>NW_026782204.1:0-475000 GCF_031769215.1 Ylistrum balloti
GCCCTGCCAGAATACTGCAGACATGACCTCCTGAAAGGAGGACTCATTGAGAGAAGGGCCCAGGATGAAGCAAGGGCCCTGACCTCGTGAGACCGCGCTTTCACTCTCGCCCGAGCCAGATCATCAAAATGCTCGTAAGCATACTAAATCACCTGGCAAACCCACCTGGAAACCGACTGGGAGGAGATATCTCGTTGCCCCTGTTTAATGGGCAAAACAGACGGGATCGAGAGCCCCGCCCCCCCCTGGTTTTATCAAGATAAAACCTAAGAGCCCGACAAGGACAAAGCAACCTATCTCGCTCCTCCGAGCTAGTCACAGCCAGGATCCTGATGGGATCGTGCGAGAACCCCGGAACCTGATTCTTCGCTAAAAACAACTCTATTCATAGCAAAGCCTCTGATTAGGGCAGAAAGAGAGGAGGACTAACCGATCTCCTTCCTGCCATAACAAGCAAGAACTCTGGCAATAGCTGTACGATAGCCAGCAATAGTGCCAGGTGGCAGATAGCGGTACCTAAACAGAGAGATTAGGAATTCCGCAATCAAATGCAGAGGCTTCGAATGAATAAGCTTCCTTGCCGACACACCAATCACAGAAGATCATCCAACGTGACTGGTAGACGGCAGAAGAGGAAGCCCTGATTGATTGCTCAATGCAATCGGACACCTCTTGAGAAAAGCCTGCCTTGGCGTGGCTTCCAGAGATAGCCTCAGCGCGTGAAGGTGGAGGATCTCTGGTCAAGAGTGTGTCGTTCTGGGCCAAGGCTGGCGAAGGAGATTCGGTCTGGTGGGGAGAGCCAAGGGCTCCTCCACCAGAAACAACAAGAGCTCCTGAAACCAAGCTTGCCTCGGCCACAGAGGGGCTCTCAGAAGTAAGGAGCAGTGATGCTCCCAGAACTTCTGTAGAACCCTGCCCACCAGGTTGAAGGGAGGGAATGCATATGCATACGTCCCTTCCTATTCCAGAGAAAGGGCGTCCACAGCCCACGCCTTACGGTCTGGGACCGGGGAGACGAAGGTTAGCAGCTGGTTGTTCAGGGAAGTGGCAAACAGGTCTATAATAGGTCTGTCCCACGCCTGACAATTCCCCTTGAAAATCAAGGGACACAGCTGCCATTCCGTCAACACCGGCTGGTGGCGCCTGGAGAGTGGCCACCAACACACTCAGCCTGCCAGAAAGATGCTTGACCGCTATGGTCAACTGCATGTCCTGGCAGAGAAGATGGATGTGGATGGAGAGGGCACACAGGACATGAGACCTGGTGGCCCCTGTCTCTCCAGATACGCGACAACTGTTGTCGGTAGCCACACTTTGGACTGCAGGATACCCCTAAAGGACTGCAGAGCCAAATGAACAGTGTCATCTCGAGTACACTGATGTGCTCCGAGAGTTATTCGCCAGACCACTCCCCCATCGAGGTAAGCTCACATTCCTGTCATGAACGCGTCCATGAACAGGATCATAGAGGGGATAGGCTTGGTCAGAGGTACCCCGTGGAAAACGTTCTCCTGAATGGTCCACCAGCAAGAGAACTCCCTGACCGACTGGGTAAGCGGGATCCAGGCCTCCTGGATGACGGAACCCAGTCAGACAGGAGGAACATCTGGAGAGGTCCGATGTGAATCCTCCCTAGGGGGACCACATATGCCAAGGAGTTGAGATACCCCAGAAAACTGAGGAACCAATGTACCTGGACAAGTGACCAAGTGATGAAAGTCAGAGCCAGAGCCCTGACCTTCTCAAACTTCTCCAGAGGTGGAAGGGCTAAGCCCCGAACCATGTCAAAATGGTTCCCCAGGAAGAAGAAGTCCTAATATGAAGGAACCTCTGACTTCTCTCTGGAAGGAATGAAGCCGACTCTGAGCAAGAGTTTCAGGACCAGACGAGTGTCCTTCACTAACGATTCCCACACCAAAAGAGGCATGAGGGAGTCGTCGAAATAGATGTGGACGTCTATTCTGCAGGAGTGAAGGAAACACCAGCAGCAACTTGGTGAACACCAAAGGAGCTGTCGTGAGCCCCAAGGGCATCTCTGCCTTGGCAGCATGGTCCCTACTTCCTCCTGGAGCACCCGTGCCCTTTCTGAATCCCCGGGAGGAGGAAAGAAACAAAAACGGCCAGGAGGTGAGGGACGAATCCTGAAGAAGGGGAATACCTAGACCCTCCCTGACCACCGACAAAAGCCCAAGCGTCCTCTGTAATATCCTGCCACTAGGAAAGGAAAGCAGAGAGACGTCCGCCCACAGGGAGTTCCGGATGGGGCAGATCGAGCCCCTGCCAGACCAGAGAATCGTCTGCCCACCCGGAGCCTGAGCCTGCAGAAGGACATGAGCCCGGGAAAGGAGAACCACCGTCCACCCGGCCATACCCTTCGCCTTTCGCGGCCAAGAAGCAGAAATAGTCAGGAACCCTTCTTCTTGCCCCCAGGAGGTTTCTTACCCTTCCTACCCTTCCCCTTGTTGCCGTTGAAGTGAGGTTGGGACTTGGGCTGTGCAGAAAACTGAGCAGCCGAAGACTTCGCCTTCTTCTTAGGAGGCACTGACCCCTGCGAGGCACTGGCCTTCTCAGCCTGAAACCTCTTCACCAGAAGTGCTGAGGCGACCGAGTCCTCCTTCATATCCTTCTGAACCCAAGGAAGAGCTCCCCTGAACAGGGTAGAGCCCTAGAAGGGGGCATTCAACAAGCGGAAACGGTAGGGTTACTGGACTGGGCGGAATTTCAGAACTGAAAACTGCCTAGCCAACACGGCATTGACAAGCAGAGAACCTGCAAGGCTGCCGTGTCCTGTATGTCGGCTGTTCTGTCTCGGATAACCGACACTCAGGCAAATCGGATACCCTGTATAGACAAATTGTCAGGAAGTCTATGTATGACAGAACTTGGATGGAGAGGTGCAACATTCTCTCCATCCTGTGGTGCTCTTTGGGATCGAGCACCACCTGGTCCACTGATTTGCCGGGCCAGGCAGCCAGCTGTCTCAACTCCAGCTGTGCTGGTTGAGAGGCCAGCTGCCCATCATGTGTGGCATAGTCGGAAGCTGAAGCCTCCGACAATTCACCAACACTGAGCTGCAGACCGACAAACCCGAGAGCACGGGTAGAGAAGGAGTCCTTCTCTAAAACCGGAGCCCGGGCCGTGGCCAGAACCGAAGACATGATATTGCCTTCTGGCAGAGACCGATCTGAGCGAACGGAAGCCCGAGGAGCCACCAGGGAACCCAGAAGGATGGTGGATTCAGGCGCCGACGATGCTGAGGCGGTGGGCAAACCTCCGCCCTGAGAATCCGGGAGATGTTGGCCCGGAGGACCCGCATCCCAGAAAGCACATGCTGAGCCTCAGCTTCAGCAGTCTCAGGGCCATCTTCCCCTTGTGAACCCTCTTGGCCCAGGAGAAAGATGAATGACATCGTCTTCCTCTGCCGAGCCCGCACCCTCGATGTCCATCTCCTCCTCAATAGAGACCGAAGTCCCCTTGGGAGGAACAGGGGCCGCCAGAGGAGCCATCTCCGCAGAGGGGAACTCCTCTTTATGGCATTTGGACGCAGCGCGACCAACAGCTGTAGCTGTAGGCTTGGGTCGGAGACCCGAAGCCGACCCCTGGGAACAGGAGACCGACGGGTCCGCGCTGGAGGCGGAAGTCCTTAAGGTCTGGCAAACCTTTATAGGACCGGCCAACAAGGCCCCCGAAGTAGCAGAACATTGGGGGGATTCCGCACTGCTATAACATCTCCTAGAGGAGAGACCAACCCCTATGGGTTCCACGAGTGAAGACCCATGGGGTAAAAACCCAAACCCCTGAGGGAATGGGAACGGTCCAGCGGGCCGGGAGTGACCCCAGAACTGGCCAAGATGGCCTGCCTGAGTCTGGGGCTGGACATCCTGTCCAAAGGACCAGGATGAACCGCCACTCCCACCAGGTGGAAACCCAGACATGTACAGGCTAAGCCCGTAACTGCTGAGTAACTGTTGGTACCCAAAACCATCCGCAGGTTGGCCTGGGCGACCCAGGAATAAGTGCCCGCAGGCACCCCTACTCCCTGAGCCCGGGGGAAAGGGAGACCGGAAACCGGACTCCTGGCCTGAAGCCCCAAACCCTTGGAGGAAAACCCCCTGGGAAACCCTGCACTGGGAAATCTGGATTGGGACGGAAGTCCCAGAGCCAGAAGCCTGTGAGGGTGGGAAAACAGACCCCGCGCTGACACCAGGATTAGTGAACTCAAGTGTCACTAATCCCCGTAGCCACAGACAATCCTGACAAAAAGTCTGTGGCCCCTGAACCTATACCCGAAGGCACAGTTCCGGAGTCAAAGCGGCCCCCACCAACGACGCCACCTGGCGTGCCGAGGTCCCTGAAGGAATCAGAGACCTCGACCGGAAGTCCCTTTCCGACGGTAACACCGCCGCCTTTCGAGAGCTACCGGCCAATTCGACCCTTGACTGCGCCGAGTCAGGGTCGGGCTGCCCCCCCCCTACTCCAGGACGCACCTGGACAGGGGGAGCCACCCCCTGCTGAAGGGCGGAGCTCGGTGGAACGAGAGCACCCCCAGCAGGAACGCTCTGGTTCAGAACTTCAGGAGGGAGGTCTTAAAAAGCTTACTTCCCTTACCGGAAGAAGAGGACGAATCCCTCTTCCGGCGGAAAGTTAGCTGGAAAGGCATGGAAGCCTAAGCAGCAGACTCCATGTGCAAACAAAGTTCACATAGTGAGGTCTGGCTGTAATGTCGGCAAATGGGACAGGTATCATGGGGTTCCCATTATCTATAGAAATAGGAACATCCATGCGCTGACCCCCGACGTAAACCCGGCACCTTTATCCAGCATCGAAACAATAAAAAATTGTAACAATGAAAACAAGGATAAAAAGTTTTCTAACAATCAAAAAACTACGAACGAGATCATAAAACCTACCGTACGCAGCAAGATTGTACTGCAAAAAAAGAAAACGGTCGTACAAAACGGCCGACAAAGCAGCAAGAAAACAATTTCAACTTCACGAAAATCCGAGTGACGAGACAAGTAGTCACTCACTCGAACACGCGGAGTAAAAACACGGCCGGAAACGAAGTTCTCGAACAATCAAAAAACTACGAACGAGAGCACAAAGCCTACCGTACGCAGCAAGATTGCACTGCATAAATAAAACGGCCGTACAACACGGCCGACAAAGCAGCAAGAAAACAAATTCCAACTTCACGCAAATCCGAGCAACGAGACAAGTAGTCACGCACTCGAATACGTGGAGGAAAAAACGGCCGGAAATACGGTCAAAATAAACAAATGACAATACTTAATTTCACAATATAAGTTGGGAGATGGGTTTATAGACTACTAATAGAGTAACAATATACTCAAACGACAATGGCAGTACGAAGAGAAGGAGTAAGAAAAGCACTTAGCTCAGACACCTCCGCACTCGTCGGCAGCCATAAAGGTAAGAGGAAGGGAGATCACTCTGCGTTCCTGTCGTGATGGCTCATGGATCGTAGGGAGGGCGGGATTGTTTTTCTTTTGAATCTTTTGTTGTTGGGATACAAAGATGGGTGTAGGTACTGTATTTGCATACTAAAGTTATGGTAATTATTACTGAAATGAAATTGTATTTTTAGTCAAAACAAATGCTTGACAATGAATGCCTATAAGGACTTAGATACAGGTGATCTATATAGAAGTCTGTAACACACGTCTTCTAATATCTTTAAAGTACACATTTTCCCAACAATGTTGAATCAATGTTACCTCCAGCACATACACATTTACATCATCATTTACGGTGTTTCCATCAAAATTTATGTTTCTACAACGGTGTGAAAAGACGAATAAGTATAAAGAATTTGGATATTAACAAGATGGTACAATAACAGAGTTAAAAGGAAAAGTATTGAAAACAAAGATTGTGCATCAATAGGCTATAGTGGTGTCCCTAAGTTTCTGTTTGAAACTGATTAGGGATTCTGACAACACCACATCTAGTAGGAGAGAATTCAAGAACGGTGAAGTATATGGAAAGATGTTGTATTTAAAGTGATCTGTTTTGGTCTGGAGATGTTGGTATTGACAGAGATAAGTAGAACGAGTTGACGTGATCTGAGGCGTCATAGAAAGATGATCTATTGCCACTAGATTGTTGTGTAACTTGTAATGGCATAGCTCAGTCAGTTTGATGTTATTCCTACGTTTTTCGAGGGATTAAAGGTTGAGATTTTGTAACATATCTGACCACTCAAGGTGTTATGGTATCTAATTTGTCCTGTTCGGTGTATGGTGACCATACTGAGACACAATATTCAAGGTTTTATCTGACAAGTGGTTTATATGCATTATCATTGGTATTTTTATCATCAATCCTCAGAGTACTATGTAAAAAAACCTTACATTTGGTTCAATTTCGATATTACTGTGTCTATTTGTCTGTCCCAGCCCATATGCCAAAATGTTTCCCACATATTTTGCATATTTTACATTTTCAAGTGTGCAACCTTTTAAATAGTTTGAGAATTTAGATGGAGATCTAGAACAGGGTACTGATGGAGATGTACATTTATCCGGATGGACACCATTCCCCAGGACTGATGCCACAGAACTTAATAAGATCACATTGGAATATTTGCGAGTTTTCCGTACTGTTAATGCTACAATACATAATACAATCATCTGCAAACTCTTAGAAGAAAGAGAGGAATGTAATCTGTTAATAAAAATTTTAAAGAGGGCCCGAGACAGAGCCCTGTGGCACAGTGATGACTACTGCCACTTGACCAGATACCTCCCCATCCAGGACAACTTGCTGAGCTCTACTATGTAAAAATGATGGAGACATAGTTCCAGATATTTCAAGATATACCATACAGTTGTGTAGTTTCATCAGAAGATGGCGGTGAGGCACCTTATCAAAGGCCTTAGAGAAATCAAGGATTATCATATCACTTTGGATACTTCTATGCAGATTGCTAATGAGTTTATGAAACAGGGTAAGACGTGTTTCACGGCTTCTCTTAGATCTGAAGCCATGTTGACAGTCAAGGAGAATATTACAAATGTCCGTGTGATTTAGGATATCAGAAACAACATGTTCAAGGATTTTGCAGCAAACACAAGTGAGAGACACAGGTCGGTAGTTAATTGGTAAATAACTATCACATTTTTTGATGGTGGGAATTATGCCTATACCTATCAGTGGATAAACGTGAGTATTGAGGCAGGTTCAGCAGAAAAAGTTTTAAGACTGCAGCTTGGAATATTGTTAGGATCAGTTGTCTTAGAAGAATTGATGTTCATTAAAAGTTTTTCTATCCCTTCTGTTTCTACATGTCTAGATGATATGTTAATGAGGTCAAGGTGTGGAAGGTTCCCACTTTCCACTGTAAACACAGCGATTTTATTACCAATTTATTACCAATGCCTTTGGATTTTAATGGCCATATCTTTCCTCAGACTTTTGATATAGTTCTAAAACATCTTAATCTGGTTTCAACATGCATATTCCTGTCTGCGTTGGTAGAACTTTCATCATATCACATCATTCCTTCAGGATATTGCAAGTAGGTTGTGTGTATTTCTCTTTGAATGGTTATTTTTGCTTCTTTGCAATTAGCAACATTTCTAGATTATTTGCGTTTGCGTACACTTTGGTAAATTAAACCATATTTCGTTTCCTGATCAATGATTTTAGTTCCACTTCTAAAGTTTTATCAATTTTAAAATAAATATGGAGATAGGGTTCTATTTACTAAATTTGTCTATGGCCAATGAATTTCCAACAACATCGACAAGTTGCTAGCACGTGTATCAGCTATGACCAAAGGGAGACAATTCTACTTTGTTTACGTTACATTGTAGGCCGATACCATATGATTTTGTGTACATGAGAGTAGTTAAGATTTCCAGACCATTATCAATATATTTGTTTTTAACTTGACATCTTTTTAACTTACTTCCCCGTTTTGTGCCGCCTTTTTTATGGTGATGTCCCCCTTTGGCTTTCGCTCCACTCGGAAGCGAAGTTTTGTTTTTCACCTTGCCCTGCACCATTTTGAAAGAGGCATTGTGGGGGAAAATAGATTTTGCGATCGTCCAAATAAAGGGTGTGAAGTGTGATATTTTATAAAGTTTTGATTGCATATTAATCCATATGAAGAAATAAAATATATATCTATAGCAGACATAGTACTTACAATAATATTGTTATAAAGCATCAAACGAAATTAACATATCGACATATAATAGATTATGACGTACAAATATATTTCGATATATTACCTCTGCGATAATGGACTGGTTTCTAGTAAATAATAATAAACCCCCAATGTTGCAGATGCAAATCCCGGAAGGTGAGGTAAGCTGACGCAGACGAAGTCTGGAGATACGGTAACTAGCTAAAAAAATGTCGTTAATAATAATTAATATAGCATATCTGATAGAGTCGACCATGAAGTTCATGTCAGTATGTCCTGTTCAACATTCTTGGTGAGCCCTAATATTATACAGCAGCACATATGAGAGTTAGTTATTTTGGGTGTTGGTTGCTAATGCACACAGCTCCAACAAGTAGATCTATCTTGATTTGGAACCTGTCAGTTACATATAGTACTGAAATATTAAGGCTATCCCAATTTCTTCTATTTTATATCCCTTTTAATTAGAGGAAAATATGTCTTAAGCCATTTCCAGTACTGACAATGTTGACACGAAAATTTTTAAACAAATGTTACAGATGAGCTTTGTATATACATGATTATTCATTATCATCATCATACTCTTGTTGTCCTCCCTCTTACCATACCACTGTCTCCCTCCCCCATCATCATGCCCCTGTCTCCCTGCCCCATCATCATACCCCTGTCTCCCTGCCCCATCACCATACCCCTGTCTCCCTGCCCCATCATCATACCCCTGTCTCCCTCCCCTATCATCATACTCCTGTCTCCCTCCACCATCATCATACCCCTGTCTCCCTCCCCTATCACTATACCCCTGTCTCCCTCCCCCATCATCATACCCCTGTCTCCCTCCCCTATCACTATACCCCTGTCTCCCTCCCCCATCATCATACCCCTGTCTCCCTGCCCCATCATCATACCCCTGTCTCCCCCCCCCATCATCATACTCCTGTCTCACTCCACCATCATCATACCCCTATCTCCCTCCCTCATCATCATACCCCTATCTCCCTCCCCTATCATCATACCCCTGTCTCCCTCCAACATCATCATACCCCTGTCTCTCTCCACCAACGCCATACTCCTATCTCCCTCCCCCATCACCATACTCCTGTCTCCCTCCCCCATAACCATACCCCTATCTCCCTCCCCAATCACCATACCCCTATCTCCCTCCCCCACCACCATACCCCTGTCTCCATCCACCAACGCTATACCCCTGTCTCCCTCCCCCATCATCATACCCCAGTCTCCCTCCCTCATCACCATACCCCTGTCTCCCTCACCTATCACCATAATCCTGTCTCCCTCCCCCATCACCATAGTCCTGTCTCCCTCCCCCATCACCATACCCCTGTCTCCCTTCCCATCACAATGCCCCTGTCTCCCTCCCCCATCACCATACCTCTGTCTCCCTCCCCCATCACCATACCCCTGTCTCCCTCCCCCATCACCATACTTCTGTTTCTCTCCCCAACATTGTCTTCCTCCTCCATCACCATACCCCAGTCTCCCTACCCCATCACCATACCCCTGTCTCCCTCCCCATCACCATACCCCTGTCTCCCTCCCCCATCACCATACCCCTGTCTTCCTCCACCATCATCATAACCCTGTCTCCCTCCCCCATCACCATACCCCTGTCTCCCTCCCCCATCACCTTACCCCTGTCTCCCTCCCCCATCACCATACCCCTGTCTCCCTCCCCCATCACCATACTCCTGTCTCCCTCCCCCATCACCATACCCCTGTCTTCCTCCACCATCATCATAACCCTGTCTCCCTCCCTCATCACCATACCCCTGTCTCCCTCACCTATCACCATAATCCTGTCTCCCTCCCCCATCACCATAGTCCTGTCTCCCTCCCCCATCACCATACCCCTGTCTCCCTTCCCATCACAATGCCCCTGTCTCCCTCCCCCATCACCATACCTCTGTCTCCCTCCCCCATCACCATACCCCTGTCTCCCTCCCCCATCACCATACTTCTGTTTCTCTCCCCAACATTGTTTTCCTCCCCCATCACCATACCCCAGTCTCCCTACCCCATCACCATACCCCTGTCTCCCTCCCCATCACCATACCCCTGTCTCCCTCCCCCATCACCATACCCCTGTCTTCCTCCACCATCATCATAACCCTGTCTCCCTCCCCCATCACCATACCCCTGTCTCCCTCCCCCATCACCTTACCCCTGTCTCCCTCCCCCATCACCATACTCCAGTCTCCCTTCCTTATACTCCTTCCCCTCTGTACTCTATACACTGTACTCTTGTCTCCTTTCCTCAAACTGTCTTCAGCCCAATACTCCTCTTTCCCATCATACTTCACCCCTCCCCTCCCCCCCCCAATACCTTTCAAGCTTACCAGAACTCTTCTCTTTTCCTCCTGCAATGTTTCCTCTCAAACATCCCCATACTAAATATTGCTAATATTCCCTGATTCAACAGGTTAACATGTGCAGCTTTCTCCTGAAGATATTTTTTAAATTTGTAAACAGAGATGAAACTTGCAGGGAATTGGTATATTTACACCTTAATGCAATAATTATGTATTGCCGTCTGTCTAACTAAAGCTGACACAGCCTGTCGGTCGTGTTAGTAGGAATATTTCCATTCTGTCACCAGCAAAGTAATGAAACATTAAGCTGTGATAGAGCTTCCTTTGCTAAATGTAGCTCAGTCTGGTATCCTCATACTCAAGTTGACGTTAAAATCAATACTCTGGCTATATACCAATCTATTGATATTTTTTACGGAAATACCCTGAGCACTCTACAATATCCTGGCTTATATGCATCCCTGTGACTGTTGAAATACCACCCACCTGTTGCTTGATTGGATTTGCTTTTTTTCCTATAACCTTATGAAAGCTTTCCTGAATTTTAAAAAAGGTAAAGAAAGATGACATTTATAAATGGTAAAGAAAGATGACATTTATGAATGGTAAAGAAAGATGATATTTATGAATGGTAAAGAAAGATGACATTTATGAATGGTAAAGAAAGATGACATTTATGAATGGTAAAGAAAGATGACATTTATAAATGGTAAAGAAAGATGACATTTATAAATGGTAAAGAAAGATGTGGGATTGAGTTCCAACTTTACTGTCAAATAATAGGTAACACTTGTTACAGTTACCTACTCCTCACCATAGCTACCATCTGCATCATGGAAAACAACTTCTTAGTAAGATTTCATTAAAGGTAGAAAAAATAACTGTTCTCTGTGCTGAAAGTTTTTGTAGCCTGATAACCATTAAGGCTGTGAGTCTCTTGTTATAGAAAACTTACAAAGTTATCTCCCTTTTTTCATGATTTGAAGCAGCTTTTGAAGACACTGACATGTATGTGTAAGTACATGTAGTTTGTAAGGCCATTGAACTAAAATAGATCAGAACACCATTAGAGTTTTGTTTGAAATTACATGAAAAATTAAATAATTAACTTGAAGTGTAATTATAATTTTCAAATTACTGACAAGATTGCACATTTTGTCTTACATGAGTTGCATTCAAGCATGAACGTTGCAGACTCAAAAAATATTTACAGGAGCTCTATGAAAATGATCTTAGCTGTTGAACTTTAAGGAATATCAAAATCGGTTGATATCAGAGATTATATTTACATACCTTTTTTTCAGTTGGTACGTTTTCAGTTTTAAAAAAACTTCTCTGATTACTCTTTGGGGAGGAACTTTAACATGACCATATATATAGGACTCCTGCTGCTTTACATTTTCACAAAAGTTTCAAGATTTGATAAGAAAGCTTACAAACTTGATTTTTTAATCGAAATGTATACTTTTCAGAATTAAAGAGAAATTGACAACTTAATTGGAAGACTCTTGTGAAGATCCAAGTGATGTGGCTCAAATTTGGGTATATCAGAATCTTCATATATAAACACAATACACATGGATCATCTCATGTTTTGTAAATGTGTCTTTTGCCAAGATACTTGATCAAAATTGAACCAACATGAAATTTGAAAATTGTCATTACAATCTCTAATCAGCAGAAAACTTCAGTATGTGTCTCATTTAGACAATATGGTTAGGAACAGGTGAGCAATGCAGGCCCTATATACACCTTGTTTTCACTCTTTGAAGAAATAATTAGAATATACTTTTCTGTAATTTTGAAACACCCCAGGAAAGGCAGCAACTAATATCATATGTTTAGATACACTGTACAATACAAAACAGGATACTGAAAAATAATATTCATGAAGTTATTTATGGACAGTACTACTGTAGTTTACCAATATCAAGTTGAAAGTGAAGTCTCCCAAATCCTGTAAAGCTGTACAACAATGTTACAACCAGATCCTTACATATGCATAGACATGAAGCGGTGCCAGTGCAGCACCATACGGGGTATTGATTTCCCACTCTATACCATCCACGTCAAATCCTATAAATTAGAGGTGAATTAGTGTACAATTTTGGTGTGTTGTGTCAGTATATCAGAAACACAAAGAGGACTAAATATTAAAGACTTTGTATACGTAACAGAGGTCAGTATTCATTTCATTGCCTTTGTGCTAGTATCTGAAGCTGGGATATTTCTGGCTTACAAGTCTGCCACTTGAACAATCAAGCCCAAGATAACCTGATTCAGAGTTGCACTGATGTGACCTGAAAATTTATCACACTTACAGAGATTCAGAGATCATGGAAAAATAACTCTTCATTTCTGCCACTTTGTTACAATCAATTTTAGGTCATCTGACCCGAATAGTCATGATGACCTATGGCCATTGTGCTTCATCCATCGTCATCCACTGTGTGCCATCCACAGTGCGTAAACATTTGACATTTAAAACTGCTTCTAAAGTTTCAACAGTGGGATTGAGCTCAAACTTGCAAGAAAAAATCCTGAGATGATCTTTACCAAATGTTATTTTTCAGGTATGTCTGAAATCCACGATGGCTGCCATATTGAAAAATATATTTTAAAATTCTTCTCCAGTTCTACTGGTGCCAATGAGCTAGAAATGGTGGGAATGTTAAGGAAAGGTAGTCAACAAAGTGTTAATTTTCAGCCTTGTGAAAATTTTGACATGGCAGCCATGAAGGCCATTTTGTAACTATAACTGTAAACTTCATTTATTTTACAACAACTGCGAAACAAGTTATTGTGTCACCTGCAGAGCTGGCAGACACTTAGGGATCACTTTGTCCGTGGTCACGCATCGGCGTTGGCGGTGTCCGTACGAAAATTTTCCGGACATTTTTCAGATATACTTTAAGTTATCAAAATGAAATTTAGTATATGGCTTCTTGTTGAAAGGGTACAGATTCAGTTCGATTTCTGGCTGTCTGTAACACTTCTTGGCAGAGTTATGCCCCTTTGAACTTAGAAAATTCTCTGGGAATATTGTTTTAGAATTTTTTGGGTTATCCTTTGAGTTATTGATATTAAATTTGGTATATGGCTTCTTGTTGGAAGGGTACAGATTGGTTTTGATTCTTGGCTGTGTGTAACCCTTTTTGGCAGAGTTATGCCCCTTTGAACTTAGAAAATTCTTCAGGAATTTTGTTTTCTGGACTTTCTGGTTATGCTTTGAGTTGTAGAAATGAAGTTTAGTATATGGCTTCTTGTTTGAAAGGTACAGATTAGTTTTGACATCCAGTTCAATTTCTGGTTGACCGTGACACTTTATGCAGGTGACACATACAGTTCTGAGGAACTCTTGTTTCAACTTTTACTAATCATTCTTGTTGGCCCGGTTGTAAGCGCGTGAGGGATCTTATTGTGGGAGGAAACTGGAGTACCCGGGGAAAACCCAGGTGACCCTTACCTTTTCACCTGCCCGACCACGTGTGCCATTTTGTAACATGATTGCACAATCATGATTTTCCTGTACAAGTAGGATTGAGCTCAAACTTGCATACGGTAATATGATCCTGACTAAATGTTGTTATTTTTTGGGCATGTCTGAAATCCAAGATGGCCACCATCTTCAAAATCATATTTTTTAACTTCTACTGGTGCCATTGATCTCAAAAGTGGTGGGAATGTTAAGGAAAGGTAGCGAGGAGGGCCATCTTGTTACATGACTGCACAGTCATGGTTTTCCTGTGCAACACCTGTTTCAAACTTCTTCTCAAGTTTTACCTGTGGGATCATGGAAAACAACTTCTTAGTAAGATTTCATTAAAGAAGAAAAAAAATAACCCTTCTCCCTGCTGAAAGTTTTTGTAGTCAGATGACAGTACAGGCCCATGGGCCTCTTGTTTAAACTTTACTGTAATTTTCATAGAAAACTTGCATTTCAAAGCATAATATTGTTATTTCCCCCTTTGCAATAACTATGGTCTTGTAAAACATTATTTTTTTTGTTTAATTTCAGGACCACGATCATGAGACCTTTCACTTTCTAAGCCTGTGTTCCTGAAGCTGCCCATATGTGACCTTGATATAAGACCTCTAACCTTGGAACTAGTATAGTTATGACCTTCAACTACAAAGCTATCCTTTATAGTCAAAATTTTACTCTTAAAGATCTGATAATGCCCTTGAACCCTGTAAAACTTGTCTTAGAAGTTTTTCTTATCTTGGAGGATCTTTAATGACCTTGAAGGAGTCTTTCTCTGCCTTATTGGGATTTGTAGCCTTGAACACATTACACTGAGAAGATATTTACACTGCCATCATTGAGTTCCTCGAATGCTTGACCCAAAATTTTGGAACCTGTCGGCCAGCTGATAGTGATTATTTATCCAGCGACTGTGAGGATGGTAAAGAAAGAGCAGTTGGATTTTCCAGACAGGGTAAGGATGAGAAAACATCAGTGAGAGTGACCTCCCCTCATAGTGTGGCTTCCTCTACAGATGATGGTGTGTCTATAGATAAACATCTGGATACTTTAAAAACTATGGCTGATCAGGAGGATTCTGACAGTGATACAGTAGGCCCAGTACGTAGAATAAACTCCGCTGCTGGTTTAAATGAGACAGAAAATAAACAGGAAGGACAACAATCATTTGATCCCTACAGAATGTTGGAGCGCTCTCAATCTGAGGCTGTCCTTATCCATAATGTTGAAAATCCTTCTGTGGATGTTATGAGTCTGGAATCCACCCAGTCTTCAGAAGAAGTTGGATGTGAAGGTGCAATGTCCAGTCACCACAATATCTCTGAATGTTCCAAAGTTTATTTCGATTTGTCCAAG
The DNA here is from genome assembly GCF_031769215.1 of Ylistrum balloti. Taxonomy (NCBI): domain Eukaryota; kingdom Metazoa; phylum Mollusca; class Bivalvia; order Pectinida; family Pectinidae; genus Ylistrum; species Ylistrum balloti. The sequence goes on from NW_026782204.1 coordinate 15,341, forward strand.
GCAGAGGCATATGAGAATCTGTGCGACCGGACTCCAAATTTACTAACAAGGACATCTTCAGGGCGACATCTTGAAACAATCCCCCAGGAAGACGAAACAGATGAATGCGGAAAGTTTAGCCTTAGTGAGAGGTCAATATCAATGGAAAGCACGTCCAGTGAAGACAGAAGTCCCCGAGGTTCTCATATCAGTCTTAAATCTGTTCGAGAGGATAAGGCATTTATTACCACAGGCATGGCTCGAAAGGTCATGAAGGTCAATAAATCCCAGGAACATTTGAGTAAGATTTCGAAGAGCAGCTGGAAAGCAAGCTTCCAGTCATACGCACAAAACTTACGACAAAAAACGAAACAGTTACAGATGGGTTCTATCCAGGAACAGATTCATGCTCTCAGAGAGTTATGTGTCATGATGGAACAAGTCTGGTCAATTCCTACCTATGGCAGAGATTTGGCGTACGGTTTGTGTGACATCATCAAGTCCGAGAAACTACTGGACATTATCATCAAGAACTGTCAGTCCCAGTCCAGGGATCTGTTGAGATCGTCTGCACGACTTTTGGAGAAAGTTCTAACCACAGGTAACCGGCACAAGGTGGCTGATATTGGTCTTGATATCGTTGTCAAGATGACAATTGATGTTAAAGGAGATACTGAAATGGCAAGAGTATCGACAGGAATACTGGAGAGCCTGTTTAAGACGTCTGAAGATGCAAGTTCTCGCTTGATTAAGCTTGGAGGATTGGATGTTGTTCTTTACTGGTGTCGCTGTAATGACCGACTTACTCTAAGACACTGCGCCATTGCCCTCGCAAACCTGGCACTGTACGGTGGCCCCGAGAACCAGGAAATCATGGCAAAGAACAAAGTGCCCGAATGGCTGTTCCCGCTGGCGTTTAATGACGACGACAGTGTACGATATTACGCATGCCTGGCCATATCTGTATTGGTAGCAAATAAAGAAATTGAGGCTGATGTACTGAATTCTGGCACATTGGAGCTTGTTCTCCCTTTCATCAACAGCCACAATCCCGGGGAATTTGCTCGCATGGATCTGTCACATCGTCATGGCCGATCTCGAGGATGGCTGAAGCGATTGGCAGGTCTTCTGTCAAGCAAGAGGGAGGAAGCGCAGGCCTTGGCGGCATTCCATTTCGCTATGGAAGCTGGCATTAAGAGTGAACAAGATAAGAAAGAGGTACTGAATTTGATTTCTGAATTTGTACCCCGTGTCATCTATTTAACAGTATAATTGATTGAAAATTGTTCTTTTTTACCCTGAGCTTTAACATCGGAAAATTAACTTTTCTATTTGTCATATATGCATGACATGTATATTGGTTGTTTCCATGAGACATGATTGTAACACTTGTTCAGCATTGAATACAAATAATCGAGGGAAATATAAAGAAAACTAAGAACATGTTTTTGGTAAAAAGCACCAATCTGTTTACTTATTTCTTACGTAATCTGTTTACTTATTTCTTACGTAATCTGTTTACTTATTTCTTACGTAATCTGTTTACTTATTTCTTACGTAATCTGTTTACTTATTTCTTACGTAATCTGTTTACTTATTTCTTACGTAATCTGTTTACTTATTTCTTACGTAATCTAGTTACTTAGTTCTTACGTAATCTAGTTACTTATTTCTTACGTAATCTGTTTACTTATTTCTTACGTAATCTGTTTACTTATTTCGTAATCGTAATCTGTTTACTTATTTCTTACGTAATCTGTTTACTTATTTCTTACGTAATCTAGTTACTTATTTCTTACGTAATCTGTTTACTTATTTCTTACGTAATCTGTTTACTTATTTCTTACGTAATCTAGTTACTTATTTCTTACGTAATCTAGTTACTTATTTCTTACGTAATCTGTTTACTTATTTCTTACGTAATCTGTTTACTTATTTCTTACGTAATCTGTTTACTTATTTCTTACGTAATCTGTTTACTTATTTCTTACGTAATCTAGTTACTTATTTCTTACGTAATCTAGTTACTTATTTCTTACGTAATCTAGTTACTTATTTCTTACGTAATCTGTTTACTTATTTCTTACGTAATCTAGTTACTTATTTCTTACGTAATCTGTTTACTTATTTCTTACGTAATCTGTTTACTTATTTCTTACGTAATCTAGTTACTTATTTCTTACGTAATCTGTTTACTTATTTCTTACGTAATCTGTTTACTTATTTCTTACGTAATCTGTTTACTTATTTCTTACGTAATCTGTTTATCTTATTTCTTACGTAATCTGTTTACTTATTTCTTACGTAATCTGTTTACTTATTTCTTACGTAATCTGTTTACTTTTATTTTCACAGTTCATTGGTCAAGACTAGTAAATATTTAGCAAATTTTAAAATGTGGCAATTAAATTTTGGGAAAAAATCACAATGAGGACTTTCAGTTTATAAACAAGCCTTTATTTTTAACAAAGTTTGCAGTAATTTTGTAGACAACATTTAATATTGCTCTCTAGATCTCTAATATATGTGATCATTTTTTGTATGTGGTAGGTTTTCTATGAAATTGAAGCTATAGAGCCTCTGAGAAAATTAGCAGGAAGTCCAAACGCAACAGTTTCTAAGCTTGCTGGCGAGGCTTTAAAGATTATAGGCGAAGAGTTACCACACAAACTCACACAACAAGTGCCACTGTGGACCGTGGCAGATGTTTCAGCCTGGGTGGCTCAGGTAAGTGAATATCACCTACAGATGATGTTTGATAAAGATCTAGACAAACTGGTTGTGTTGTATTCAACATCAGTAAACTATAGATGTTTTCTGCATTTGGTGCAGAAGTTCTGTCACTTGGCTTAGCTACTTGTATAACGCAAGATGAACAGCCAAAGTTGGAAAGACTCTGAAGTGTGGCTGCTTCACATTTCTCTGAAGTGTGGCTGCTTCACATTTCTCTGTGTGTGGCTGCTTCACATTTCTCTGTGTGTGGCTGCTTCACATTTCTCTGTGTGTGGCTGCTTCACATTTCTCTGTCTTGGCCTGCTAAAAGACATTGTATATACCTGTGATATACACAAAGTTCTACAGTACCTATCAGATCCATACTGGCTTGTGAGACACGTCTCCTCTATGTACTGTTGTACCTGTAACCCTGCTAAAATGCTAGCCGCAATATACCACTCGGCTAGAGAGAACTTCTCTTTAGCTGGATTGTTCGAGCGTCAGACTAGTAAGCCAGGGGTCCTGGGTTCGACTCCTATCGGAGGCATTGAAATAAATAATGACCTCTGTTACATTGGCGCCCATGTAGGGACCCGGGAATAGTACTTAGCCATGCCCCACCTGCATCGCTGTAACCCCTGGAAACTCAAGGACGAGTTATTTCCCGGAGGGGGAGTATGTAACCCTGGTAAAATACTAGTCGCAATATACCACTCGGCTAGAGAGAACTTCTCTTTAGCTGGATTGGGGTTAATAATAACTTTTGTTTCATATCTCTCAAAGGATATACAAATTATGTTATAATTTTAAAGGGACATCACTGTGTTACTGCATATTTTATAAACTTCCATATACATTTCTATTACATCTATAACATTACGTAATAGTTTTGAAAATGAGGCATTTTGTTTTGTAAACATTAGCACATGATGGCAAGTAGAAATGACAACAACAGTAGTGACACAGTAAGTAGAATCTGTTTTTCAGCACCAGATTTGTTATGGGTCTGACCAATGTTATTTTATATCTCGAAGTTAATTTTAGAATTAAGAAATAAGTGACATTAATTGCCAACATAGTCACTACCAAACTTTACGGCAGAATGCTTATTTGTTTATAGGCAGCAATGTTTTGTATGCATGCGTTATCTACCATATATGACACAAAAATTTACATATCCAGACTGTTGATCAACAGATCAGGATTTCCTTTTCATAAGTATAAATTACCCTCTTTACGTGGATATTTCAGCAAAAACCAAAAATAATTACACAGGATGATACACTTTATATGTCCAACTATGAACTGAGTTATCATTTTATCTTAGATTTATGAAATAGGTCTCAAGAATTCTTCTTTTTTTGCAAGCTTTTGGCTAGTTGAAATGAAAAACCGATGACAATTAAGTTTCTCAAAGAGCATAGGAAACAAAAACAAATCTAAAAACTGTTTTATCACATGGTCCATTAACTTGCAAATATCGCAGAAAAACTGGTTTCTAGAAGACAACATCACTACATGAAACATTGGCCTCCATTGTGATGCATCATTTACGGAACGTGTCATATTACTATGGTAGTGTAAACTATACACACCAGAAGTTTGATGATATTACTATGGTAGTGTAAACTATACACACCAGAAGTTTGATGATATTACTATGGTAGTGTAAACTACAGACACCAGAAGTTTGATGATATTACTATGGTAGTGTAAACTACAGACACCAGAAGTTTGATGATATTACTATGGTAGTGTAAACTACAGACACCAGAAGTTTGATGATATTACTATGGTAGTGTAAACTACACACACCAGAAGTTTGATGATATTACTATGGTAGTGTAAACTACACACAGACACCAGAAGTTTGATGATATTACTATGGTAGTGTAAACTACACACTGACACCAGTGTAAACTACACACACACGAAGTTTGATGATATTACTATGGTAGTGTAAACTACACACAGACACCAGAAGTTTGATGATATTACTATGGTAGTGTAAACTACAGACAGACACCAGAAGTTTGATGATATTACTATGGTAGTGTAAACTACACACACAGACACCAGAAGTTTGATGATATTACTATGGTAGTGTAAACTACACACAGACACCAGAAGTTTGATGATATTACTATGGTAGTGTAAACTACACACAGACACCAGAAGTTTGATGATATTACTATGGTAGTGTAAACTACACAGACACACACTACACACAGACACCAGAAGTTTGATGATATTACTATGGTAGTGTAAACTACACACAGACACCAGAAGTTTGATGATATTACTATGGTAGTGTAAACTACACACAGACACCAGAAGTTTGATGATATTACTATGGTAGTGTAAACTACACACAGACACCAGAAGTTTGATGATATTACTATGGTAGTGTAAACTACAGACACCAGAAGTTTGATGATATTACTATGGTAGTGTAAACTACACACAGACACCAGAAGTTTGATGATATTACTATGGTAGTGTAAACTACACACAGACACCAGAAGTTTGATGATATTACTATGGTAGTGTAAACTACACACAGACACCAGAAGTTTGATGATATTACTATGGTAGTGTAAACTACACACAGACACCAGAAGTTTGATGATATTACTATGGTAGTGTAAACTACACACAGACACCAGAAGTTTGATGATATTACTATGGTAGTGTAAACTACAGACACCAGAAGTTTGATGATATTACTATACACACCAGAAGTTTGATGATATTACTATGAGTGTAAACTACACACAGACACCAGAAGTTTGATGATATTACTATGGTAGTGTAAACTACAGACACCAGAAGTTTGATGATATTACTATGGTAGTGTAAACTACACACAGACACCAGAAGTTTGATGATATTACTATGGTAGTGTAAACTATACACACCAGAAGTTTGATGATATTACTATGGTAGTGTAAACTACACACAGACACCAGAAGTTTGATGATATTACTATGGTAGTGTAAACTACACACAGACACCAGAAGTTTGATGATATTACTATGGTAGTGTAAAGTGTAAACTACACACAGACACCAGAAGTTTGATGATATTACTATGGTAGTGTAAACTACACAGACACCAGAAGTTTGATGATATTACTATGGTAGTGTAAACTACACAGACACCAGAAGTTTGATGATATTACTATGGTAGTGTAAACTACACACAGACACCAGAAGTTTGATGATATTACTATGGTAGTGTAAACTACAGACACCAGAAGTTTGATGATATTACTATGGTAGTGTAAACTACACACAGACACCAGAAGTTTGATGATATTACTATGGTAGTGTGAACTATACACACCAGAAGTTTGATGATATTACTATGGTAGTGTAAACTACACACACCAGAAGTTTGATGATATTACTATGGTAGTGTAAACTACACACAGACACCAGAAGTTTGATGATATTACTATGGTAGTGTAAACTACAGACACCAGAAGTTTGATGATATTACTATGGTAGTGTAAACTATACACACCAGAAGTTTGATGATATTACTATGGTAGTGTAAACTACAGACACCAGAAGTTTGATGATATTACTATGGTAGTGTAAACTACACACAGACACCAGAAGTTTGATGATATTACTATGGTAGTGTAAACTACACACAGACACCAGAAGTTTGATGATATTACTATGGTAGTGTAAACTATACACACCAGAAGTTTGATGATATTACTATGGTAGTGTAAACTACACACTGACACCAGAAGTTTGATGATATTACTATGGTAGTGTAAACTACAGACACCAGAAGTTTGATGATATTACTATGGTAGTGTAAACTACAGACACCAGAAGTTTGATGATATTACTATGGTAGTGTAAACTACAGACACCAGAAGTTTGATGATATTACTATGGTAGTGTAAACTACACACAGACACCAGAAGTTTGATGATATTACTATGGTAGTGTAAACTACACACTGACACCAGAAGTTTGATGATATTACTATGGTAGTGTAAACTACACACAGACACCAGAAGTTTGATGATATTACTATGGTAGTGTAAACTACACACAGACACCAGAAGTTTGATGATATTACTATGGTAGTGTAAACTATGGTAGTGTAAACACACAGACACCAGAAGTTTGATGATATTACTATGGTAGTGTAAACTACAGACACCAGAAGTTTGATGATATTACTATGGTAGTGTAAACTATGGTAGTGTACACACAGACACCAGAAGTTTGATGATATTACTATGGTAGTGTAAACTACATATTACACACAGACACCAGAAGTTTGATGATATTACTATGGTAGTGTAACACAGAAGTTTGATGATATTACACTACAGACACCAGAAGTTTGATGATATTACTATGGTAGTGTAAACTACACACAGACACCAGAAGTTTGATGATATTACTATGGTAGTGTAAACTACACACAGACACCAGAAGTTTGATGATATTACTATGGTAGTGTAAACTACACACAGACACCAGAAGTTTGATGATATTACTATGGTAGTGTAAACTACAGACACCAGAAGTTTGATGATATTACTATGGTAGTGTAAACTACACACTGACACCAGAAGTTTGATGATATTACTATGGTAGTGTAAACTACAGACACCAGAAGTTTGATGATATTACTATGGTAGTGTAAACTACAGACACCAGAAGTTTGATGATATTACTATGGTAGTGTAAACTACACACAGACACCAGAAGTTTGATGATATTACTATGGTAGTGTAAAAAAATAAACACTGACACACAGACACCAGAAGTTTGATGATATTACTATGGTAGTGTAAACTACACACAGACACCAGAAGTTTGATGATATTACTATGGTAGTGTAAACTACACACTGACACCAGAAGTTTGATGATATTACTATGGTAGTGTAAACTACACACAGACACCAGAAGTTTGATGATATTACTATGGTAGTACAGACACCAGAAGTTTATGATATTACTATGGTAGTGTAAACACAGACACCAGAAGTTTGATGATATTACTATGGTAGTGTAAACTACACACTGACACCAGAAGTTTGATGATATTACTATGGTAGTGTAAACTACACACAGACACCAGAAGTTTGATGATATTACTATGGTAGTGTAAACTACAGACACAAGAAGTTTGATGATATTACTATGGTAGTGTAAACTACAGACACCAGAAGTTTGATGATATTACTATGGTAGTGTAAACTACACACAGACACCAGAAGTTTGATGATATTACTATGGTAGTGTAAACTACACACAGACACCAGAAGTTTGATGATATTACTATGGTAGTGTAAACTACAGACACCAGAAGTTTGATGATATTACTATGGTAGTGTAAACTACACAGACACCAGAAGTTTGATGATATTACTATGGTAGTGTAAACTACACACAGACACCAGAAGTTTGATGATATTACTATGGTAGTGTAAACTACACACACACCAGACACCAGAAGTTTGATGATATTACTATGGTAGTGTAAACTACAGACACCAGAAGTTTGATGATATTACTATGGTAGTGTAAACTACACACAGACACCAGAAGTTTGATGATATTACTATGGTAGTGTACAGACACCAGAAGTTTGATGATATTACACTACAGACACCAGAAGTTTGATGATATTACTATGGTAGTGTAAACTACACACAGACACCACAGACACCAGAAGTTTGATGATATTACTATGGTAGTGTAACACTACAGACACCAGAAGTTTGATGATATTACTATGGTAGTGTAAACTACACACAGACACCAGAAGTTTGATGATATTACTATGGTAGTGTAAACTACACACAGACACCAGAAGTTTGATGATATTACTATGGTAGTGTAAACTACAGACACCAGAAGTTTGATGATATTACTATGGTAGTGTAAACTACAGACACCAGAAGTTTGATGATATTACTATGGTAGTGTGAACTACAGACACCAGAAGTTTGATGATATTACTATGGTAGTGTAAACTACACACAGACACCAGAAGATTGTTGTTCATACGATGTTAAAGAAAAAAACAGACACCAGAAGTTTGATGATATTACTATATTACACACAGACACCAGAAGTTTGATGATATTACTATGGTAGTGTAAACTACACACACACCAGAAGTTTGATGATATTACTACACACAGACACCAGAAGTTTGATGATATTACTATGGTAGTGTAAACTACACAGACACCAGAAGTTTGATGATATTACTATGGTAGTGTACAGACACCAGAAGTTTGATGATATTACTATGGTAGTGTAAACTACAGACACCAGAAGTTTGATGATATTACTATGGTAGTGTAAACTACACACAGACACCAGAAGTTTGATGATATTACTATGGTAGTGTAAACTACACACACCAGAAGTTTGATGATATTACTATGGTAGTGTAAACTACACACACAAAAATAGTAATAAAAAAACTATGAAATACAAAAAAACAGACACCAGAAGTTTGATGATATTACTATGGTAGTGTAAACTACAGACACCAGAAGTTTGATGATATTACTATGGTAGTGTAAACTACACACAGACACCAGAAGTTTGATGATATTACTATGGTAGTGTAAACTACACACAGACACCAGAAGTTTGATGATATTACTATGGTAGTGTAAACTATACACACCAGAAGTTTGATGATATTACTATGGTAGTGTAAACTACACACAGACACCAGAAGTTTGATGATATTACTATGGTAGTGTAAACTACACACAGACACCAGAAGTTTGATGATATTACTATGGTAGTGTAAACTACACACAGACACCAGAAGTTTGATGATATTACTATGGTAGTGTAAACTACACACAGACACCAGAAGTTTGATGATACACCAGAAGTTTGATGATATTACTATGGTAGTGTAAACTACAGACACCAGAAGTTTGATGATATTACTATGGTACACACAGACACCAGAAGTTTGTGATATTACTAACACACAGACACCAGAAGTTTGATGATATTACTATGGTAGTGTAAACTACACCAGAAGTTTGATGATATTACTATGGTAGTGTAAACTACACACAGACACCAGAAGTTTGATGATATTACTATGGTAGTGTAAACTACACACAGACACCAGAAGTTTGATGATATTACTATGGTAGTGTAAACTACAGACACCAGAAGTTTGATGATATTACTATGGTAGTGTAAACTACACACAGACACCAGAAGTTTGATGATATTACTATGGTAGTGTAAACTACACACAGACACCAGAAGTTTGATGATATTACTATGGTAGTGTAAACTACACACAGACACCAGAAGTTTGATGATATTACTATGGTAGTGTAAACTACACACAGACACCAGAAGTTTGATGATATTACTATGGTAGTGTAAACTACACACAGACACCAGAAGTTTGATGATATTACTATGGTAGTGTAAACTACACACAGACACCAGAAGTTTGATGATATTACTATGGTAGTGTAAACTACACACAGACACCAGAAGTTTGATGATATTACTATGGTAGTGTAAACTACACACAGACACCAGAAGTTTGATGATATTACTATGGTAGTGTAAACTACACACAGACACCAGAAGTTTGATGATATTACTATGGTAGTGTAAACTACACACAGACACCAGAAGTTTGATGATATTACTATGGTAGTGTAAACTACACACAGACACCAGAAGTTTGATGATATTACTATGGTAGTGTAAACTATACACACCAGAAGTTTGATGATATTACTATGGTAGTGTAAACTACACACAGACACCAGAAGTTTGATGATATTACTATGGTAGTGTAAACTACACACAGACACCAGAAGTTTGATGATATTACTATGGTAGTGTAAACTACACACAGACACCAGAAGTTTGATGATATTACTATGGTAGTGTAAACTACACAGACACCAGAAGTTTGATGATATTACTATGGTAGTGTAAACTACTGACACCAGAAGTTTGACTACAGACACCAGAGTATGATATTACTATGGTAGTGTAAACTACACACTGACACCAGAAGTTTGATGATATTACTATGGTAGTGTAAACTACAGACACCAGAAGTTTGATGATATTACTATGGTAGTGTAAACTACACACAGACACCAGAAGTTTGATGATATTACTATGGTAGTGTAAACTACACCAGAAGTTTGATGATATTACACTACAGACACCAAGTTTGATGATATTACTATGGTAGTGTAAACTACACACAGACACCAGAAGTTTGATGATATTACTATGGTAGTGTAAACTACAGACACCAGAAGTTTGATGATATTACTATGGTAGTGTAAACTACACACAGACACCAGAAGTTTGATGATATTACTATGGTAGTGTAAACTACACACTGACACCAGAAGTTTGATGATATTACTATGGTAGTGTAAACTACACACTGACACCAGAAGTTTGATGATATTACTATGGTAGTGTAAACTACACACTGACACCAGAAGTTTGATGATACACTATGGTAGTGTAAACCAGAAGTTTGATGATATTACACTACACACAGACACCAGAAGTTTGATGATATTACTATGGTAGTGTAAACTACACACAGACACCAGAAGTTTGATGATATTACTATGGTAGTGTGAACTACTCTCACTCGAGCAATAAATATATTCATTAGTAAGTGACTTGTTGGCACATAACGGCACAGTATTGATTACTGCCTTTGCAGGGTAACTAGGCAGTATATCTGCTGTTAATGTCTGTAACATACTCAACAACAACAACCACAATATAAAATTGTTAACAAAGTAGCAATTTAGAATTAAAATCAACATTATTAGGGCAAAACGTGAACAAAGAAAAAGAATTAAACTGAAACTCTTGAAAATATTATTTGGAAAAATATACCAGGTGTTCCAGAAGGTTTAGTGTCTTCTGCTTCATTTGTGTCATTGGCTTTATCCAGACACATTAAAAGCAAACATACTTACATGATTTGGAGGTTGTCAGACATTTCTGTCAAGAAATCAAACTATGTATGAATGTTTTTGTTGACTTCAGAAGAAAATACATCAGTGCTGTAACGGTATAAAGAAAACTGTGTGGTAAACAGGTGCTGTTTTAACATGGAAGCTATGTAAAGATCACTTGAGAAACCTATTGCTGTTCAGTCTGGTATTGATTTTACTTACAGGTTGGGTTTAAGGATATGACTGCTGACTTCGAACGATGTAAAGTTGATGGAGATCTGTTGTTGACGATGACTAAAGAAGACCTAGCGGACAGCATTGGAATGACATGTAAAATTACACAGAAAAGGTTAGTACTGATATAACCCTGATGTGAAGTTCACCAAGACCTGATTGTCAGAGTTGATGTACATGTAGAAACACAAAGGGAAAATGAGAAAATGAAATCCATTAAATTAAATAGATGAAGCTTCTTGGTCTCTTTGAAATCCTATATTTTAAGCCCTTGTCACGTTTACCATTGATACTACCTGGCCAGTCCGTACATTTGTATTGCATCACATCTCATCTCTCTAGTTACTCCACTGCTTCTGATATTTGCATCAATCTTTATATCAACTTTCATTAAGTATCGTAAGAAATTATATGTTGGCCTGGCAAAATGAACAACTTTTTTACAAAACTTAATACCGCTTAATAAATAGGCCTGAGGCATGAATGGTCCCAGAATTCTGATGACATATTATTCTTTAAATTCATACACCTTTTCCAGGTTCCTTCGGGAGTTGACGCACTTGAAGACGACAGCTGACTATAAGTCATGTGACCAGGGTGGGCTTGATGATTGGTTGTCGGAAATGAATCAGGATTATCGCCAGTACATGTACCAGATGATGAAGTCAGGGCTAGACAAACACTATCTCTCCCATGTGTGTGACGATGAACTGATGCGAGACTGTGGTATTAACAACGGAATTCATCGTAAACGTATCATGCAGAAAATCGCAGGTTGGCTAATTGAACGAGCAAAGCAGTTTACATTCCATTAGCTTGAAAATAATTTTTTCCACTGTTTCCTTCTACAATGTTTTATGAAAGTTATGCTTGTAAATCTGTGTTAATATGTCACTTGTGTGCTGCCAATCCCTTTTCCTGCACATCATGGTACTGCCTGTCCACGGTTTGGAAATTCTCAATAAATAGATACATTTGTTATTATGAATGTTTTGAAAACAGACTGATGTTCGATTCTTCGATATTGTAGCTCAATTTATTCATGTCATCTACTTAAGCAAACTTTGCAGCAGTTTTCAAACTAGTTTGCAATAAATTTTCTTGGGTAAGATTTTTTGTTGAAGGGAGATAATCCAAGACAAAGCTTAAATAATGAAAGATTAGATATCAGGTTGATTGACGGATAGTGGAAGAGTCTTACACTGGTGAATTTCAACAACAACTAGTGAATCGGGTGATTTAGCAGTTTTCATGCTGCCTTCATCAACATACACCAGTATTTGTAAAGATCCAATTTACTCAACCCTCGGGTAAGACTTTTACAACACAAACAAAAGTATCAAAAGTGACAACAAAACATCACTTTGTATAAATAGTAATACACGTGTAGAATTTGACCAGACAGGCAGTAAGTATTAACCCCTAAAGATCAACAATATTGATAAATTACCAACTTTTTGGACCGAAATCTTTTGGAAAATGAGGGCCATAATTACACATGTATGTATATGTATGTTTTGTTTTAAGTTTTATCCATTGTCTTTGACAGCCATGAAGGAGCTTCAAATGTTCAGTGACCAGTGTAGTGTAGATTCCGCCGACGGTAGCCTCTTGTCTCGATCCATGGATGTCTTCATTAGTTATCGCCGTGCCAACGGATCTCAGCTGGCAAGGTTAGCTATATCAGAAAAAATTGGATTGCTGTAAATAATTTAGCAATAATTTTGTTTTAGCATTTTTCAGGATGAAAATATTGTGTTTAAATATGATTGTGCTAATTGCAATATTTGATTGCTATTTATAAAACAAATAGTGAATATGCTATTTCATGGCATGCTTATTTGTTGAAATTTGATTGTGCTAAATTCATTGTCTTAATAATAATTCAAAATTGAAATGCAACCATTTACAGTTAAAGAAAGGCCCTCATATAGAGTATTTTCAAATTTGATTGATTCTCCTCGCACAAACCTGGATTACCTTGCTAAGATTCAAGATATCACTAGCATTCAAAATCAATTCAACCCCGAGGGATCCTGACAGTATTTACAGGTTGTTTTAGTGTCATTTCGTCATTAACAATCGTCCTCACGTATAAATATGCAATTTTAAACAGTATATCATGCTTGTATGGTAACAGATATTTTCATTGCCCAATCAAACATTGTGAATTAGAATTAGTTTTATTTTAATTTTTGTGTTTGTTTTGCAGCCTCTTGAAGGTTCACCTACAGCTACGAGGGTTTTCTGTTTTTCTGGACATAGAAAAATTGCGAGCTGGAAAGTTTGATGAAGGACTTCTTAGCAGTGTTAAAATGGCCAAACATTTCATCATTGTCCTGACCCCGAACTCCCTGGACAGGTGTATCGGTGACAACAACCAGAAGGATTGGGTACACAAGGTATGCAAAGTTGGATCAGGGCATTTTTATCCTTGATGTGATTCACATATTTTCAGGTTTTTAGGTCATCTGACCCAAACGGTTGGATTAAGCTCCAATTTTATTGTCAAAAAATTGGTAACACTTGTTACAGTTACCTACTCCTCACCAAAACTACCATCTGCATCATGAAAAACAGCTTCTTAGTAAGACTTCATTCAAAGTAGAAAAAAATAACCCTTCTCCCTGCTGAAAGTTTTTGTAGTCAGATGACAGTACAGGCCCATGGGCCTCTTGTTTTTGTTGTTTTCTCTTTGTTTATGAAATAATACTGCTTCAATCTGCAAATTACCTTCATTTCTCCAAGTGTTTGATTTGACCTCTTTCCTTATATCACACAAGTTAGAGATGAGACATGTTTCAAATTATTTTTACAGGAGATTGTGGCCGCCATTAACAGTGGATGTAATATAATCCCACTGATGGACAACTTTACGTTCCCGCCAGCAGACATGCTTCCAGAGGACATGAGACAGATTGTATTCTTTAATGGAATAAGGTACTGGTGTAGGGTTAATTTAAGTCACAAATTTTGATGAAGAAGATATGAAGATGCATTCAGCATCCTGTTGGTGTCGATGGAGAGAGAAAAGAGTATCACTGTGATATAAAGTCACTATTTTGGTGATGTTTTACTAAAACTTTTGATTTGTTTAAACTTTGGTCCGTGTAACTTTTGACTGAATTGACCATTGACAAGTATAGATTTTTAGGTCATCTGACTTGAAGGGTAACCTATAGTCATTGTGCTTCGTCTGTCGTTGTGTGCCATGTATTACTTCTTCTCAATAACTAAAAGGCCCACGGTGCTGATATTGGACCAACGTTTTAAGGTCACAGGGATCAAATGTGTTGAAATGCTTCAGCACCTTCCTCTCAATAACTGAAAGATCCAGGATGATATTAGTCTTGTAGCATGCTAGGATGTAGGGCTACCAACTTTGTTCATATGAATGACATTGACCTACTTTCAAGGTCACAGGGGTCAAATTTGTTGAAATGCTGAAGCAAATTCTTTTCAATGACATAAAGGCCAAGGGTCTTGATATTGGGCCTGTGGCTTGCTTTTTCAACAAGCAATATGTCTAGAGTAATGGCATATTGTATGTATAAAGAACATGATTTCAAGTTTGCAGAAAATGTCTTGATGAACCAACAATGTTGTCTATGTAAGCTGTAGAGTAATTGAGCCTCTATCATATATGTGTGTTTATAGTCAGATGTCCGTTATGGCCCAATCATCATGTGGTTTGTGACTCAAATTTCCTCTCTCTGACATGATGTTTTGACTCGTTGTTTCTATGACTAGCATGACTTTTGTGTTAAGTGACCTTTGACTCATTATGCAATTTATGACCTTTGATAAATGATATCTACAGCCGTAACTTTTAACTTGAGCTTTACAATCTGTGTCAAGTTAAGATTGTCCCTTGTTGAATGTGACTTTGGCCTTTCACAGATGGATACATGACTACCAGGATGCATGTGTGGAGAAATTGGAGAAGTTTCTCCGCGGTGAAGTCAACACATCCAGCAAAAGGGCTGCCTTGTTCCAGATGGGGTCTTCGACAGAGGGTCCTGTGAAGGGGCCCTGTAAATACAGTTCCAGTGAGAGCACCAGCCCTACTAGTCCTCTATAGTACCTAGCATCTATGTCGCCCACTGATCTAGTCCTCTATTTCCAAAGCAATCGTCTTGAAGATGGATCTCACCAAGTCAGCTGATCTTGTATTTCACACCTCTTCCCACACACTTATCAAATGATAAATGACCTTCACCTCTAAAACAGGAAATTGGTGTTGAAATCTTGCTAAGTATTTCTTGTTTGGCTAAAATGCTATCTTGAGATTTCAAAACAGCTTGCTTGACATGAAATCATGCCATTTTGTGACAAGATCTTAATGCAATCTTGAGCTTTTAAAACAGCTCACTTGCCAGCTGTTTTGTAATTGGCTTATATTATGACCTTTCAACTTTTAAAGAAAAGCCCTATAACATAACCTTGATATTTCAACATATTTTGGCTTTTAAGGAAACACATGCTTAAAACCTTTGATTAGCTGATAATACCATCATTATATCTAAAAATATTTTCATTTTATAAGCTAAATGATGAATGGCTAATTTTTGTCATCTTCATTTAAAATAACTTCGCTATCATTTTTACAAGACTGAAAATATTTTTCATAAAATGAAATTTTGGCAAGATGTGAAATCAGTGTTATCAGTATGTTCCAGTTGATTTATCTTAAATCGACATAAATATCTTCTCAAAAAAAAACAGATAGGTAGATTCAAAATAAGTCTTAGTGATGGCGATCAACTTTTTTTGGAGTATGATTTAATTTCAAGTAGTTTGTAAGTAGAAAAAATCAGAAAAGTCTACAGCAAAGAACTTGTGAGGTAGAAATCAGAAAAGTTTACAACAAAGAACTTGTTGTGAGTTAGAAATCAGAAAAGTTTACAGCAAAGTACTTGTTGTGAGTTAGAAATCAGAAAAGTTTACAGCAAAGTACTTGTTGTGAGGTAGAAATCAGAAAAGTTTACAGCAAAGTACTTGTTGTGAGGTAGAAATCAGAAAAGTTTACAGCAAAGAACTTGTTGTGAGTTAGAAATCAGAAAAGTTTACACAAAGTACTTGTTGTGAGTTAGAAATCAGAAAAGTCTACAGCAAAGAACTTGTTGTGAGTTAGAAATCAGAAAAGTTTACAGCAAAGTACTTGTTGTGAGTTAGAAATCAGAAAAGTTTACAGCAAAGTACTTGTTGTGAGTTAGAAATCAGAAAGGTTTACAGCAAAGTACTTGTTGTGAGTTAGAAATCAGAAAAGTCTACAGCAAAGAACTTGTTGTGAGTTAGAAATCAGAAAAGTTTACAGCAAAGAACTTGTTGTGAGTTAGAAATCAGAAAAGTTTACAGCAAAGAACTTGTTGTGAGTTAGAAATCAGAAAAGTTTACACAAAGTACTTGTTGTGAGTTAGAAATCAGAAAAGTCTACAGCAAAGAACTTGTTGTGAGTTAGAAATCAGAAAAGTTTACAGCAAAGTACTTGTTGTGAGTTAGAAATCAGAAAAGTTTACAGCAAAGTACTTGTTGTGAGTTAGAAATCAGAAAGGTTTACAGCAAAGTACTTGTTGTGAGTTAGAAATCAGAAAAGTCTACAGCAAAGAACTTGTTGTGAGTTAGAAATCAGAAAAGTTTACAGCAAAGTACTTGTTGTGAGTTAGAAATCAGAAAAGTTTACACAAAGTACTTGTTGTGAGTTAGAAATCAGAAAAGTCTACAGCAAAGAACTTGTTGTGAGTTAGAAATCAGAAAAGTTTACAGCAAAGTACTTGTTGTGAGTTAGAAATCAGAAAAGTTTACAGCAAAGTACTTGTTGTGAGTTAGAAATCAGAAAGGTTTACAGCAAAGTACTTGTTGTGAGTTAGAAATCAGAAAAGTCTACAGCAAAGAACTTGTTGTGAGTTAGAAATCAGAAAAGTTTACAGCAAAGTACTTGTTGTGAGTTAGAAATCAGAAAAGTTTACAGCAAAGTACTTGTTGTGAGTTAGAAATCAGAAAGGTTTACAGCAAAGTACTTGTTGTGAGTTAGAAATCAGAAAAGTCTACAGCAAAGAACTTGTTGTGAGTTAGAAATCAGAAAAGTTTACAACAAAGAAGTTGTTGTGAGGTAGAAATCAGAAAAGTTTACAGCAAAGTACTTGTTGTGAGTTAGAAATCAGAAAAGTTTACTGCAAAGTACTTGTTGTGAGTTAGAAATCAGAAAAAAAGTTTACAGCAAAGTACTTGTTGTGAGTTAGAAATCAGAAAAGTTTACAGCAAAGTACTTGTTGTGAGTTAGAAATCAGAAAGGTTTACAGCAAAGTACTTGTTGTGAGTTAGAAATCAGAAAAGTTTACAGCAAAGTACTTGTGACTTAGAAATCAGAAAGGTTTACAGCAAAGTACTTGTTGTGAGTTAGAAATCAGAAAGGTTTACAGCAAAGTACTTGTTGTGAGTTAGAAATCAGAAAAGTTTACAGCAAAGTACTTGTTGTGAGTTAGAAATCAGAAAAGTTTACAGCAAAGTACTTGTGACTTAGAAATCAGAAAGGCTTACAGCAAAGTACTTGTTGTGAGTTAGAAATCAGAAAAGTTTACAGCAAAGTACTTGTTGTGAGTTAGAAATCAGAAAGGTTTACAGCAAAGTACTTGTTGTGAGTTAGAAATCAGAAAAGTTTACTGCAAAGTACTTGTGAGTTAGAAATCAGAAAGGTTTACAGCCATGAATAGAAAGTTTGTTGACAGTGGCCAGGAAATCTGTACAAGGTTTAAAACTTCTGATTTTTATATGATCACTTCCTGTGCCATTTATCATAAACATCAAATATTTAATAAAGTTTGAATACACTTCATTCCATTCAGTAATTTTGTGCTCAATTTGGAGACAAAAATAACTCTTTCTGAACCACAGATAAAAAAGCACAATTTTAAATGTGGTGAATAATATGGAACTGATGATTTCTGATACTGGGACCTTGTACACCATGGGGTAGTATTACCTGGTAAATTTACTTATTTTTGTCAAAATTTAAAATACATAAGTATTAAGATGTGTTTAACCTTCAATGGAATTTCTGTTTGTGTTTGTATGGTACAATCATTGCTGTGTCATCTGTGTTTAATAAGCTGCTTCTGGATTTTAAGAGTTTATCAAAATCTCATGTGTTTATGTGAAACATACGGTATTTACTGATATCTGTATGAGATGAGGATTTACTAAGTATGAATAAGTCACGCTGTCAACCATCTTAACTACAGTGTGCTATATAGTGTTGTCTGTGGGGTATCAATACTGGTGGTCATTGTTTAAAGTGTAATTAGATACCCTGTAAATATTATCCCCGGAAATCTTATAATGATACAGCAGAGACAAATCTAAGGTTTTTTAACCTGTAATTGTAAAAGTTGATGGGACTCAAAACATTTCTGGAAATACTTAGATTTTATACAGAAAAACCATAAACCCATAATTTTTTGGCAATAAAGTTGAAAAGGACTCAAGAAAATAAGTTTTAGATTGATAACTGTACAGTATACATCTTTGTACCAAATATTCTTCTCTATGATTTCTGCAATATATGCATATTCCTACAATAAAGAGAGCCATGTTACCGAAGCATAGAGCTTACAGCAAATCCAGTGATATCAGCACATAACTTGTCGAGAGTGTACCACCTAATGATTTACAATCTATAATGTATGTGCTTTAAGGTTTCTTGTTTGTCCCGACTGCATCAAGGTGTGTGTACTGGTGCATTAATTGTTGTCAAGTCAAGGTCACAACAAGAAGGGTCAAAGTTCAAGTCACTGTCTTGGACCATTATTTCTGATCCACTACAAATCCAGCGAAACTTCGTTAATTTTGATTTGATTGAATTTGTCTGAAATTATCGTTTCATGAACAAATATATTGTACCATAAATATCGATGATCTCAACCCCTCATCTCCAACCCCTTAACTTCTCGTCACCACCACCCCTCCCCCACCCCCCACTTACCCCCACTCAACCCCACTTCCAGCATACCATGAGCTCAAGGACACAGTAAGGGATTGCATCAGATACAAAGCGTATTGCAACTTCTGTGATCCTTCCAGAGAGAAAGTTCAACAGAGAGGATGGGTCGGGGGGAGAAGTATTATTTACAAGTTCCAGCTTTTCCTGCTTCTATTTTAAGGAATAGCTGAAATTGTCCATAAGTTTGATAGTATATGTTGATAATAGAAGTCCTAGCAACGTAAAGTACATGGATCGTAAAAATCGGACAACTAAATTTGACATAAAATGGCCATCACATCTTTTGAAGTATACAGCCTTTAATCATGTATTTTAATCGATAGAAACTGAAGACTTGAAAAAACTTATTTAAATTGAAGATGTCTGTTAATATGTGTAATAGTGTATTTTTTGCCCACCATCTGAAATATAATTGCTCTGTGTCGGTGGTCCATCTGTCCATCGTCCGTCTGTTCATTGACTGTTTTTGTTATCACTATTTCTTGAAAAGTCCTGTATAGATCTTTCTCAAATTTCATGTATAGGGTTCTTTAGGTCCTTTGTTGTGCCTTTTTGAGTTTGGGACTGATCGAAAAACAAAATGCCGTCTTGGATTTTGCCTAGTAAAGATTGTTATTGCTTTTTCTGAAGAAGTACTGAATGGTTATCTCTCAAATTTATTAGGTATGTTTCGTTTGGTCACACCTTGTGCTTGTTTGCTTTTTGGACTGACTAGAAAAAACAAAATGGCTTCCTGGTGGCCATTTTGGATTTTGCAGGTAAACGATTATCATTTATTTCTGCAAAGGAATGTTCAAATATCATACCATTAAGAGAAAACAGAGAAGATAAAAGAAAGGAAAAGATCCAACTTTAAAAGGGTATAAAGATCAAACAGTGGTGGGCACCTCTCTCTAGGACCTCTTGTTTAAGATTTTGTTTCACTGTATAAATGACAGGGCATTTGACAATTTCTCCTGTAATTTGGGCAAAATATTCTGCAATGTACTTAATTTACAGTTTATAGTTTCCACTGGTTTTATTGATATTTTGTCTAATCAGCATTTTTGTTTTATTTTGTCTCCCACTTTGTATTTTTTTAAAGTATTTATATATTCTGTGCAATAGTATGAAATGCATTAATTTTTACCTGATTTTAACCAGTCTCGTCTTTTAACCACACAGGGGCTAGGATATATCTTTAGTTACATGAGCAATGTCTTTATATAGGTCAAGGTCATATTTGTGTTTCTTGTCAGTCATGTCATAGTGTGTATTTGTGTACTCAGAGTGTCTGTTTTTAGTTAGAATCTTCATGAATCTTGAGATTTATTGCTCTGATAAAGAAGTTTTTAGAATATCTTTATACATAAACAAAATCCTAAACGTTAAGTTCTTCAAAGTTTTTGAAATATTTAAAGTGGTCCAGAACCATTTGAATTGTTAAAACAATGGAAAAATCTGTCTTACAATTTGAACACTAAATAAACAATCACGCCATGTTTTTGATTAATGTACCATATACAGTACACTGATATTTGTTACCAAGAATATTAATTCAATGTAAATCTATTTTAAACTTCACGGTTATGACCTTGACTTTAACTTAGCATAATACAGAGGCCTTCACAAACCAAACTCTTAGTAAATACTCACATGGACATGTTTGGAAACCTCTTCATTCTGGTGTCAAGCACACATTATAACAGATTTCAAAAAAGAAACGTCTGGAAGTTGACAAATTACCAGAGGTCAGTATATTGTGTATGAAGTCATATCTAGTCCCTGTGCTGATACTAGTCTATTAATTTATCTACAAATTATGATGTTTTTCCTCATTGGTTTTTAACTTTTGTTAAATTGTTTTCATGTTATAAATCATTGTTTTAGATAAAATGTTTATTATTTTATCAAGTATTCCAGCATAATAAAAACCAGTGAACGTTGTTTACACCTTTAGCTTACACTCAACAGTGTTTGTCGTTTTTTGTTACAACTTAAGGAGGTATGTTACCTTATTATTACTAATATATTAACTTCTTTTACGAAAGAGTTTCACAGGAATGTCTTTGATGAATGGCTATTTAGAAATTGTGCACGGTTTAACAAATCATTCTTAATAAGTACAGTGTAAATGAATCAGTTAGTGATACCACTTATTTGAATAAGTGATAGAAATCTTTTGTAAAAGTACTTGTATAGTTGAAACTCGAAATTGCTCGAACCGAAATTCCGTTTGAGTCGAAATAATGTTCAAGTCCCGATTTCTTTCCTTTGTAATTTTAGTTCGGGGGATTCGAATTTCATTGAGTCGAAGCGATTTTTCACTCTCGTCAATTTTAAAGCAAAGGAAAAGTCATTCGATGTCTCTAAATTAATTTTTGTCAAAAGATCGACCCGTCTTCTGATGAAACCAGTCAATACATACACACAGTAGAAAGCCACCAGTGCGTAACACATGGCTAGTTACGCCGTATCGATCCATCGTACATACAACACGTGGTCTCTGACAATTAAATACCAGTTTATTTATCCAATTAAAGGTTGGCTTCTTAATTAGTGTCACCATCCCGTATCAGTGATTTACCTGTACGTTGAAAAAAAGTAGCGCGTTTATACGAAACATGAAAACATTTAGCTTGGTTGTTTGTTCAACTTCAGGAATGATAAAAACGAAACCCTTAACCCAGTACAAACTTTTGTATGAAATCGGATCCCAACAATTCTGAGATGAACTAATTTTGAGGTTGTTTAATCAAGGACTGTGATCGGGAATTTAGATTTAGTGTTTGGACAATGAAGTGCTGAACGTATATTTCATTGATATAGTCTCTATCTATGCGTGATTTGTTAAGTCTAGTGCTACAATGTTTTCTGTAACAGGTAAAAACTTTCTAGTGCCGTTTTTTAGCCCACCATCTAATAGATGGTGGGTTATTCAAATAGCCCTGCGTCCGTGGTCCGTCGTCCGTAAACAACTCTTGTTACCGCTATTTCTGGAAAAGTACTGGATGGATCTTTCTCAAATTTCATATGCAGGTTCCCCTTGGTCCCTAGTTGTGCGTTGTACCTTTTTTGGACTGATTCGAATTCAAGATGGCCGACAGGTGGCCATCTTGGATTTTGGAAGTAAAAATTTGTTACTGCTATTTCTTGGGAAGTACTGGATGGATCTTTCTCAAATTTCATATGCAGTTTCCCCTTAGTCCCTAGTTGTGCATTGTACCTTTTTTGGACTGATTCGAATTCAAGATGGCCGACAGGTGGCCATCTTGGATTTTGGATGTAAACGTTTGTTACTGCTATTTCTTGGAAAGTACTGGATGGATCATTCTCAAATTCCATATGCAGTTTCCCCTTTGTCCCTTGTTGGACATCTTGGATTTTGAATGTAAAAGTTTGTTACTGCTATTTCTTGGAAAGTACTGGATGGATCTTTCTCAAATTTCATATGCAGGTTTCCTTTGGTTCCAAGTTGTGCATTATACCTTTTTGGACTGATCCGAAATCAAGATGGCTGACAGGCAGCCATCTTGGGTTTTGAGAGTAAAAGTTTGTTACCGCTATTTCTGGAAAAGTACTGGATGGATCTTTCTCAAATTTCATATGCAGTTTCCCCTTAGTCCCTAGTTGTGCATTGTACCTTTTGTGGACTGATTCGAATTCAAGATGGCCGACAAACAGCCATCTTGGATTTTGGATGTAAAAGTTTGTTACTGCTATTTCTTGGAAAGTACTGGATAGATCTTTCTCAAATTCCATATGCAGTTTCCCCTTTGTCCCTAGTTGGACATCTTGGATTTTGAATGTAAAAGTTTGTTACTGCTATTTCTTGGAAAGTACTGGATGGATCTTTCTCAAATTTCATATGCAGTTTCCCCTTGGTCCCTAGTTGTGCATTATACCCTAGAAATCAAGATGGCTGACAGGCAGCCATCTTGGATTTTGAGAGTAAAAGTTTGTTACCGCTATTTCTGGGAAAGTACTGGATGAATCTTTCTCAAATTTCATATGCAGTTTCCCCTTGGTCCCTAGTTGTGCATTGTACCTTTTTGGACTGATTTGAAATCAAGGTGGCCCACAGGCACCCATCTTGGATGTCGACAGTAATACAGCACAAGCATATTGTCCATTATCCACCTGTAACTGACTGCTATCTAATAATACGTTGGGATCTTTTTCAAATGATATTTGCTAATAGGTGCTTAATAAAAATATCTTGTGCCATCATTGAGTACATTCAATGAAGACCAGTTCATGAACATTTACAACACCTGTAACAAACAAAAAAAAATAAACAAATCTTCAAGAACTGAAAACAGATCCTCAAATGGTGGGCGCCAAGATCCCTCTGGGATCTCTTGTTTTATATATGTATATTCATTGGTATGAAGTCATATTGCTAAGATCTGTAGCTTCATACACCATTCCCACACACCCTATAGTATACATTACACAAGTATTACAATATAAATTGACTCTTTCTGTATGTGTTAACATTCTCCTTGAAGGATGTATCTTCCTTACAAAAGCACACCTTTGCTTTAATTCTTTGTTACTGGTTGGTGACATTGCCTTTCACTTGTGATTTCTAATGTGAATGACACTCATATTTAGTGTCCCTAGATCATACCACATATCGACCGGATGCAATTTACGCTAACTATTTAAAAATTCAATAAACGGATTAAAAAGCCTGTTGGAACCACGCATATAGATTATAATTATGCACAGAAAAGAACGGAAATAAATTGATAAATACCAGACTAAAAACAAGTTTACAAGCCTGCACAAAAACCTCAAGAGTGTATAGAAATCCAGCAGACCGCGAGCATAGCATGTCCAAATTCTTAAAAGCGATTAGGAATACAGGGACAAAAAGAACACTATTTTCAGTAGCTTTGTTCATGTGACAACCCTGGCTTACCAGGAAAATCATTCTTAGCTTCGTATTGAAGACTTGTTGAAATACTGCCTTTGTATTCTTTATATACAAAACAGGAAAAAATCTTAGATGCGGTGTTTCAAACTATTCATTTCAAAATACACTTTTTTAAGAATCCTAACGAAATCAGACTGCAAAGTTATGTCGAGTATTATATTTTGTAAATTGTGATAATCAAATTTGGTTTCCGTACTCGTTCAACTAATTGCTTTTAACTAATTCTATATTTTATCATTGTGTATCATGGGAAAGGTAACGTATATTGAACGTATGTAAAACAGATCCACTACACCAAAACCCATTAGCTTCAAAATCTTCCGATGTTTCAGCTTTATTTTTCCTTTTATTTTTGTGCGAAAACATTGTTACGTAGTTGGGTTTTTTCACTTGAACACATCTCAATATTGCTTTTATTCGTTGCATTGAATTTTAAGTGGAACATCACCATGTATGCTAATGACTTCTGGAAAACAATATGAGAAATTCACCTAAGTGAGAAGGTGGGCGTGTCTTTGTCTCAAAATGGAACGTAACTTTGGTCAAAGTGTACAACATATTTAAATATTCAGACAAGATTTTACCCAATAAAACCGGTCAACGCTAGATCAGATACTACATATTATAAAAAAGTAATTAACAAGGACTAGAAAGGTTAGCTTTTAATCTGCGAGCACATACAACTGCAGATTTACTTATTACCTTTTCATTTTCTATTAAACCTTTTTTCATTATTATTGTTTTAGTGGGTGTGTGTGTGTGTGTGTGTGTGTGTGTGTGTGTGTGTGTGTGTGTGTGTGTGTGTGTGTGTGTGTGTGTGCGCGCGCGCGTGCGTGTGTGTGTGTGTGTGTGTCATAATTAAAACATGTACACGCCCATTTCACTGTTCGCTATACCATGTCCTAAGCATACAACACGTTGTTATGTTAACCTATTAGATGTTTTGCCATTGACAGCAGTCAGTGTTTTGTCAAGGTGAATTGGAGACTTATCTACAAATGACCTGTTCTTGACTGTAACGACAGCTGTTGCCTACATGTTTGTCTAGTTTTCATCAATTGCATCAGTATTGCAACAATCACTGACTCTAGTGTGAATTTCTCAGTCTGTAACAGTAAGATCTGATCATTTTCAGAGAACATATTTAAACGATAGGGTAACGTGATACTCAGAATCATAAATTCTACGTTAACTATAGAATTTAGCTAGAAGACGTTATATAGCACAAGGTTATATTTCAGCTGTTTATAAAACAAGATGTATTTATGAAACACTATGATCTTGCTTGCAACATACTTCTGAAGTAGTGCGAAAAACTCATTTGTAATGCACGTGCTAATTTCATGCACACTTTGTGAAACACTTATGTCTTCATTGTGGTAATGATATTTTTACTTCATCACAAATGTAGGTCAAAGGCCACGGTCAAGATCACTCGGTTAGGAAATTTGGTACCAACAGAAAAGTCTTGTCACAAGGAAAGACATGCAAAATATGAAACCCCTGCTTCCTACAGTGCAATAACTAGGGGAGAAACTTCGAAGTTGACAAAAGACTAGCAAACATATTGGTTTCATGTTCGAACGATTCTCGCATGAAATGAAATTGAAAATTAACATGTGATCTCCCTTCAATAAAATATAATATGATTATTTATCAAGAAAAATATATTGGAATACGAGTAGAGCCAAGTGGAGAAAAGTGAAAGGCTGATAAAATATTGTGTGTACAAATACATTCAAAATTGACTTTCCGATAATCATATCTTATATTTATCTACAAATGTATTTTACTGTGTCGAACAATTCTGAGTTACTTCCCTTCGACCGTGAAGCATTGACTACGGTGTATGGTACGGTGCAGAACAACACTGAAACAACGGTAACTGCTGAACAGAACGACAAGTTTGAAATTGCTTTCTTTCCTTTTGTAAGTTTACCTGAAAATAGTTTTGCTCTAGTCCACATCTCCAGAAAACGAATTATTACCAAGCTGTATTATAACCCAACAGCAAGACTGTTTCCAACTTACACAAAAGTGAGATGTTTCCTACGTTACCCAACCACGAGACGATTTCCAACGTACCCTTCGACGGGACTGTCTCCCACAATTACCTTACAGCGAGACGGTTTCTCACGTCACCAAATACCGGGTCGGTTTCTCACGTCACCAAATAGCAAGTCGGTTTCTCACGTCACCAAATAGCAGGTCGGTTTCTCACGTCACCAAATAGCGGGTCGGTTTCTCACGTCACCAAATAGCAGGTCGGTTTCTCACGTCACCAAATAGCAGGTCGGTTTCTCACGTCACCAAATAGCAGGTCGGTTTCTCACGTCACCAAATATCAGGTTGGTTTCTCATGTCACCAAATAGCGGGTCGGTTTCTCACGTCACCAAATACCGGATCGGTTTCTCACGTCACCAAATAGCGGGTCGGTTGCTCACGTTACCAAATAGCGGGTCGGTTTCTCACGTCACCATATACCGGGTCGGTTTCTCATGTTACCAAATATCAGGTCGGGTTCTCATGTTACCAAATAGCAGGTCGGTTTCTCACGTCACCAAATACCGGATCGGTTTCTCACGTCACCAAATAGCGGGTCGGTTTCTCACGTCACCATATACCGGGTCGGTTTCTCATGTTACCAAATATCAGGTCGGGTTCTCGTGTTACCAAACAGCAGGTCGGTTTCTCACGTCACCAAATACCGGGACGGTTTCTCACGTTACCAAATAGCGGGTCGGTTTCTCACGTCACCAAATACCGGGTCGATTTCTCACGTCACCAAATACCGGGACGGTTTCTCACGTTACCAAATAGCGGGTCGGTTTCTCACGTCACCATAATAGCTGGTCGGTTTCTCAGGTTACCAAATATCGGGTCGGTTTCTCACGTCACCAAATAGCGGGTCGGTTTCTCACGTCACCAAATATCGGGTCGGTTTCCCACATTACCCTAAAGCGAGGAGAGTTTCTCCGTTTTTTCTTCACACGGAAATCGACAACTAAATGAGTCAATATATTAATACGGATTTAGCATTTTATCTTCACTTATAGATTTTTGAGGTGTGGTCACCTTCTATTAGTTGGCTACCACCTTACTGAATAACATACTGGAGGTGCGTCGTTTACCATTCAGAGCAATTGTTGTCTTGCCAAAGGGTACAAACGTGTTAACACAGATGGATCTCAGCATCCTAAGAAACACAAACCGTCACGTGTAGACAATCATCTCCTAAGTTACTAGAGCCAGCGCTCTAAACGACTGAGGAAGGTGAGCCCGTTATAAACATTAGGCTTTGTACATGTCGTGTCGTTTTTCACCGCTGATTGCTTTGTTCGTTTAAAATCATCAATTTTACTATTGCCATTGAAATGTTGAATTTATTGAAAGAGAATTTTTTTTTTTCATTTTTAAGTCATCAAGTCCACCATATATCAACCTGAATTTGTGTTAATAAAATCTTGTTTGACGCCATTTTACATTTAGTTCTTTAACAGCGTGGCGTTTTCATATGCCTGATGTCATTATATCAGCGATCACAACTCGACCTTGTCCAATTATATGTGTAGTCTCACATTCAGGGATTATGATATAAAGTCAATATTTTATATTAGATAGCTACATGTTTACGTCACAAGGTCAAAGGTCAGTACATAACCAACTGACCAGTTGACCGTCGGTCGAACAGATTTCTGGCGGTCTTACATTTATGTGGCAATGCCTACATTACTTATGAAGTTAGCATGATTATTCATCAATGTCTATCGACCATCCCGCATCAAATTGATCAAATCGGAGTAGCCATCGGAAAGTAGGTTCGCCAAACGAACTGTCCGGAATTATGAACACCATAAATAATTCATTGTCGATCATCTCTGTCAGTAGACCATGTCCCCTGTGATTTATATTATATTACTAAACACTTGGTGGTGATTATATATCACCAATAATATTAAGGATACACGAGGCAACTGTGAGATACGGTAAAATAATGATAATTCAAACATGCTTGAGAAAGTTCTCTCACCATCGCTATTTTCATTTTTTTAAATAGTGGCATGGCTCAGTACGTAAATGATTCGGACTTATCATATATATGAAATTTCCGCAATTTCTAGAGTTTTTAGGCTAATGCATCTCTGCGTCTAGATTTTGACATTTCTTCCGATAACTGGTGATTTTTCCAAAGTTGCTTTCCAGGTTTTAAACTCTAGGTCCTTCGCATGACTGCATGACAGAGTTAAATTCATTGTTTGGCTCCACTCTATCTAACTCAAACTTTGTCTTAAAACGTGCTCTTCACTTGTGTGTGTTTTTGTACAATATTTGAAAGAGGGAGAACTATATTAGACGTTTGTTCATCTCACAGTGACGTGTGTGTCGGATCTCTCATGGCAGTTACTAAATTATAAATGTCACCACCATCTCCGGGCGCTATGACACTACGAAAGAATGGCACAGTACATCGTTAAGTATTCCGTGATAAAATTTAGAAGTTCTATTTTGCATTAACTGGAAAGACATGAAAAATGAAAGTGACGTAATATTTCTGGAATATAATTGATTATTCTGTCCACGATCCTAAGATGTAAAGATGATATCGTATGTTGCAGACCGCATGTAGATAGTTATCACTGGTCGAACGTCATAAAGTATTAATGCAACGATATCGATCTGTTGATACTGACCTGCTAACTAGGCCGCTGACCGGACACGTGGCCAGGCTGACCACGGATCTCGCCGGTCACTAGTTGATCACGGTGCTGTATCAAAACTGTGGATAAGTTTCATGGCATTGTGCACAGTGGCGTCAAATGGCTATTAATTTTCTTTAAAAAAACTCAGAACAACTTGTGGTCTTTGGAGATATATTTCCATCTCGACGCTAAACCTGCCGTTATAAATGCAATGTATAATTAAGTAAACAAAACAACAATAATCAACATCTATTTTTAGAAATTGAATAGTTTCGAGGCATCAGATGATGACGTCATTTCTTAATAACAACTTTTAGTTTATTTCCTACAGGATTCCTCTGTTCAGTTTAAACATATTCTATTGGCCTATCATGACAAGTAGACGAGTCAGCAAATTTTACCAACTTATTAATGACTTCTACCAATATGATATAAAACAAATATATATTTGAATAGTCACATAATGACATGGAGAAAAATTAAAATATACAGATTTGTTATATACACTTTGCCATAAAAATTATATGGATTTTAACGAGAGAGAGAGAGCCTGACAGACAGACAGATAGACAGATAGAGAGAGAGAGAGAGAGAGAGAGAGAGAGAGAGAGAGAGAGAGAGAGAGAGAGAGAGAGAGCCTGACAGACAGACAGACAGAGAGGGGGAGAGGAGGGGGTTTCCTTTCCTATTCCAGCTAACATATTTTCCAAATATCCCCAGATATCGATACTGTCTGTTACATCAAGTATTCAGTAGATTGACTGTAGGCAGCTTGCTCCAAATTCAATCCATTTCTTCTGAAAATATCGTTACATATGTACCGTTTGCATCGGAAGGGACCAGAAACTCGAACATAATATTAGTCTGTTAACGAGTGTAGTGTTTCCAAGGTGCAAAACTGGACAAGAAAGTACTCTGTTGGAATTCTTGAAAACAGATTTCAATCAACACTTTATCGACATGACCAAAAATCACAGATTTTAGTTTTAACAAGGAGACCTCAACAGAACAAAGCGTAAAAGTTCGCCAACAAGACTCTCGCAAGTCTGTAGAATCATTTGTTTAATTGAAAAGAAAAACATGGCACAGGTGAGCACTTAGATATTACAAAGAAAACAACTTACTGGCAACCTTGGCCTGCTACAGCCTTTTAATAGTTGAAGCAAATCATACAACCCCGCCCCCATCCTCTCACCACTCGGTATATGGAACATTTTTCCTACCCGTCACTCTCTCGAGAGTTTTAAACAATTTTGATGTCTACATATATACATGCGTGTGAATTAATCCGATTGGTCCTCTTTTATGTTCTTGCAATGTGTAATTTTCGGCCTCGTTATTTTCAAAATATCGTGTGTTCATTATATAACAGCAATGTAACTAATAAACAGAGAGACAGATGAAAGCCATTCAGATGCTGCAGCTAAAAAGTTTAAAATCAGGTACAATGATTTGATTTTGCATGCACGCAAGAACGTCTATATTCGAAACCAAGGGTTCCTGTCTCGGTTTAACTTTTCCCTGTACCCCGAAAGCGTACATAAATATATATCGACGAGAACGTACCTCTTGGATTGGTAGATTTACGACCTACTCGCCCACTACAATAACTAACATTATCAATTCCATATTATATATTAATCATAGATATATGATTTACGCACTACTGACGAGAACGTCAGCGCGTGCGGGTGATCACGCACCGTCCTTGTTTAAGGATAGCAATAGATTGGCGTCTTCCATCACTATTA
The DNA here is from genome assembly GCF_031769215.1 of Ylistrum balloti. Classification (NCBI taxonomy): domain Eukaryota; kingdom Metazoa; phylum Mollusca; class Bivalvia; order Pectinida; family Pectinidae; genus Ylistrum; species Ylistrum balloti. Next base: position 46,623 of record NW_026782204.1, read on the forward strand.
CACATATCTCTCACTCATTATATTTTCTTTTCGCTCAGTAAAAATGAATCTTACACACGAATCAGCAATAACTTCGTAGCGTGGTGCCAAAAATAGTTTTTCCTGTCCAGCGCGCGTGCTTGCTAGTTGCTCGCTGTGTTGTGAGAATCTACCGTTAGTTCAGGTTTCGTCTCAGCCCCGCTGTCAGTAATCGGTACGCTCCCTACAAGTTTTTCATGTAAACTTCGCATACTACCATGTAACTATCCCGTTCTCGGACTTACCTGTTAGAGCGTTCATATCGCTCGAGTTGTTTGCCAGCAACGTTAATATTATAGATCTGTAAGTGGCGAGTTAATGTTCGCTCGGGAGACAATCTGGCCGCTTTGTACACCGGCTGTGTGTGTGTTTACATCGTTCATAACTACTTTCAATATCGGAGTGGATTTTTTTTTGCAGTGTTGCTTTTAGTCGTGAAGTATGGGTTTATGTTTAAAACAGAGGATATGTAAGCGTGTAAAATGTTATATCTTGGATCCACAGGATTGTGAACGACGGAGCTGTGTAGAATTGGACTACTAGCTTATTTTCGCTTTCATCACGCTAACACGTGGAACAAGAGAAAGTCGATATACTGGAGAGCGGGTTGAATAAGCATACACCAGAGCAGTTTCTATCTCTGAAAGTTTACTACAGAAAGGACAACAGTAGTATTAAAAGTTTTGTGTTTCCAGTCCCGGAATATCACGTCGGAAGGATCTTTTGAAACTATCGTCGACTGCCTAACGTTAACGTTTATGTAGGACTAAGCAAAAGAGTGGTTGTTATGTTATTTAAAGGTGACTGCGGTTTTTGAGATTTTAATGTCTAAATATCAATGTTTGCTGGTAAACCTCTTTGGACGTTAACACCACGGAGTTCGGTCAAGAAAACGGAAGCAGGTATCGGATAGAGTTTCGAGTGTACAGAGTCTTTCCGATTCCATAAAGAGGTATATATATATATATATTAAACTGTTGTTATAGAGCTGATAAATATCTATTTTAAAAAAGGCCATGGAGATCGTAAGTACACATGCGTAAGAATTGCTGAGAAAAGTGATAAGTTGGTTGAATATCAGTGATAGGTGGTTTTGTATCCTCTCGCGAGACGTCCAACGCGGATGTTATGTAAGTGTGCTACAACATTTCAGTACAGATTGATTCTGATGGGAGACGATATCACGGAGGGTCTTTTGAGGGAGTGGGGACGGGCCACACATTGTGATGCCTTCTTCACCCACGGGATCGAGGAGGGGTTCATACAACTATGACAGTCCCTGGACGTTACAGTGACGGGGAGGTGAATTACTCCTTCTGGGGCGATATATATAACACTTCCGCCTCTTTTCGGGAAACACACGCCACTGTTTGGAGTACTCAGGGACAGGGAATAGTCCATGGCATCTTCCTACTGGTGTTTACTGTTATAGGCAGTGCTTTCAACGTTTTCATGATCGTAGCTATTGTTCCGAACAGGAGGTTACGGACAGTCCGGAATATATTACTCGTTCACTTAGGGGCAATAGGGCTAGCCTCGTCCATACTGACCACTCTTTACGCCGGAGTGGTCAGTTTATGTGGGTACTGGATAGGTGGACAAATCATGTGTCATGCGTATGGATTCCTGCAATCATCTTTTACGTTAACAAGCGCATGGACAATCGCCGCTTTAAGTTGGGACAAGTATCAAACGATTGCTTCCCCATTACATCATTCCTTAACGGCCACTGCGCGTAAAATGACGTCATTATTTTCAGTGTTTTGGTTGAGTGCATTTATAATGGCGTTACCGCCGCTTTTTGGTGGAAATTCTTATGTATTCTCACCTGTAACAGGCACGTGCTTTATAAATCACCTGGATGTGTTGGGTCGGTGGTATGTTGGACTGCTAGTAAGTGCAATGTTTTATATACCACTAATAGTTATGATATACTGCTATACACATATATTCCGCATAGCGCGGACACAAAGTAGCAGAATTGCCGCGACTATGGTTCGAATGGCGTGTGTCGTTCAGGCACCAATAGCCCTTAATACACAAGCCACAGCCCCATTGTCGACCTCCATTAAAGGCACAAAGGCAATGCTGACCATCCTCCAGCTCGTAGGAGCTTTTACTCTAACTTACATACCCTTTTCAATTGTTATATTGGTGGAAACCGCAACCGGAAGAAGACAGGTAGATCCTATGTTGGTTTCCATAGTAACGACTTTATTCCAGGCAGCGCCGATGACCAATAGCGCCATCTATGGTATAAGAAATAAAATTTTACGGAATTCTTTTATACGATATACAAGAAGAAAAGTACAGTTATTTTGTTATAAAGACAAACGTAAAGGGAGCGTCAAACGTTCTTCATCTTTCCGAATGTCTTTAATGCAAAGAAAAGCTCTTCATCAAAACGGAAGTGCTCAAACTGGACATTTACGAAGGACTCAGTCGCTCCAGGTTCGACATTTGAGTGTACCTAGATCGGCTATAGTTAAATATGAAAGTAGTGAAAACATTCGTAAAACTCAGTCATTTACGCTTCAAAATGGCCATGCATTTACAAATGAGGACGAGGAATGTTGTCTCGCACCGACGCCATCTTTGAATTTTGATCATGTCAAGAGTGACATATTGATTATGAAAAAGGTTTCTGACACAGAAAAGGAGAAAATCATGGATGATAATGACAATGAGGAAGATGATATCGACGATGAGGAAGGCGATGACGAGGACGATGAGGATGAAGACGTTAATTTGGACGATGGACCAGTATGAAGGTTACAGGAAGGTAAGTGTTTAAAGTGGCTTCGTGGGGGGTAGAATTAAGAGGCAATCCCGCCAATGATCCTGGTTACATCTGGAATAGGGTGTGTGTGGTTCAACATGCCCTAGGATAGATACATAGGTTTGGTGTACTTCAGATACCCAGGTACAGAAAGACTTGTCAGCTTTATAGTTGTTCACAAATTTTCTAAAAAAAATATATATATATATAAATTGTTCAAATATTTAAATTCAGACAGATTCAGTTCTGAATGTGAAATAAAATTTCCTGTTATCGGTAGATATCCAGATTGAGATATAAATTCTTTGGGATATTTTATGAATTTCTGTTTCAAAACATTCTGTGAAGCTGACCAGGCTTTTAAAAATAGTCTTGACCTCTACCGGCATTCGTTTTCCTTATGAAACACGTACAGTACTGGTGGAATATTCAATGAAATATTACATTTTTTTTTTACAAAAAATACATTTTGAAAATAATTCTTTGGTTTCCCACTAAAAAAGGAATAAAATAAAAGTGAAAAAAAGATATAAAAACCGTGATTGTTTCTTCATGGTTGATCTGAATCCAGATAATTAGATGAAGAGGTTTTATCTAGTGGTGTTTCTAAATCGGTACTCTTACTTAAGGAGAAGTTAAATTCACTGTTCAGTCATTAAAAAGTAAAATAGCAAGTTATCAAAATTACGGAATAAATGTTGCAAAGCACATCACTGTGCAATGACGTCACACTTGTCCACCTGTACATCGTGTTTGTTGTCGTCAAAACTGTGTTTTCGGTCCCTCTACCTAGTCACGAACGTTGAAACCGAATTTTTGTTTTTAAAAAAAATCCCACTATTTAATTATATATATTTGATTAAATTATCCAGAATTAATATAATTCTATGATATATCACATAAAACATTACGGTTGGTTTGTCATCTAAAATGTTGAAAGATCTTATTTCATTTAATTGTATTTCAAGATATCCTATCGCGAATTTCAAAACTGCTTCTGAAATAGTGCTTGCTTTGATTTGCTACAAAATCTGCAAATTGTTTAAAATCCAAAAATTGGCAACTACTCCGTCTAATATTTCATATAAGAGATCTCTTGGTTTTACTTGAGAGATAGCGATATTGCCAGGCCCATAATATCGACGATAAAGCACCACTATTGCCAGTTAAACCCCATAGAACGGTGCTTAAAAGCTTTAAGGTACAAAGGTTGGGGTGATTCTGTTCATTTTCATAGGCTCGTAAAATCTTTTGATGGAATTAAGAAGCGATCTTTCTTTTTCTATGAAATATTCTTCTCGGGATTTCGGAAAGTATTAACTGTGAAAACCTTCCTAAATTTCTCATATAAAAAGAAGCCTATTAACTTCTAAGAACCTCGATTTGCCGAATAAATTTAGACACATTGTTTATATATGGAATATATGTATATTTCAAGCAAAGTACAAAGCCCCGCCTGAAATTAGCTACAGGTGGTCTGTTAAACACACACATGTATACACACCATCTCACACACACCACGAACACACACGCGCGCGCACACACACACACACACACACACACATATATATATATATATAGTTCATTATGTTACATCCACGCTCTTCATCTGCGAAACAGTCGCCTTTTTAAATGGCTTTACGTGCTTGTCTTATCGCGTATGGCATAGAGTGTAGAAAACCTGTTGTTGAGAAAACGCGCTTGTGTATTTCAAGGTCTCAAGCCGTTCTTTGTGAAGGGAATCAAATTTTTGGAATACGCTCTGTTGTTGATTATTCAAATTATTCAGAGTAGAACTGCCGACCACGAGAAAACATTATTTTCATTGTAATTAAGGCTGTGTAGCCTTGAAATGAACTATACATGATCATATTCCTAACGTACAGGGCAATTTGGCGAAGGAAACAAAAACGGAGTCTTTATAAGATTTTCGAAATGGATGCCTTTTACTTGTATGCAAGGGTTGGCGGATGGTATTCAATTTGTTAAAGATTCTTATCTGAAAATAGGTTTGGATCTTTCACAAGTTTTCTTTTCCCAACTATTTTGTTTAAAAAAGAAACACTCTTTTGTAAATTGCTTTTATACATCACGTCACTTACAAGTTGCATAGAATTGCTTTAAAATTTAAATTTTGGCGAAACGAGTTTTTCCCCCACTGTTAAAATGTTTTCTCTTAAGTGTTGGCGTTCACGAAGTGTGGAATGGTTTCCTTTTAGCGTGTCCTCACTGCATGAAGTTTTCCTTTTAGTTTTGGCGTCCACTTTGTTCAATGTGTTTTCGGTGTAATTCCGCCTCGCGACTTTCTCACTTTCTTTTTGCTTTTTCATAAGTTCATGGAGTTGTGTCGTCCACACTTTTTAACGTGTCTATGATATTTCTGTTTGTATTTCTAGTGTCAGCCACCCGATATGTTGTTTTCCCTTTAATATTGGTGTCTTCGTTATGTGCTATCTCTCCATTGTTGTTCATGTATCGTTATGATTAAAAAATCAATATACAATCCTTTTTGGCACATTCTGTATTTCGACCTTGGTTCGATCTGCAAAATTAAAAAAAAAGATAAGACAAACAAATATCCCTATTTTATACATCAAAAACTCAAATTTCACATACAAAGGAAACATGATATTTTCTTCAATCGATTTTAATAATAGAAAATGAAATTAGTAAAATTGACCGCCGTCCAAATGACATTCATTTTAATTCCGGGATTTTAGGCTAGTTTAACAATACAGACCTCCGAGGGCTAATTACTAACGTCGGATTGAAACTGAATGAGAGAGGAAATTGTGGTCATGGTGATCTTAATTTAGTTAACTAATTATATATAAGAATTCCTCCTATAAAAGTCAGGAGCGAGAGGAAGGAAACGACCCCCTCACTACCGCTCATCACGTGACAATGACACACGCAAAATTAGAGTCTTTATTAATAGATGTGAGATAAAGCCGTTCGTTATTGTTATATAGATGATTCGTAGTAATGACAGACTAGAACATCAATCCAAATCAGTTACGGTCGTCAGAGATGGTAAATTTATACATCGTAATGGAATCAAGTGAATATCGATGAAAGATTTTGGTCTCGTTTGTATGAAGCATGGAACACAAACACTGAATTTAAACTCCGAGTTTGATTAAAACTGGAAACTCAACATTTCACTTCGTAGACAATATTCTTGAGATATTGTGAATTACCGAAAATTTATCGCCCTTTTTAATATCAGACCACATTGTAAAGTCTAAATTTTATACACTGTCGTTTACATTTAATTTTGTTGACTGGTTAACTGTGGTAACGATGAGTTGAGCAATCGATGGCGGCAAATTTTCAAACGCATTGTGCCTTCTCTAGGCCTCCAATACCTAAGTAGCTACAAGGACACTTTCATAGTGTCATCATACTGAAATGTATCTACTTAGACACTGTAATATAACATAATACCCCGTGACACCCTACTGGCTGCAGGGACACTTTTATAGTGTTATCATACTGAAATGTATCTACTTAGACACTGTAACACAACACAATACCCCGTGACACCCCAATGGCTGCAGGGACACTTTTATAGTGTTATCACACTGAAATGTATCTACTTAGACACTGTAATATAACATAATACCTCGTGACACCCTACTAGCTGCAGGGACACGTTTATAGTGTTATCACACTGAAATGTATCTACTTAGACACTGTAACATAACAAAATACCCCGTGACACCCTAGTGACTACAGCGTCACTTTTATAGCGCTGTCACACTGATATGCCAGAACCTGACGACGGCTGCATGACACCTTAACTCGTCAACATTAAACTGATAACGAGTTAAACAATCTTAATACCTGTGCGATTAGTTGCGGGAACAACACTCTAAATTTGGGTAATTTCACTACAGGTTATTGTCATTATTCGATAAAGGAAAAATACATTTTAACTGCTGACTGACCTAGATGAAATATCATTTTTAACTTAATTGTGCTTTCTGTTAACTCTGCAATTGCAATCCATCATCATCAGCAGAAACAGCAGCGTCTTTATTGACTCAGAATCTGCGGGGAATAAGAAAACTGCTTGAGAAGATGACAAGATGAGAACGTAACACAGGAACCAGACCTTGACGCCTTTTGTTAGGTTAAACACTGCAACACAGAACCTTGCAAATAAGCTTTTAACCAATATTTTCAATTATTTGAACTGGAATTTAGTTTGAGGTTGGAAAAGCTCTTCAATTTGTACAAGCTCCAAGAAAACAAAAAAAAAACCAAAAAACGAAATATATCGTAACCAAATAGCAGCATTATATGTCTGCCAAAACATCTGGTGTGTTGGGGGCAAGTAATTCTATCTAGACATCACAGACTTCCCTGTTCATACATGTAGCGCGTGTTTGTTGGTATTACAAGTTTGGAATTCATGCTAAAGACACGCAGCAGTAAATTCTCTGATGTATTTGAGAAGTTTCAAACAATTAATGGTTTTTTGAGTGATGGTATCGAAGGGGCTGTTTGCCAGTTTTGAGGTTGGGTGTGTCGTTGGGGGTTCCGAGGGGATCCATTATTTGTCACAGATCTCATGCTTCTGCATAAACGTGATGTATTTCATCTCGCATAATGATCCTTGGTTACTCATATTTACTTCTTGACTGGAAAAACTACGAAACTAAAAATACAGCAAATTATTATTAAATCAGGAAACAATATATTACTGAAAATGATTGATACAGGACGTTTAATTACATAATGTATAACAACCTATTGAAATCTGCAGTCTAGATTTTTATCAAACAATTAAACACTACACATTTTGATAAGGCTATTCATTTGTTCTGCAGTTTCGTTTTTTCAGTTCAAATTGTTGTTTTCCTGTATCTTATTTCCATATTTTTTGTATTACACACCTCACATAAACATGTTAATGTGATATTACATATTCTGAAGGGTTTTACTGCATTCACAGGACAATATGTGTTTTAGAGATGACTGAAAACATGTATAGAATTATCAGGTTGTGTCGGTACACTACTACTAATATGTTACGGTTTCACCATGTTAGGTAAAATCGAAGCTGATATTTTAATTCTCTTAAATAGAACTATATGCAAATAGAATCTACAAGATACTCTGACGAATCTACATTTCAAAGTTACTTAATCTCTTAAACACGGCACCTAGTCCTCCATGTTTAATTTCATCAGAAAAAATTTAAACCGGATTCCACGTTTTATTCCGGAAATCAAACTTTTGATTCTAAGCGACTATCTCTGTACATTTGCAAGATTGTGAAAGTGAATTGAATCAATATATTCCGGTGAACTTTTTCTTGGCATTAGACAGTTGTTATACATGTAACTAAATTCTGTAAGAATTCTGTACATCAAAACTTCCTAACAGTTTATCCTTTCCGTGCATAGACAATCTTTTCACCATAAATCAAATGTTTAATTTGATGTATAATAAAGTGTAATTTGATTAAATGTTACAATTTAGCGCATCATTCTGGATAGATGTTATTGAAAGTTTCCCCCTAATCTCGATTTCGGTAATATGATTAGTCAGTTATATCGATCCTGTCTGTCAGATACAGGAATTTCGTGCTTTGGCAAACAGTGTTCGTTTTCCATTTAAAATCTCCATCAGGATTTCCGCATCCTTATTCCCAGTGTGTTTTATATCAGTCGTTTCAATCTAAACACTGTTCTGATACAATATTTATGACTACACATATACATACATATATAACGTTACAAAGGTCACATGTTTACAATATTTTTGTTCTTATTTAACGCGATCAAAACAGTAACAAAACTATCATATCTGTTTATGTATTGTTATAAAGAAGCTGACAATACTTTTTTTTACACGATCTGACATTTTTATCTACCAGGAAGCAGGTTACTAATCAGTGTCGAGAGAAGAATTTTTATGGCTTCACATAGCTTTAACATAATTCTGTTTGAAAGCAAAATATGGGACACTTCACTGGTAAATAGAACACGTGTCCCCCGACCCACGGGACGCACATCAGTACTGCACTTTTCAGGATGACTGACTGAAATTGTATCATATTAAACGTTGGCATTCTTAAGTTAAAATAACACTCAGCGTTCTAGTTTCTTTCATTTTCGTTTCCTGTCTTTCAATTTATTTAGATCTATCTCCTATAAATGAAGGTTATTTTAGGTGCTTTATTTATTTTTGATGTGCATACGACAAATTCATGTTAACTTCAAATCACTTCATGTTTTCTGTACATTTTAATCATAAAATAAAAATAAGTATAAATTCATGTATGTGGGTGTTGCCATAGCGACCACCTGTCTGAATCTTTGCCAAAACCATCCAAGGCAAACAACCCTTAAAAACACCTGTCTGTCACGACAGTCACGCCTTTCTTAGGGACCACATGTTTACGACAGTCACACCTTCCTTAGGGACCACATGTTTACAAAAGTCACACCTTCCTTAGGGACCACATGTTTACAAAAGTCACACCTTCCTTAGGGACCACATATTTACAAAAGTCACACCTTCCTTAGGGACCACATGTTTACGATAGTCAGCACTTCATCAGGGACCACCTGTTTATACTACAGTCGACCCTCCATAGAGACCACCTATTTATACCTACAGTCGACCTTCCATAGAGACCACCTATTTATACCTACAGTCGACCTTCCATAGAGACCACCTATTTATACCTACAGTCGACCTTCCATAGAGACCACCTATATTAGCTGTCTATAACTAAATTCAACCCTGCCTTTGATACCACATGTCTATTAATGCTTTGCAGTTGTAAAACCTAATGCACGATTATGATCTACACACCCAACACATAAATGCTTATAGTGCTACAGCACCTTACTCGTATAGTTGTAGTAGAATTCCATGGAGTGCTTGACCATTCGTTCTTAATCAATCGTGGCAGATGACTGCACTTTGGTGGTACTTTCTCTCGGTCAGTTATCTATTTATAGCACACAAGTGCCTGAATTATTCTGAATGGGGCCATTATCCATTTTCGTAACTGACTGGATCAGTGCTCACAACACAATGTGTTATACACAGAGAAAACACGGGTCTTATATATTTGGTCTGTTTCCAGGCCAAACAGACAGAGATATGCAAACGATGTTACTCCCTGTGACTACTAAAATGACGTCATATCTAAATGCCATTGAATTTTAATGACGTCACATCCTGCTTCGCTTTTGTAACACACTTCTATCTCAGTGTTGTTGTTTGTCGGTAATAATTCAGGGATATATATGCACTTGATGTACCAGCCAGTAATATCGTTTTGAATTCGATCGATAAGAAAAGCTGATCAAAAAGTTAACTGACCGGTCAGTAACGGTCAAGCACAGGGCTGGTGTAGATCACTATGTTTATCTAATCGATCGGATCAAGATCATCTCCGTCTTAAAACAAACAATGTGATAGAAGCTAATCATTAATCATAACACATAACTCATCATACCATTTATGTCACTGTCATCATATCATTTATGTCACTCTCACTGTCATCATACCATTTATGTCACTGTCATCATATCATTTATGTCACTCTCACTGTCATCATACCATTTATGTCACTGTCATCATATCATTTATGTCACTCTCACTGTCATCATACCATTTATGTCACTCTCACTGTCATCATACCATTTATGTCACTCTCACTGTCATCATACCATTTATGTCACTCTCACTCTCATCATACCATTAATGTCATTCTCATCATACCATTAATGTCACTGTCATAATACCATTTATGTCACTCTCACTGTCATCATACCATTTATGTCACTCTCATCATATCATTTATGTCACTCTCATCATACCATTTATGTCACTCTCACTGTCATCATACCATTTATGTCACTCTCATCATATCATTTATGTCACTGTCATCATACCATTTATGTCACTCTCACTGTCATCATACTATTTATGTCACTCTCACTGTCATCATACCATTAATGTCACTGTCATCATACCATTTATGTCACTCTCACTGTCATCATACCATTTATGTCACTCTCACTGTCATCATACCATTTATGTCACTCTCACTGTCATCATACCATTTATGTCACTCTCACTCTCATCATACCATTAATGTCATTCTCATCATACCATTAATGTCACTGTCATAATACCATTTATGTCACTCTCACTGTCATCATACCATTTATGTCACTGTCATAATACCATTTATTTTACTCTCACTGTCATCATACCATTTATGTCACTCTCATCATACCATTTATGTCACTCTCACTGTCATCATACCATTTATGTCACTCTCATCATATCATTTATGTCACTGTCATCATACCATTTATGTCACTCTCACTGTCATCATACCATTTATGTCACTCTCACTGTCATCATACCATTTATGTCACTCTCACTGTCATCATACCATTTATGTCACTCTCACTGTCATCATACCATTTATGTCACTCTCACTGTCATCATACCATTTATGTCACTCTCACTCTCATCATACCATTAATGTCATTCTCATCATACCATTAATGTCACTGTCATAATACCATTTATGTCACTCTCACTGTCATCATACCATTTATGTCACTCTCACTGTCATCATACCATTTATGTCACTCTCACTGTCATCATACCATTTATGTCACTCTCACTCTCATCATACCATTAATGTCATTCTCATCATACCATTAATGTCACTGTCATAATACCATTTATGTCACTCTCACTGTCATCATACCATTTATGTCACTCTCACTGTCATCATACCATTTATGTCACTCTCACTGTCATCATACCATTTATGTCACTCTCACTGTCATCATACCATTTATGTCACTCTCACTGTCATCATACCATTTATGTCACTCTCACTCTCATCATACCATTAATGTCATTCTCATCATACCATTAATGTCACTGTCATAATACCATTTATGTCACTCTCACTGTCATCATACCATTTATGTCACTCTCACTCTCATCATACCATTAATGTCATTCTCATCATACCATTAATGTCACTGTCATAATACCATTTATGTCACTCTCACTGTCATCATACCATTTATGTCACTGTCATAATACCATTTATGTCACTCTCACTGTCATCATACCATTTATGTCACTCTCATCATATCATTTATGTCACTGTCATCATACCATTTATGTCACTCTCACTCTCATCATACCATTAATGTCATTCTCATCATACCATTAATGTCACTGTCATAATACCATTTATGTCACTCTCACTGTCATCATACCATTTATGTCACTGTCATCATACCATTTATGTCACTCTCACTCTCATCATACCATTAATGTCATTCTCATCATACCATTAATGTCACTGTCATAATACCATTTATGTCACTCTCACTGTCATCATACCATTTATGTCACTGTCATCATACCATTTATGTCACTCTCACTGTCATCATACCATTTATGTCACTGTCATCATACCATTTATGTCACTCTCACTGTCATCATTTCATTTATGTCACTCTCACTGTCATCATACCATTTATGTCACTCTCATCATACCATTTATGCCACTGTCATCATACCATTTATGTCACTCTCATCATACCATTTATGCCACTGTCATCATACCATTTATGCCACTGTCATCATATCATTTATGTCACTCTCACTGTCATCATACCATTTATGTCACTCTCATCATACCATTTATGTCACTGTCATCATACCATTTATGTCACTGTCATCATACCATTTATGTCACTGTCATCATACCATTTATGCTACCCTAGATAACATATTTCTATGAATTGACCTGTGAGCGGAATGGCTTGGAAAATAGAAAATATCATTGTCAATATTATCGTTACACGGTTTACATCTGTCCTTCATCGAAACGTCATTTTTCTTCCTTGTAAAATACTACACAAGCGAGGAGGTGGGCGCGCGTGTGGAGGTTAGGGGGGTGGGGGGGTGCAGTGGAAACCGTTATCGGTAACATCCTGCATGTGCACAAACTACATGAAACCTAGAGTTATAATTCAAATGCATTTATTTTCGAGGGAGTTCTATTTTTGTTGATTTCTAGTTTGTTCATATGTCCGTTAACTGTTAGAATAAATATAAGTAGCTCAAATGAACTATATTTTCCTACGAATACAAGCATCCACGAAATATTTACTTTTTGGTAAAAACAAACCCACGGAAATTGATCCCTATGAAGATCTACAAGCCCTACCAAGGTAAAATAGTTTAAGCTGTTTCCGCCGACCTGACAAGGAAAATTGTGGTCAGAAATTAGAACAATCTTTTACGACGTAGCTCAAAGCTTTATCATAAGCCTTGCTGTGAGTGTTTTTTTATTTCTTGTGAAGAAAACGAAACTTGTTGAGGTTTGATACAGGTATTTCAGTGTATGTGTTCAACATACTTCTGATTTCATTTGATTTATCGTCCTGCGCTGTGAATACCAGAAACATGGAGTGCTGTCAAAGGGCGCTTGTTCGTTATTTCTATAACATCGTTGTTTTTACTCCATGCTAAACATGTGGCTTTGAATAATTCTGCTTGAAATGTGGTGGAAAGTTCTTACAAACCCATAAAGATTCACTATTTATCAAAGGTCGCATGTTAAGTATTCCCAAAACATCGGTGGTTTTTAGTCACATGGCATCGAATAATGCAGGCTGAAGAATGTTGTAGATAGAACAGTTAATGGACGTGGAGAGCTTTTTTTTTTTTTTTTTAATAAGAGGAATGTTTGGAATTCACTCAACATAACGTTGTTTAGACAAATACAAGCTGTATTTTTGTTTACCTATTTCTTTATCCACGAAATCTAGTGTCTAACGAAAGATTTTTTGTTTTGTTTTATTTGTTAATCTTTTTCTAAATAAAACCACGAAAATTAAACCCCATGAAAATAGATGATTCTTCAGTATTGGATTACCTTATCACCAGATTCAGTTGGTTTCTTTATAATATACATAAGGAGGTCTTGCTCTCCCATACGGAATGACGACAAATTTAAGAAATATTTATTACATAACACATAAAGTTTCATTTGACAAGTTTTAAAGTAAAACATATGGAAGACATTCCCTAAGTCGCTGGACAAGGGAGGGGGGGGGGTGATTTATCTGTCTCGGTTTGGCGTCCAAATTACCGAGCTTATTGAACGTACAACGTACGTTTACAGTTTTTGCCATCTCTATAGCAACTTCATTTCTCAACCGATTTTGATTTCACTTCTTATGTTGGTCAAGTATCACAATTCTTGAACGAGTTCGTGTTTCAGTCTGGCAGAATAAAGGTCAAGGTCATCGGAACTCTTTAAAGAAAATCTTTGTCATCAATGGACTCGCTTCATTTCTAGACAGATTTTGATCAAACTTGTTCAAGTATCATAATACCCGAAACTAGAAGGTGTTTCCGTTTTGCAGGGTCAACAACTGGGTCACCTTTACTATTTTTAGCTATATACAGATAAGTATCGTAGATTTATACTGGTGACAAGTATCATTAGATTTATACTGGTGACAGATAAGTATCAGTAGATTTATATTTGACAATATCAGTGACATACTGGTGAAGTATCAGTAGATTATACTGGTGACAAGTATCAGTAGATTTATACTGGTGACAAGTATCAGTAGATTTATACTAGTGACAACAGATAAGTATCAGTAGATTTATACTGGTGACAAGTATCAGTAGATTTATACTGGTGACAAGTATCAGTAGATTTATACTGGTGACAGATAAGTATCAGTAGATTTATACTGGTATCAGATTTATACTGGTGAGATTTATACTGGTGACAAGTATCAGTAGATTTATACTGGTGACAAGTATCAGTAGATTTATACTGGTGACAAGTATCAGTAGATTTATACTGGTGACAAGTATCAGTAGATTTATACTGGTGACAAGTATCAGTAGATTTATACTGGTGACAAGTATCAGTAGATTTATACTGGTGACAAGTATCAGTAGATTTATACTGGTGACAACAGATAAGTATCAGTAGATTTATACTGGTGACAATCAGTAGATTTATACTGGTATCAGTAGATTTATACTGGTGACAAGTATCAGTAGATTTATACTGGTGACAAGTATCAGTAGATTTATACTGGTGACAAGTATCAGTAGATTTATACTGGTGACAAATATCAGTAGATTTATACTGGTGACAAGTATCAGTAGATTTATACTGGTGACAAGTATCAGTAGATTTATACTGGTGACAAGTATCAGATTTATAGTGACAACAGATAATCAGTAGATTTATACTGGTGACAAGTACAGTAGATTTATACTGGTGACAAGTATCAGTAGATTTATACTGGTGACAAGTATCAGTAGATTTATACTGGTGACAAGTATCAGTAGATTTATACTGGTGACAAGTATCAGTAGATTTATACTGGTGACAAGTATCAGTAGATTTATACTGGTGACAAGTATCAGTAGATTTATACTGGTGACAACAGATAAGTATCAGTAGATTTATACTGGTGACAAGTATCAGTAGATTTATACTGGTGACAAGTATCAGTAGATTTATACTGGTGACAAGTATCAGTAGATTTATACTGGTGACAAGTATCAGTAGATTTATACTGGTGATAAGTATCAGTAGATTTATACTGGTGACAACAGATAAGTATCAGTAGATTTATACTGGTGACAAGTATCAGTAGATTTATACTGGTGACAAGTATCAGTAGATTTATACTGGATTTATACTGGTGACAAGTATCAGTAGATTTATACAGTATCAGTAGATTTATACTGGTGACAACAGATAAGTATCAGTAGATTTATACTGGTGACAAGTATCAGTAGATTTATACTGGTGACAAGTATCAGTAGATTTATACTGGTGACAAGTATCAGTAGATTTATACTGGTGACAACAGATAAGTATCAGTAGATTTATACTGGTGACAACAGATAAGTATCAGTAGATTTATACTGGTGACAACAGATAAGTATCAGTAGATTTATACTGGTGACAAGTATCAGTAGATTTATACTGGTGACAAGTATCAGTAGATTTATACTGGTGACAAGTATCAGTAGATTATACTGGTGACAACAGATAAGTATCAGTAGATTTATACTGGTGACAAGTATCAGTAGATTTATACTGGTGACAACAGATAAGTATCAGTAGATTTATACTGGTGACAACAGACAAGTATCAGTAGATTTATACTGGTGACAAGTATCAGTAGATTTATACTGGTGACAAGTATCAGTAGATTTATACTGGTGACAAGTATCAGTAGATTTATACTGGTGACAAGTATCAGTAGATTTATACTGGTGACAAGTATCAGTAGATTTATACTGGTGACAAGTATCAGTAGATTTATACTGGTGACAAGTATCAGTAGATTTATACTGGTGACAAGTATCAGTAGATTTATACTGGTGACAAGTATCAGTAGATTTATACTGGTGACAAGTATCAGTAGATTTATACTGGTGACAAGTATCAGTAGATTTATACTGGTGACAAGTATCAGTAGATTTATACTGGTGACAAGTATCAGTAGATTTATACTGGTGACAACAGACAAGTATCAGTAGATTTATACTGGTGACAAGTATCAGTAGATTTATACTGGTGACAAGTATCAGTAGATTTATACTGGTGACAAGTATCAGTAGATTTATACTGGTGACAAGTATCAGTAGATTTATACTGGTGACAACAGATAAGTATCAGTAGATTTATACTGGTGACTACAGATAAGTATCAGTAGATTTATACTGGTGACAAGTATCAGTAGATTTATACTGGTGACAAGTATCAGTAGATTTATACTGGTGACAACAGATAAGTATCAGTAGATTTATACTGGTGACAAGTATCAGTAGATTTATACTGGTGACAACAGATAAGTATCAGTAGATTTATACTGGTGACAAGTATCAGTAGATTTATACTGGTGACAAGTATCAGTAGATTTATACTGGTGACAAGTATCAGTAGATTTATACTGGTGACAAGTATCAGTAGATTTATACTGGTGACAACAGATCAGTAGATTCAGTAGATTTATACTGGTGACAAGTATCAGTAGATTTATACTGGTGACAAGTATCAGTAGATTTATACTGGTGACAAGAGATAAGTATCAGTAGATTTATACTGGTGACAAGTATCAGTAGATTTATACTGGTGACAAGTATCAGTAGATTTATACTGGTGACAAGTATCAGTAGATTTATACTGGTGACAAGTATCAGTAGATTTATACTGGTGACAAGTACAGTAGATTTATACTGGTAAGTATCAGTAGATTTATACTGGTGACAGTATCAGTAGATTTATACTGGTGACAAGTATCAGTAGATTTATACTGGTGACAAGTATCAGTAGATTTATACTGGTGACAAGTATCAGTAGATTTATACTGGTGATAAGTATCAGTAGATTTATACTGGTGACAAGTATCAGTAGATTTATACTGGTGACAAGTATCAGTAGATTTATACTGGTGACAAGTATCAGTAGATTTATACTGGTGACAAGTATCAGTAGATTTATACTGGTGATAAGTATCAGTAGATTTATACTGGTGATAAGTATCAGTAGATTTATACTGGTGACAAGTATCAGTAGATTTATACTGGTGACAAGTATCAGTAGATTTATACTGGTGACAACAGATAAGTATCAGTAGATTTATACTGGTGACAAGTATCAGTAGATTTATACTGGTGACAAGTATCAGTAGATTATACTGGTGACAAGTATCAGTAGATTATACTGGTGACAAGTATCAGTAGATTTATACTGGTGACAAGTATCAGTAGATTTATACTGGTGACAAGTATCAGTAGATTTATACTGGTGACAAGTATCAGTAGATTTATAGTATCAGTAGATTTATACTGGTGACAAGTATCAGTAGATTTATACTGGTGACAAGTATCAGTAGATTTATACTGGTGACAAGTATCAGTAGATTATACTGGTGATAAGTATCAGTAGATTTATACTGGTGACAACAGATAAGTATCAGTAGATTTATACTGGTGACAAGTATCAGTAGATTATACTGGTGACAAGTATCAGTAGATTTATACTGGTGACTGGTGACAAGTATCAGTAGATTTATACTGGTGACAAGTATCAGTAGATTTATACTGGTGACAAGTATCAGTAGATTTATACTGGTGACAACAGATAAGTATCAGTAGATTTATACTGGTGACAACAGATAAGTATCAGTAGATTTATACTGGTGACAAGTATCAGTAGATTTATACTGGTGACAAGTATCAGTAGATTTATACTGGTGACAAGTATCAGTAGATTTATACTGGTGACAAGTATCAGTAGATTTATACTGGTGACAAGTATCAGTAGATTTATACTGGTGACAAGTATCAGTAGATTTATACTTGTGACAAGTAACAGTAGATTTATACTGGTGACATCAGATAAGTATCAGTAGATTTATACTGGTGACAAGTATCAGTAGATTTATACTGGTGACAAGTATCAGTAGATTTATACTGGTGACAAGTATCAGTAGATTTATACTGGTGACAAGTATCAGTAGATTTATACTGGTGACAACAGATACGTATCAGTAGATTTATACTGGTGACAAGTATCAGTAGATTTATACTGGTGACAAGTATCAGTAGATTTATACTGGTGACAAGTATCAGTAGATTTATACTGGTGACAAGTATCAGTAGATTTATACTGGTGACAAGTATCAGTAGATTATACTGGTGACAAGTATCAGTAGATTTATACTGGTGACAAGTATCAGTAGATTTATACTGGTGACAAGTATCAGTAGATTTATACTGGTGACAACAGATAAGTATCAGTAGATTTATATCAGTAGATTTATACTGGTGACAAGACAAGATTTATACAACAGATTTATACTGGTGACAAGTATCAGTAGATTTATACTGGTGACAGATAAGTATCAGTAGATTTATACTGGTGACAAGTATCAGTAGATTTATACTGGTGACAAGTATCAGTAGATTTATACTGGTGACAACAGATAAGTATCAGTAGATTTATACTGGTGACAAGTATCAGTAGATTATACTGGTGACAAGTATCAGTAGATTTATACTGGTGACAAGTATCAGTAGATTTATACTGGTGACAAGTATCAGTAGATTTATACTGGTGACAAGTATCAGTAGATTTATACTGGTGACAAGTATCAGTAGATTTATACTGGTGACAAGTATCAGTAGATTTATACTGGTGACAAGTATCAGTAGATTTATACTGGTGACAAGTATCAGTAGATTTATACTGGTGACAAGTAAGTATGACAAGTATCAGTAGATTTATACTGGTGACAAGTATCAGTAGATTTATACTGGTGACAAGTATCAGTAGATTATACTGGTGACAAGTATCAGTAGATTTATACTGGTGACAGTAAAAGTAGATTATACTGGTGACAAGTATCAGTAGATTTATACTGGTGACAAGTATCAGTAGATTTATACTGGTGACAAGTACAGTAGATTTATACTGGTAAGTATCAGTAGATTTATACTGGTGACAAGTATCAGTAGATTTATACTGGTGATCAGTAGATTTATACTGGTGACAAGTATCAGTAGATTTATACTGGTGACAAGTATCAGTAGATTTATACTGGTGACAAGTATCAGTAGATTTATACTGGTGACAAGTATCAGTAGATTTATACTGGTGACAAGTATCAGTAGATTTATACTGGTGACAAGTATCAGTAGATTTATACTGGTGACAAGTATCAGTAGATTATATATCAGTAGATTTATACTGGTGACAAGTATCAGTAGATTTATACTGGTGACAAGTATCAGTAGATTTATACTGGTGACAAGTATCAGTAGATTTATACTGGTGACAACAGATAAGTATCAGTAGATTTATACTGGTGACAAGTATCAGTAGATTTATACTGGTGACAAGTATCAGTAGATTTATACTGGTGACAAGTATCAGTAGATTTATACTGGTGACAAGTATCAGTAGATTTATACTGGTGACAAGTATCAGTAGATTTATACTGGTGACAAGTATCAGTAGATTTATACTGGTGACAAGTATCAGTAGATTTATACTGGTGACAAGTATCAGTAGATTTATACTGGTGACAACAGATAAGGAGAGATCTTAAAGAGAGCACGGTAACAAACTAGTATTTGAGACAAATGTATCACAGTACACACTCTGTCTGAGAAATCTTCAGGTGTATAAATCTCTTAAAGTAAGGAAATAGAATCGAACCCTGTCTACATGTAACCCCTCTCCTACTGTACAATACAAAGGTGTATAAGGAGCCAGAACCCTGTGTAACCCCTCTTCAGCTGGCATAGTTACATATCAAAGGCTCAGAGCCGAACCCTATATAACGCCATGCCTGTCCCTGCATCATTTTGCTCTGATTTAGATATTTTAACGTATATTCATTCTTTATTTCATTTTGCGCGTGCAATATCGTACATATCCTATTGCCTTTTGGACGTTTTCCTGATGTTGACGATACAACCGATACAAGTTGAAGTATGTGATCCTAAGGCGATATTTTAAAAAAAAACAATATAGATACTATTTAGTACCAATGACTCAGAAATATCTAAAAGAATGATTAAACTATTTCATCCCAGATAATTCTTCCAAAATATTTTAAAGATATAAGCTCGACTTGGAAAGTCTAGTGTAAACCCTAAATGCGCCTGCCATATGACTGTATTCTTCACTGATGTTCCACATCACTCTTTGATGTTGTGTTTTCTCTCGGTTTAACGGAATTAAGGATTCTAACTGATTCTGTTTTTTAATATTTGGGTTTTTTTTAGATATTCGAAGTGTCTTTTTTATGACGTATTGCGTTATTTGATTTTGTTAAAAGAAGCTAACCTGCATCAAATGCGTTCCGGATAATTCGGACGCTGAAAAATGGTGTTGGTTTTTCTGTAAAATATGGCACGAGGATTTCCGGTTTGATTTTTATGTCACACTAACTTTAGAAGCAAAACGTTTTGACTACCGGAAATGGTAGTTTTGTTTGTATGTGCTGTGGTTTTATGAAGTTTCTTATTCCACCAAATCAAGCAGTATTATCACCATAACGCTGTGTTATTCGAGAGAAGTGAGATTAATCTGTTTCCTTTAATGAATATATATAACACGTCCTTTCTTTCAGTTTCTTTTCACTCTATCATAATTTTAAATATAAACTACAACACTATTTTTATGATGTAACGTGTCAGCAATATTTATAATACATGTTAAGACCGATTGTTTACCAGCGTTTATGTCCACGAAGTGATGCAAGCCTGAATACATTCTCAAATTAAAAGTTTTTGAAAACGCTGGATTTGACGAGCAAACGATCAATCTAAGGCGTTTCCTTTTATGTACTGTTTGATGGATGTGATTTACAACGCTGTTACATAAACGTCCTCATATGAAATATTTGATATACCCTAATTTCGATAAGTACTCTGCGTTTCATCTTGTTAATAATCGTTTGCCCCTAATTCCCATCGTGGGAATATTTCGGTATGTTGTAGTAGTTGTTTTTGTTGTTGTTATTGTTGACAACATAATGTTGATACAAGTAAAAACTTCGATATAATGACAACCATACTGTTGGTACAAGTAAAAACTTCGATATAATGACAACCATACTGTTGGTACCAGTACGATATATTGGTACAAGTAAAAACTTCGATATAATGACAACCATACTGTTGGTACCAGTAAAAACTTCGATATAATGATAACCATACTGTTGGTACCAGTAAAAACTTCGATATAATGACAACCATACTGTTGGTACCAGTAAAAACTTCGATATAATGACAACCATACTGTTGGTACAAGTAAAAACTTCGATATAATGACAACCATACTGTTGGTACCAGTAAAAACTTCGATATAATGATAACCATACTGTTGGTACCAGTAAAAACTTCGATATAATGACAACCATAATGTTGGTACCAGTAAAAACTTCGATATAATGACAACCATACTGTTGGTACCAGTAAAAACTTCGATATAATGACAACCATACTGTTGGCACCAGTAAAAACTTCGATATAATGACAACCATACTGTTGGCACCAGTAAAAACTTCGATATAATGACAACCATACTGTTGGTACCAGTAAAAACTTCGATATAATGATAACCATACTTTTGGTACCAGTAAAAACTTCGATATAATGGCAATTGACAATCTGATTTAGCTTAAAGTCCTTTCCTCCGAAACCATTCAAGAACCTCGCTCTGAAGGCAATCTGCTGTATGCAATCAGTACAACGCAACAAAATTGGTTTAGTGCTGATTAAAGGTCACCGAGACATCTGTTTGAATTATATTGAAAGAGTGACCTTTCCAAAGATCTCATTTTAGCCCAATTAGTCATTTCGTTTGGTTAAGCAGATATACTAAGTAGCAAAGCCATTTTGTGTATGTCTGTAAAACTTCAGGAATGGAAATATCAATATACTGATCTCGGCGAGTAACCTGTTTTATCTGATTCTGTTGTCTGAGTTTATCTTAATCTTCTTTCCGTTGACTTGACAAGTGTCTCGTAAGAAAGTGCATCACGTCCATTTCACCAGAAACAAATTGTATTTCTTCTTTTGTCGAAAACATATCTTTAAAGGTGAATATTTTTATCTATTTCCCTAGAAATTCAAACATACGTCTTTTAAAAAAGACTCATAAAATGGCAAAATGTGTTCTTCGTTTATATTTTTCAACCGGAAGACAAAACCCATGTTCTAAATTACAAAACCGGACGGTTATCCGGAAATAATTAACAAGAACATGATAAAGTATTACCAAATAATTGTCCACGTTTTCTCGAATTTTCTGAGTTAATTACAAAAAATTATTTCTGTTCCCTGACCAGTCATTATACCTCCTGTACATAACTTTAAAGTTTAAGTCCCTCTACCTCCCACCCTTACTTGGACTCTCTCCAAAAGACGATTAATTTCTAACATATTCAGTAAGAGAAAACTTCACACAGATCGTATTTGATATGTTAAAACAAATGATCAAGAAGCACAATAACGTTTGGTATGCATTCTACACAGCTACATGAACATGTATTTTGCATATCTATTTGCGTTTGTGACGATGACGATTGTCTATAAATTAACATTTGCACGACCATTTCCTTAAGTGAACTTGATAAAGAAATGTGCGATTTTTTGCACCATGGATCACATCTTGTGCGTAACTATGGCAACGTCAGTGTTGTGGGCATGCGTGTAGACGTCGACGATTCAACGTCAAAATGGCATTTCGTTTCATTTGACTGATGGCACTGTCGATAGTATACTATTCACTTTACGGTGGTTAACTAATAAGTTGTGAGCCCCATATTTAAAGGTTTTGGCGGACATATTGCAATATATTTCAACATAATCCCCTTCAGTATCCCCTATACACTTTTGTCATCAATGTTTAAGGGCCTCAATGTCACTTTTAAAGAAGTCCTTTTCTTGACCGTTCAGAAAGTCCTTCACTGCAAATGCATGTCGTTGTCATCTGAACGAAAGTGGTTACCGGAAATAGCCTTATTTTGAAAGTCTGATGGACTGTTAATGACAGACTTGTGGACATGATGGAACAACACAAATTTACTGAGTTTTCCGCGGCGCTTGAGTATTATGTTTTTTCTTAACTGCCTAAGAAGTGATGTATGATATGTGCTATTGATTGCTTGTCCCTTTTGCAGATAATCTACCATCAGCATCCCAGAAAACCGAGGTCATAACCTAATCTAGTAGCCCTCGTAGTTCAAATCAATGAAAATCGGCATCACCCAACAATGTACGTAAGGAATACAAGTATAAATAATGTAATGGTATGGCGTTTATGGCCGGTATAAATGACAGACGTTTGCAAGCAAACATACCAATTTGCGCTTCGCTTCATCGTCATTTATTGAAAATAAATTTTTAGTCTCATTGGATAATGAAGGTTAACAGAGGTATTTGGTATCTTAGATTGTGTTGGTGACAAACGGGCCCCATTGTTACACGTCCGTCAAATGACCCACAATAACATCACTGCGAATATGTCAAAACACTTTGACATGAAACATCTGAGACTTTTCATGAAAATCAACTAATTGTCTACTACATGGAAATGGATTACATTAAAAATCCCATTTTAGACCAAATTTTGTATTGTTTTCCTATTGAAATTGTTAAGAATAAAAGTCATCTCGCATTGTCGTTCATCTGTAGGTCTGTACTTATTCTATTAATCTCCATTTTCATCCTTCCATTAAATCAACTCACCAAATGTGCTTCCCCTAAAGATGTCAAGTATTTTCATTTGACATTCATTGCAGGTATGAATGCCACATGGAAACGAATCTAAACTATTCGGCTGACATGTTTTTTTATTCTATCTATTTATTTTTTCTTTTATTTATTAAGGCGAGTCTTAAGATTTAAACATAATTATTTTCCAAGAAAAAGGAAAGAAGAAACAGAAAAAAAAAAACAAAAAAATAAAAACAAAAACATTTTAAAAAGTCAACAAATCCGTTCACAGCTATTTTGGTGAAATGCACACTTTGGTAATCGATAATTAATTCCAGATTTGATCACGTGATTTACAGAATCGAACCAAAAATGTATAATTCATGTACACAAACATTGATTGGCAACGTTAAAGTACACGTGTACATCAGCTGTTGAATTGTAATTTAGTTTTACAAACGATAACAGAACAGAATTAGCATGATGAAATTAAACCTACAGATGTAACTCGCGTGTCAGGTACCACACGGGAGATTATAGAGGTATGTATTAGGGATCAATCTGTGTTTAAATCAACCAGAGGATCGTAATTCATTTGGTTTTCTTTAATTTATTTTACTTCATTGAATTTCCAACATGAGAAATCAACAAAAAACGTCCTGTAAACGATCACAGTACATAATCAATTTCAATCTATGTGAAGACTTTGTGTTGAACTTTGACCTCCATCAAATGACATATTTTGATACGTTGTATTGTTATAATCTTGAATATTGGCATTTTACGGTAAAAAGGCACGACAGAAAGAAGTCCGCTCACAAAATCAAAAAGATTTAACTTCGGTACGGTAACTACTACACGTACTGATCAATAAACAATTAGGTCAGACAGTGTCACGTGATGATTTTACACCTGTAACAGCCCAGTAACAATTAGGTCAGACAGTGTCACGTGGTGA
Source organism: Ylistrum balloti (assembly GCF_031769215.1). Classification (NCBI taxonomy): domain Eukaryota; kingdom Metazoa; phylum Mollusca; class Bivalvia; order Pectinida; family Pectinidae; genus Ylistrum; species Ylistrum balloti. Next base: position 71,675 of record NW_026782204.1, read on the forward strand.
TTTTACACCTGTAACAGCCCAGTAACGATTAGGTCAAACAGTGTCACGTGGTGATTTTACACCTGTAACAGACCAGTAACGATTAGGTCAAACAGTGTCACGTGGTGATTTTACACCTGTAACAGCCCAGTAACGATTAGGTCAAACAGTGTCACGTGGTGATTTTACACCTGTAACAGACCAGTAACGATTAGGTCAAACAGTGTCACGTGGTGATTTTACACCTGTAACAGCCCAGTAACGATTAGGTCAAATCATGTCACGTGGTGATTTTACACCTGTAACAGCCCAGTAACGATTAGGTCAAACAGTGTCACGTGGTGATTTTACACCTGTAACAGCCCAGTAACGATTAAGTCAAACAGTGTCACGTGGTGATTTTACACCTGTAACAGCCCAGTAACGATTAGGTCAAATCATGTCACGTGGTGATTTTACACCTGTAACAGCCCAGTAACGATTAGGTCAAACAGTGTCACGTGGTGATTTTACACCTGTAACAGCCCAGTAACGATTAGGTCAGACAGTGTCACGTGGTGATTTTACACCTGTAACAGCCCAGTAACGATTAAGTCAAACAGTGTCACGTGGTGATTTTACACCTGTAACAGCCCAGTAACGATTAGGTCAAACAGTGTCACGTGGTGATTTTACACCTGTAACAGCCCAGTAACGATTAGGTCAAACAGTGTCACGTGGTGATTTTACACCTGTAACAGCCCAGTAACGATTAGGTCAAACAGTGTCACGTGGTGATTTTACACCTGTAACAGCCCAGTAACGATTAGGTCAAACAGTGTCACGTGGTGATTTTACACCTGTAACAGCCCAGTAACGATTAGGTCAAACAGTGTCACGTGGTGATTTTACACCTGTAACAGCCCAGTAACGATTAGGTCAAACAGTGTCACGTGGTGATTTTACACCTGTAACAGCCCAGTAACGATTAAGTCAAACAGTGTCACGTGGTGATTTTACACCTGTAACAGCCCAGTAACGATTAAGTGAAACAGTGTCACGTGGTGATTTTACACCTGTAACAGCCCAGTAACGATTAGGTCAAACAGTGTCACGTGGTGATTTTACACCTGTAACAGCCCAGTAACGATTAGGTCAAACAGTGTCACGTGGTGATTTTACACCTGTAACAGCCCAGTAACGATTAGGTCAAACAGTGTCACGTGGTGATTTTACACCTGTAACAGCCCAGTAACGATTAGGTCAAACAGTGTCACGTGGTGATTTTACACCTGTAACAGCCCAGTAACGATTAGGTCAAACAGTGTCACGTGGTGATTTTACACCTGTAACAGCCCAGTAACGATTAGGTCAAACAGTGTCACGTGGTGATTTTACACCTGTAACAGCCCAGTAACGATTAGGTCAAACAGTGTCACGTGGTGATTTTACACCTGTAACAGCCCAGTAACGATTAGGTCAAACAGTGTCACGTGGTGATTTTACACCTGTAACAGCCCAGTAACGATTAGGTCAAACAGTGTCACGTGGTGATTTTACACCTGTAACAGCCCAGTAACGATTAGGTCAAACAGTGTCACGTGGTGATTTTACACCTGTAACAGCCCAGTAACGATTAGGTCAAACAGTGTCACGTGATGATTTTACACCTGTAACAGCCCAGTAACGATTAGGTCAAACAGTGTCACGTGGTGATTTTACACCTGTAACAGCCCAGTAACGATTAAGTCAAACAGTGTCACGTGGTGATTTTACACCTGTAACAGCCCAGTAACGATTAGGTCAAACAGTGTCACGTGGTGATTTTACACCTGTAACAGCCCAGTAACGATTAGGTCAAACAGTGTCACGTGGTGATTTTACACATGTAACAGCCCAGTAACGATTAGGTCAAACAGTGTCACGTGGTGATTTTACACCTGTAACAGCCCAGTAACGATTAGGTCAAACAGTGTCACGTGGTGATTTTACACCTGTAACAGCCCAGTAACGATTAAGTCAAACAGTGTCACGTGGTGATTTTACACCTGTAACAGCCCAGTAACACAATAGATTAGTACATAGTCTCATGGTAGTCCTAACTGCCAATCTTGAAAATAGGGTACTACACGGGGACAATACCTACCAGTTGGACAGTCATACCCAAACCCCATGTCATTTGTCCTTACAAACAACGTTTTCTAGAGGGTAAACTGTCAATCTCATTTACCATCAAAATATCCTCTTAATCATCCCCATTTCACATAAGTTCATTTACCTTTTTTATGTCAATCATGCATCACTTCTTTAAAAGTTATGATGAACTGAGAAGGTCATTTCTTTTCTGATGCTTAAAGGTCAAGGTCACTTAAATTGTTCTAATTGAGGTTTTGACTTCGAGGATTTTTATGGTTGCTCAATCGACACATGCATTTAATTTTTTGGAACTTCTTTCTAGAATTTTAGGAGTCCTATAAAAAACAACAAAAAGAAAAAAAATCTTATCAATAATTATCTCATCTGTATCATATAACACTCCGAGAGGATTTCTCTGATGTGTCTCTCGGAACAAATCTCGTTTCGTCTGCCTCGCGGATCCTGGTCTTTGAAACGTTTAGCAGACTACAAATTATGACTGATGGGGGTTTGAAATTGGTTTCGCGAAAAACAAATGTTTCGTGTTAAATATGATTGATATATCAAAATGTGGGGCACGCTTGACGGAAGGAGATGGTGTCGGACCTCTTGGCGAGAAACGTCGAGATAATGACAATTCCGTATCGCATTTATTCCCTCCATTTGTTGTAAGGCTATATAATGGGGCGCGTCTTCGTAAGGAGATCGATAGAATGACATTGAATTATATATCTCATAGTTACTGTAGTTTACCATATCTGGTTGTTCTTATACGTGGGAAGCAATCACCGATGACTGTTTTACTGAGGTTCTGAAACAGCTCTACTGTTCTTCGATGATAGAATGACAGGCAAATAGTGTAACTGGATTACTTTGTGATGTAGGTAATTGAAATACGATGTAATGTAGGTAATTGAAATACGATGTAATGTAGGTAATTAAAATACAATGTAATGTAGGTATTTGTTTCTTCATTCGGATTTTTTTTTTTTTTTTTTTTTCATTTTGAATTAGAATAAACTTCTACAATTGAAAATGATATTGACATTTATAGTGACGAGATAAAAAAAAATCAATTTTTGAAAATAATTTGTTTAGTAATTTCGTGCAGATGTTAACATGATGACTTTGGTTAATAAAGTTTACTGTGAATATGGACACGGCGGAAAGCTTTATCGAATGTCCTGACAATATTGTGATGTCGCTTATGGTGGCTGAAAAAAAAATCGAGAATAATGGTTTTGCTACAAAAGGATGTATTATCATTTAAAGGGGTAACAATAATTTCGGTGTCCCATTTGAAAGCCACATCAAATTTCTGAGTTTTGGTGTAGAGTATGTGTCGTTTCTTCTGATAGGAAACCTATACACCATTAAAGGAAACGTATTTATTTGGCATGCAAGTTAAACTATCCTCACGACTTATATATAATATATAGGAAGAAATATATGTATCGGAAGGAGGCGGGCGATTATTTTTTTATCGGCTTTGGTCAACGAATGTCCATTAAAAAAATAGGAACACGGAATGATGAATAAAAATTGATCGAAATGTTCTTGGTTTTGTTTTTGTCATAGAGGTAATGTTAACTCGTTTTGTGATTATAGAATATAGAAATAGAATAAAGGTTACTGCTTTGAAAAGGGAAAATATTTACACCACATACGATAATCAAATGAAAGAAATATTTCTTTGCAATATGCGAATATGGATGAGGTTATAACCTTTAAGGTCGGCTCCATGGACAAAGAGTTGCGTAAGCTTGGGTGGTTACAACAGTCTCTGTATTGTAACAACACCTAATTATGGTGAAAACAAGACAAGTCAACGTTGCCTTAAAGACACATGTGGATGTATCAGACAGGTGTCATATGACAGTAACAAGGGCACGTGTGTCTGGTCTTCTTAATCTGTAGTATGAATTGGTTTGTTATCCCTTAAAGTGACTTACTCTATGTAAACGGTTAAATCATCAATCAGCTTTGGTACAATAGTGATAAAAAGATATCGTTTAACTTACCAACAACTATCTCAGTCGGCCACGCCTAAGATAACGTTATAGAATGCATCAAATTGCCGTCTTTTGCTTACATGTTTCCATAATATTTGTATAATTTAAAAGTGAGGATTTATATCGATAGAGGGTAGTTAAATTAAGTCTTCTGTGTCTGATGCGAAGAAATTTAGAGCTGTAACATTTCATTTCATGAAATATTTCTGAAAAAAAATGTTTTTCACCAGCAGATGAAGCGGGATTAACAAAAAAATATGAAATTAATGTTTCTGTCGCGTGGTTATAAAACAGATAAATTATTTGTCAATCTGACTTTTTTCTTTTCGATCCCATCGCATTGCTAGGTTTGCTACTTGAAAATATCATTTCTAACGCGGGAATTCAGATCATGTAACTTTTTTGTCGAAAATGTCTTCATATAACCGTTCATGATATTTAGATTAACAGCCAGGATGTTTTGAATCAATCTTTTTTTCCGTTTGATGAAGGAAGTTATGACATACGATGTACTGTAGGTAATTGAAGTTTAAAGATGCGAGAATCTGTGACTTAGACCAGAAGATATGTTATATATTTATAAGAGAGTCCAACATTGGGGTCAATCCACTGTAGGTCACATGAATAAGTTATGATTAGATTGCCTTTAGCGCGCCAAATTCTCTTAAACATCAGTTAACGAGGGTAGCTTGTCCCAGTCTCACGAGCACAAATAGCACGTAATACTTGGTGAGCTTACAAAATCGATTATTTTACTTACATGTTCTGTCCAAAACTGAACGAGAAACTGAACACGTCATTACTGAACACGAGAAACCAAACACGATATTGCTGAACACGATATTACCTAACACGTAATTACTGAACACGTAATTACTGAACACGTAATTACTGAACACGAGAACCTGAACACGATATTACTGAACACGAGAAACTGAACACGATATTACTGAACACGAGTTACTGAGCACGATATTACTGAACACGTTTTTACTGAACACGAGAACCTGAACACGATATTATTGAACACGAGAAACTGAACACGATATTACTGAACACGAGAAACTGAACACGATATTACTGAACACGAGAAACTGAACACGATATTACTGAACACGATATTGAACACGAGAACCTGAACAAATATGAAACTGAAACATATTTGCGAAACTGAACACAATATTATGATATTATGAACACGAGTTACTGAACACGATATTAAAATTGAACACGAGAACCTGATATTGAACACGAGAAACTGAACACGATATTACTGAACACGAGAAACTGAACACGATATTACTGAACACGAGAAACTGAACACGATATTACTGAACACGATATTACTCAAATATGACAACAATTTGCGGTTTATGTTTATCTTACTTAAAATTACATGATATATGTAAGAAGTTTCATACCAGCTCTGGATTTCAATTTTATCAGTGAACAGTTTAAAATATATTTCTTGGTTTAACGTACGTTTACACCAGAATAAATCGATTTTAGATTTTATGATATAACACGTAGATCCGAATGCTATTATACGTAAATTAATTTCATACCCCACCCACCCCCATTGTAACAATCGGGATATTGATGTCTTTATTTCTATCCTGTCTGTTCTTTCTGTTCATTTTCTAGTCTTGGTCTCGGCGTTCCTCTTGACACCGCACCCCACATGAATCTGTCTGTTTCCACAATAAAAACAAACAAACGAGCTTTCACCACTGTGTTCTACACTGACGTTTAGTCGCCATGGCGACATCAGCTACAGCAGAAATAGATGTCTATTTCAATTTAATGATGTATATTTCGTAAACAATGATGAACTGCCAATGTTAACACCTATCTACAATAAAAATAAAACTGATTGCAGATTTAAAAATAAAAAGCTGAAATATCGTCAGACTGATGAAAAAGAAAAAAAATGTTTGTGCTCTTTTAAAAAAGGAGAAAATGAAGCAGGAAAAAGTAACCGATGCTTCAAATGTTATTGACTTTTGACCTGCCATGTTCCAACGGAAGTTATATGTAATGATTGACATAAATGATTAACGAATTCCTTTCAGTAGTGGCCAGCGATTGCCTAAATACCTCGTATCCCAAAATCAATTACTATACCCTGTCTTCAGCCACGGAATGTAGCCACTGGCGAGTATCATTGTCAGGGATTTTACCATTGTAAGACATGTACTTGTTAGTTTGAATATGAGATTTGTGACTTGAATAAGATAAACACACTTCCATTTGAAATTGAAATAATCATTATGTATGAATTTGAAAATTAGAGAAATAAGTTACTTCTATCGTTTCAAGATTTTTTTTTATGAGAATTTCTTGTTGTAATTAAAATTGAAGATATTAGATAAAGGTGATAATAATAGATTTGACATTTTAACTGTCATATCTGAGTCACTACTTTGCCAATCGTTATATAATAATTATTTAAGATTCGTTTTCTATATACAGTTTGTTTACATCTCTAAAAAATACAGTTATTTACATCTAATATGTACAAAACACCCACGACTCTCAGGTTGTGATCACATCTTTACTCTCCAGTGTCTATACCATAACTCTACTCTCAGAACCTTTCATATCCTCGTTTACCTCGAAGACCACACACCATACTCTGTTCCCACGACACTTTTAATAATACCCCACACTCTCTCTCTCCCTCTCTCTCATTTCCTATTAATTAACTTTTAACCAAACGAATCAAGTCACTTTGCTTTCTACATAATCACCTTACTAATCTTTAAAACAATAAACATCCACCTCACATCCCTGGACACTCTCTGACTGACACAGTTGACACTGTTCTCTTATCAGCCAATTAGCATGATCAACCGGACACTGTATCTGTCCCTCTGCCTAAATATATTTGCCACGACTCTTTAAAGATAACACTCTTTCACACTATTATTAATGATACATACACCGTGTTTCGCGATTACCGAAGAGCCAGTTATTGATTTCGTATCGGCAATTTTTTCCAGACCATTACTACTTCCGGTTTAGTTCCAGCGGTAGATCGGCTGTGTAGGCTCATGTATCCTGTTTCCGGATCTCTTCGGTGAGAAGTTGCTTAAAGCGTGACTTTGACATCGCTTTATCTATATATAAAGATCATGTTGTTTTCTGAGTGACCTTGACCTATGATTTCACCGTTTCATCAAAGCAAAATGCATAAGATTATTGTGTCAAACTTTGTTTTAGAGAAAGGTGATAAAGTAAAACATCAAAAATCTGAACTGCAATTCCTGTTCCTCAAGTGGGTAAGGGAATGTATATGTTAAATACCACGCGAGCTCTGTAGTGTTACATATTTAATCCGCGAGAAAATGTCGACGCGAAACTTAACGTTGTGTGGATTCATTTTCATGGATGAATGCCAATTGCATGATGTTTGAAAATATCACGTTCTTCTTCACCGCCCACATGTGTCGATGAGGAAGGTAAATAGGTGCGAGTTATGGATAACTTCGGGTTACCCCCTCCCCACCCTATCTTTGTGTTTCTAAGGAATACAACAGCGTGCTATTTCCCTCTCTGTATCGGAAACACATTCAGTATAATTGTCTTTCTAATAAAACCCTTCATGACTAAGGTTCACAGCTGTAAGAAGACGTGAGTATCAGTGCTACCTCCCCCCACCCCCTCCCTCGCCCGCACTGTTGTTTCCCCAACATTTACACTAGTGTGACAAATATAACCTGTTTGCCTCCCAGTCATAATGTGCACATGTGTATGGTGTTATCATTGTCTAATGGCTAACAGCTTTTGTATGACTGTTTAACTCCTTCTTCTGAGACCCCCTACACAAGCCCAACCCTCTCCCTTATCGCCTCGCCATGTTTTGTCTATCTTTCATTCATATTTTTCCTTCTTTTTCCGTTCCAGTTTTTCGTCTTCCTTTCTCTCTTATCGTTCCCAGTACTTTCGTCTTTCTCATCTTCTTTCTTCAAGTTAAATCCTCGCTTTCTTCACCCTGTGGAAAACTTATATTCCATTTCTTTACCCCTCGCTCTTTTGCATGTTCTTCTATACCCGTTTTACCAAAACTCTTGGACAATACTCTATTGAATTCCTTTCCCTAACTTTTGCACACATCTCTCTACATACCATCCTCATAACAAAAGTAATTGGTTGCTGTAGCAAAATTTCATATAAATTCATATTGCAGAATTGAAGGAAATACACTTTATTATTGATTTAGAATAAAAGTTTGAGAAGATCTGTTAGAAAAAGGAAGTAAGGATGAATTTTGGATTTATATAGAAGTCCTGTTATACTAAGCAAGCATTTAAATTGCATAATTTGTGCTTACAATTTCCCATTTCGACATTTGCAGTAAGTTTTATGCTGTCATCTGAAAATAGACCGGAAAGAATCGGACAAAATGTATTTGTTGAAAGATATTACAATAAATTAATTTTAAAAGTATAAAACTGATCCGTGCCACCCCATCCCCTCTCTATCCCTACTGCCTCTTCGCCCCCTATACTTTCTGTACTGCCATATGGAGTCTAACATCTGTTTCAAAGAACATGTACCATCCCGGGATAGCCGCCGGATATTTTAATAAGCGTCAATGAACAGCCGAGTCTGTCTGCCTAGACATGCAAAGCACGTGTGTAGACAGATGTACTTGTCAGATTTGACGGAGGAAGATTGGGATAAATGATAGGAAGGGTTATACTTAAACCCGGCGTATATAACTCCGATCAAATTTGAACAACTGTGAGAATACTACACATTGGAAAGTGATAAAGTAATGAAAGATAACGAAAATTGCACCCCACCCCCTCCCCACACACACACACCCCCTCCCCACACACCCACCCACCCCCTCCCCACACACCCACCCCCTCCCCACACACACCCACCCCCTCCCCACACACACCCACCCCCTCCCCACACACACACTCAGTAACATTTAAGCATGAAATCTGCCTATAAATGCATGGATTAAAAAAAATTGTTTGTTCTTACTTAATTTCCACAAGTTGTGTAACTTTCAAAATGTCCTGAGCCAAAATTGAAGAATATATAAATATTGTAAGTACTGATATAAAACAGAAAAGACTTGCAGTCAACACAATACATAGTTGATGATTTGGGTTGGAATTTAAGGAGAAAGATAATTCACAAAATCTTAAAAAAAAAATAATAATGAAAACAAATGAATGAAAATAAATAGGTGCTAAAACTAAATTGAAATGACTTTCGTTCGTCCTGACAGCTGATCTATCTGCGCTTATTTTAATACAATGGTTTCAGTCAACGATATAGATAAATCGCCTGAACTGGTTCTCCTTGTTTCGCTGGTGACTATTGTCTATCTTTTTCTACATTACTTCGTTTCGTTTCTTTCTTTTTTCCGGTCTAGAATATCAATCAACTTTCATTGACAGGTTTCTTGGTATCGAGGGAAAAAGCAATAAACACACGTGTAATTTGTTTCCTAAAATAGAAGGAAGTGGAGTATAACAAATAACGTCCTCACTTGTACTTTACTTATGTCCTAATTCGATTCGAGAATGAGGCTAACAAGGCGATGATGACGTAATGAGTGAAATCAAGCTTAAATGCACTGGGTTCGACAAGCCATGCCACTCTCGAGTTCATCGAGTACGCGTATTTCAGCGAATAATCTTTGTTTATTATAACACTATACTATTGTCATTATAACGCCATACAATCGTCATTGTAACGCCATACAATCGTCATTGTAACGTCATACAATCGTCATTGTAACGCCATACAATCGTCATTGTAACGTCATACAATCGTCATTGTAATGTCACACCATTGTCATTATAACGCCATATTATTGTCATTATAACGTCATACCATTGTCATTGTAACGCCATACCATTGTCATTGTAACGTCACACCATTGTCATTGTAACGTCACACCATTGTCATTATAATGCCATACAATATCATTATAACGTCATTAAATCGTCATAAGAACATCATACTATCGTCATTATGAGAAAAAATACAAACAAGATTTATATAGAAAATGCGGATGGCGCAATTTCCATAACAAATCATCTTAATCGATTTCTGGCACAGCCATTAAAAAGCGCTTCAGGGTATGTTACACCCGTACTTTCCCAAAACAGAGAAACAAGCAACAACATGAACGTTGTAGTGTCCATTTAAACTAGGATTATTCAATAATTTATAAGATGGCGTTAAAATATGTTGAAGAGAAAACAGTTTCTTGTTCGCTAATTGTTTGCGATGCATTGCGGGGAAAGACTGTTAAAGAGGAATACTGTAATTGTTGTAATGGTACCGGAAAAGTTTAACTGCCACTTTCTACCACTGTTTGGTACAGTGGAGTCATGGAGCGTTCCGGTATAGTAAATAAAGCGCCTACTAATTAACAAACATCCATCTGTTTTTGACTCTGTACAAGGGTCTAAAAATAGTTACAGTGAAAGGAGAAAATGTTTGTTTGTTTGGTAAAGTGCCAATATCAGGTAATGACAGAAACACGAAATAGCGGGTTCTAAGATAATTGTTCATCAATAGACAACAGTTGAAACCACAAATTGCTGAGGTCATGCATATATTAAAAGCATGTTCGCGAGTTCTAATTTAAACATGTGTTTTTAATGATTTACGTTTCCAAATGTACATCATCTAAATATTACTATCATGTTTTACTGAACTAGGAAACTACTTTGTCATGAAAAAATCGTTTGTATTCATATTATATATATATTCTTTAATTTTTGAATTTCATTTTTATTATATTTTGCAAACGAAACGGAGAAAAATATTTTTTCGGCTTTTTGTTTAGAATAATTTGTGAAAAGATTCAACTGACTGGCTACGAACAATCCTATTCTTAGTTTAAAATTTTAGTTTTAGAGATAAAGTCTCAAATTGTCTCTGATTTCAAAAGTCTTCATCACAACACTCAGGTTTAAGTAGAATCAAATGCTCTGCAGCAATGAAAGCATTTTAAGATGCTTTAATTACCAAAATGGGTCTCACATTTTCCGTAGGGAGGACGTTTACTTTATTGTAGTTTTCGAGCATAACGTTGTATATTTCACTGGAAATAACTTTGTAAGAATTATTAGTATAGGATGACAGTTTTGATGGTATGTATGTATTGACACTGGCTTTCTTTAATCAGTGTCACAATTTCTGTCTCATTGCCCTTTTATCCTTTATATGCAATATTGCTTATCTCAGGTGACTGTCAAAGCCGCTAAGCCTCTTGTTGGTTTTAGCTTCCAGCTTTGCCGAACTGTGTATGCAGTGTGTATGTTTTGTAATAGGCTATTGCAGAACTAGGAATTTTGTCTAAATTTATGACGTTTTTTTTTGCGAGCGGTAGTGGATTGTCATTTATTGTTGGTGGTAATGTTTAGGGAAAGCGATTTCATTTTCGATATTATGTGCATTGTCGTTTCGAATTTCAGCGCATCATAAATGCGTGAGTAACAAACAACGTAGAATATGTGATTTCGTTTCATTTTAGGCAATGCTATAAATTGTTGTGTTTGCTTGTTCGACAAAACCTCACGAGCAATTAATTTATCGACTTGCGATTTAAGGCTATTATTGACACGTCTCATTTCTGTCGTCGTAAACACCAAAATAACAGCACTAATGAGTTTGCACAAGCATTTACGATTTCTAGTGCAATTTCATCGTTTATTGGCGAAAAATCATGCAGGAAGTTGTGCCTTCATTGGAACATAAAGTCCCTTGTAAAAGCCAGCGTGACATTTAACAGTAGAGTTAGGCACATTTCCTTACAAGTTTATTTTGTAAATATATTTGAACAGAATGTATGTCACAATTTTTTTGATCAACTCGACAAACTGTACCACAGTTTGCTGTTGGTCAATTCATACGATTCATTTAAATTTGAATTTTAAAATGTTATTATCCATCAGTATGAGGATTTTGATAACGACATTTCTTCATATCCGACGATGTTTGTGACGATAATCATATTCCCGTGAAACTTCTTTTAAAAAACCATAAAGCGTAAGGTCATGATATATGACAATTTACTATACGGGATGAACTTCAAAACAAAGTAAAATTCGAGATCTTGGGCAAAGAATTAGGTCAACGTTCAAGATCACAGATACGAATGTTACAAAATGTACTAAATCGCAAGCATTCGAAATCTTGACCTTCTTCGTAGTGTAGAAAACAAGCTACACAATCCATTATTGCGAGATCAAATTTAAGGTCAACAACAAAGTAATAGGCCACTTGAGTTATCTAAGTAAATACATGCCCTATGGCCCTCTTGGATTAACTATCAGAACTCTGTTGCTATTTTCAATCAATCCTAGCTTTAAATTTCAAGGTGGACTCATCAAGATCGAAAATTTTCATCAAACAATCAGTGACAAAAACGAAAGTAACTGTGATTTGACTGTCTCTAAAAAGCGTTGTTTTTCTAATTGCTAATTTCCGAATGAATTTCGGAACACTGAAGCTTTTACCTTGAATTAACATATTGATGAAATGACATTTTAAACTTTTTGTGATTTCTTTTATCGCTATTTCATATTTTCCTAATTGAAATTGAAATAGCTAGAATTCTAAAACGAACACAGATTAGAGAAATTCTCATAATTTCTAAATGCGCAGACTTTCAGGTTTTTATAAAATGAAATACTGTATTCACACGTGATTTTATCGACAGGAATCTTCCAAACGCCTTTAAGAAGCGCATGCCATCGACAGATTAAGTCTCATTCAACATAGTGTCTGGAATTCTGATAACTATTTTTGATAACTCGCCACTTCTGTATTATTCTGGTCAGGTTTCAGCTCAGATTTGACAAATGACAATAAAAGAACATTTTTATGAGATTTCAAACCGCGCTTATCATTTCAAACCCATTATATTATTTTCCTGTTTTTTTCCAAAGAAAATCGAAACGGAACAAATTGAAAATGTTAACTGTTCAAAATTTTGCGTCATTGTAAAACTGAAAATTTCGTAATCCATATTTTGCTTTCTATAGCATGAAAGTTTTTTTTTTTTGTTTTTTGTTTGGGTAGAAGTTGTGAAAATTAAGAATTTGAAATATGTCTTCCGTGTTGTATGCTACAAAACAGTAAATTTAACACACGAATCTGATAAAAAAAATCTTTTCGTTTATTCTCTGTAGTCGGCTCCACAACATCCCCGATTACTACAACATTGAGCCAACATTTACCACGCCAACTCCTGTTTGAAACGAACATGTCAACTTTTTAGTGTTGACGTATTTTATGATTTCACATAATGATGGGGTTGACCAACCATTGATTCCTAAGTAGTTTTGAAGGATTTCGGCCTCGGTAGCTTTATTAATGTTTTTATTCCACTAAATAACCCGACAATAATGAGCTCATACCTTATGGCAACATCTTGTGATTGGCGTTTTAGTACCATAGACACAAATTCATTTAGCGAAAACGTGCAATCGTTAAAGATCGTAATAAATGGAAAACAAATTTTCGTGAGACCAAAATAGGTATACGATGCATCAAATTTTGTACGTTAAAGAAAAGTGTTTTTTCAAGTTTAGTGGCTGTGCTTAAACTCGTTTTTTAAGACATGTCCATTATGTCTCTGATGACGTCATAGTTACGTCATCGACTCCTCTTTTTTGCTTGTAGAAACAACACGTTTTAATGAGATGAGAGCCCTTTCCGTTTTTATTTCTGGTCTTGCTGCGTAGAAGTCGTATTCCCGAAAGGTTTATTACAGCAAATGAATTGAGTAATTCGTCTACAACCGGAATAGAAACTTTATCTCCTCAACACTTAAAATAGCCACAGCATAGAGAAATATATCTATCTTTAGACATATATGACGTCTCTTCTTTCAGAATGGGTCCCAGGTGAAGTTAATTAGTACATTCAGTCCGTGAATCCATATATATATACTTATATACAATAGGCAATGTTAAATCCATTCTTTAATTGTAATTGTGAAAAACTTGACTACTCAAATCCACTTTACCCGCGTCAGAAAGATATCACTTTTAAAGAAATTTTTATCGAGAAAAGAATGAATATTTACCTTATTAAAGCTGGTGTACATGTATTGTCAAATTTACCTGTAAGATTCAGTCATTCTCACACGGTTTCTTAGATTTTTTATTCACATGATTATTTGTTTAAAGGATTCCTCTATTTTTGCTTCAGTGTAAATAGCCACAGAAAGTTGTTTATAACGATAGTTTTAGTTATTTATGTCTATTTTTTTCTACGTTACGAAATAATGACGTCATTTTTGCACCACGTTGACGCCCGTCAAATGATTTCTTTCTACTTTGACTCACACATCATACTGTATGCCTTTACATCACTCACTTAGCAAGAAGTTTTCTCAAATAAAAAGAATCTCATTTCGCATCATTATCATTTGAAACAGATATACAGTACGAAATAGCCTATACATCATGACGTCATCACGCTTACAATAGGATTGTTATCAGAATAAATATCATTACTTCAAATTTGAATGTGAAATTTTCTTAAAAGATTTTGAAACAAGACGGCTTGGAGGCGGAGTTTTTTCAAGTAAACGCCATTTTGTAAGGAGTTGTCCTTTTAATGGCTACATATGTCCGTCCTTCAATCCGACCGGCCACGTCACGTGCCGATGAAGACATTAAGATCATAGCTCGCCTCAGTAATACCAGACATTATGGTGTTCGGCTAGAGACCTCTATTTCGGACTCCGACCAGGACAGGGTGCTTTTTCATTTCAACGTCCTATAACACCGCATTAATGTTTTATATGATGAATCAAACGATTTTAGTTTATGTTAAAACATCTGATCAGATTCTGGTTTGTACATATATAGAAGCGGGGAGTAAAACATTTTCTGTTTAAGACATTTCTGGCGCTAATATATAAGACATTGTCAGTCATTGGTTGTAAAGTTATGTCTGTCCTTCCCCGACAATCCCCAAAAAAGCATTGTTTTTAGACAAACACCAACCAAACACGTACATGTCTCATGGGATTTTTGTCTATTGACTGGCAATGTAGACGTTGCTAATACCGAAGACTGACAGAGGTCAAGCTGACCACAGCGTCTGTAGTAATAATTCAGTCGTGACCAGAGATTACAATTTCTATATCTGTGTATTTGACTCTATTTGATCCTCGTCTCTAATCAATACTAGCAGGTTTACGATAATCGTATCCACACGAATTAGCTTCTGTCTGTCAATTAACTTTATATAGATACGTATTCAGGTGTCCTAACGAGGAAATGTAATAATCACGAGCTCTGCTAAAGGTCACGACGTCTTTCAAAGGTCAGGAAAGTTGTTAGGGACTGGAATCGTTGTCAAATGATGTTCAAATGCGATGTAGGTTGTGCCATATTTTAAAAAAATGGCGATAATGTTTGGTTGTTTATCAATTTTGCAGAACTATTGCTCTGTATGAAATAATATATCCAAACTCTCGCAATATCCACGGAAGAACTTTGGTATTTTCATAAATTTTGTAAATGTCGGTAAGATAGGTTTATCACAGATTTAACAAGATCTCGGAATATTTCAATCATACAACGAGCTTAAACTTGTCACCATCAAAACCGTAGTCGCAAAAACGCTTGATAGCTCACCATTGTTTCTGGTAAATATTTTGTTTTGGGTTTGTAACAGAGGTCATTATTTATTTCAATGGCTCCGCTTGGAATCGAACCCGGGACCCCTGGCTTACTAGTGTGACGCTCAACCAATCGAGCTAAAGAGAAGTTCTCCCTGGCCGAGCAGTATATTGCGGCTAGTGTTTTACCAGGGTTACAGATTCATATTTTGTAGAATAAAAATCTGCTGATTTTAGCTGGCAAGCTTTAATAATGTCAAATTCTTCTGTTTCACAACCGATCTAAGCTAACAACACACAGAAACACGAACTAAAAATAGAATTCGAACTCTCTGGCTAAATATATGGTATATCAAGAGAGCGCCCTCTTTGTAAAAACTGCAACTTTGTTCGAATTGAGAAAAAAAGACTCAAATTAATGTCTTTCAACGTTAACACTAGATTGAGACACTTGATAAAGAATATCAAATCAAACCTGCCCGAGTAGAAAAATGGAATCAGTCTTCTCTTATCTGAAGACCTGATGGATATACTTGTTCATTCACAAAACAGTCATTAAAATCAGGATGGATGGGCCTGCAGCCAGTTCTACTATTTTACTGTTAGTCTGAAGGCAGGGAGGGGAAGTTGAGGAGGAGGGGATGTGGATGGAGGATGGTAGGTGAGGGGGGAGGCTATATATAGAGGATGCGCCTCGTTAAAAGTCTGTATACCGGAAGTGTTAACTCATTTTAATTAGAATATTGTGTCTTAAGAGTTTTAACATCTTTTCAAACACCTGACCACTCTGCACACTAGATGGGGTATTATTGACCGATTGATTGAGGTTTGCATTTGTTGTTTTCGTCATAGGGAAAGTATTGGTTACGCATGCGCGATTTAAAAACGAAATATAGTCACCAGGAACACACCAGACATATCTTCAAGGATAAAGCTTGATTTATCTGATTATAGCGTCTAGATTAACAATGTGTCTATTCTGTTGTGTAGAAGGAATCGCCATTACGTCAGAACAGAGGTTTCCCTCTCTCGAACAAAGGGACTTCAATATCATATTTCGTGAACTCTTTGATTTCGTGAATCAATACGAGGCTCGATAAATCTATTCATACTTATTTTATCTGTTAAAGGACGTATTAAAATAAATCTCACGCGAAAATTACTAATTATACAGTATATATATATATATATATATATATATTACGCTCGGTTCGCCCCACTGTGTTGATGATGTAACCAACTCTTAAATAATAATAGATATATACATTGAAATATTACTCTCATATATTGTTAAGACAAAAGACGAAACATTCATACATGTATGAATGACATCAGACATATTAGTATTGGTCAAATGACCTCGCATGAATATCTGAATATATACATCTATACATGCGCACAAAAATATAGTACGATGTCAAACATCTGATCCATCTCATATAATTGATAACCCTTTTTCTGTGAACCACGTGTAACAATCTTCTTCGATCAAACAAATGATCCAAAATGAAGTGCGTGCGCTTTACATGTAAACCTTGAGAACTATGTTTCCACCGTGTTTTTAATGCTGCGATTCCGATCTAAGAAACCATACATAAACATTACTCCGCAGTAGCCGTTTTTAACGTTGATTCTAAAACAGATAGCTGTATTTACTCCTTGATTATACGAAACAGCAACACCGGCTACTCAAGTGGCCTCGTCGTCTCGGTCTACCAAAGTGCACGCCAATTACAGACAAAGTCATTCAGTTTGAAACGATCTCGTTTTGATCGTGGAATCGTTCTAACTGTAGAACATACATCTCTAGTTTGATTTGAATTGGTATTATATGGTTTAAGTACGTTTAACTTCTATGTAACAGTTAAAACGAGGGTATCATTTCACGGTCGAACCGTCCTGAGACAGTTTTATTCTTAGCTTCACCATAGTAAATTCACGTTTTAGCAGTCTAAGGTACATAGTATGCTCGTTTAATAAATCAGAAATACTCATTAGATCCAGAAATAATTAGGATCAAACACATACCTTTAAATATTTTATCAAGACCCGTTAAAAGCAACAGGAAAGTATTAGGTTTGTTGTTCCTGCACCATAAATATATACTTTAGATCAAACTGTCGAAACCGCGTTGAACACCATAAATGAAAGCTCCAAGTGACATTTCGCCCATATTGAGCTTAATGGGAAGAAAAGTGATAATGTTTAGAATGAAATCGATGGGCATTATTCGGTTAAACATTTGGACCTTGGAAAAAACGAAAAAAGATAATTGTATTGAATAATAACTGAATAGGCGAATAGTGTCGGGTGGTGACTGGGAGGAGGGCGGAATTTTAAAGATTGAAAAGGTGAGGGGAGTA
Organism: Ylistrum balloti; assembly: GCF_031769215.1. Taxonomy (NCBI): domain Eukaryota; kingdom Metazoa; phylum Mollusca; class Bivalvia; order Pectinida; family Pectinidae; genus Ylistrum; species Ylistrum balloti. The sequence continues at coordinate 89,764 of NW_026782204.1, forward strand.
GGTAGTACAAGGGAAAGTGATGTCACATCGTCGGTATCAAGATGCCAGGGAGAGGGATGGGAAGGGAGGGTGGGGTTACAAACATATGCAATCTTTCGATGTTGTTGACAAACCGTCTATACTGCTCGGTTGTTCGGTTACGCCACTCCTGCTGTGATGTTGTAAACAGCTATATTTGATGAAGGAGATGAAAAAATATTTCAAAAATGTTCATGCGAGACGATCGTATAAGCCTGAATATCGGGAGAGTCAAGATATATAGACAGAGAGTAGGAACATACTCGATTATTTTTGAGGAAAAAAAAAGATAAAGAAAAGAGGTTCGTGTATATAAGCACGTATTTCATGTTGAAATTTGTCAATCCTGTTATTTGTATAAACTGTGAGGTTTATGTCCATACAACAGAAGTCACCTTAATTCTCGGTATAACGTCCTCTCATTTTATATTCAGCTTTCGAATAAAATTAATGACTCTCGTTTGCATATATGGAAACCTCGAGATAATGTCCCTCCATAATGGTTACGCTGCGTGAAATAAACCATTGATATAACGAGACTCGTTTGTATACATGTATATCGAAACTTCGAGATAATGTCCCTCCATAATGGTTACGCTGCGTGAAATAAACCATTGATATAACGAGACTCGTTTGTATATATCGAAACTTCGAGATCATGTCCCTTCATAATGGTTACGCTGCGTGAAATAAACCATTGATATAACGAGACTCGTTTGTATATATGGAAACCTCGAGATAATGTCCCTCCATAATGGTTACGCTGCGTGAAATAAACCATTGATATAACGAGACTCGTTTGTATATATCGAAACTTCGAGATCATGTCCCTTCATAATGGTTACGCTGCGTGAAATAAACCATTGATATAACGAGATTCGTTTGTATATATGGAAACCTGGAGATAATGTCCCTCCATAAAGGTTACGCTGCGTGAAATAAACCATTGATATAACGAGACTCGTTTGTATATATCGAAACTTCGAGATCATGTCCCTTCATAATGGTTACGCTGCGTGAAATAAACCATTGATATAACGAGACTTGTTCGTAAATATCGAAACTTCGAGATCATGTCCCTTCATAATGGTTATGCTGCGTGAAATAAACCATTGATATAACGAGACTTGTTCGTAAATATCGAAACTTCGAGATCATGTCCCTTCATAATGGTTACGCTGCGTAAAATAAAACATTGATATAACGAGACTCGTTTGTATATATCGAGATAAATATTGTTTACCTGAGTCTGTGTAGAATAATAAACAATGAAATGACATCTTTAGGCGTGTAACAAATAAAAAATGTCTTTTTCCATGTTTTATATTAACAACTTTTAATTTTTTTCTTGTTTATACCCGTGAACGAGAATTGACCAAACATCGAAATTTCGGTTATTAGCGATCCGCTTATTGTAACGTGAAATTTGTGAATGGGACGAGTAAAAACCCATCCGTAACTTCAAGTTTCAATATTTATGTTAGTAATGGCGTTCCATATTTTTCTACCTTTGATCTATTTATAGCTCACAGTGGCGATAAAAATGGGCTCTTGCAGGTAGATTAGATCTATTTATAGTATCGTTCCAAGTTCGTTGCCCGGTGAAGGAAATATCTCATCTTTTTGCCATATGTGAGTAAATTTTAGCTTTTTGGTTGATAGTTCCTTTCAGGCCAGTGCATCCGTATATCCATCAAGGGAACATTGGTCGGCGTCCAAGAGATTCCGATGGTCTAGTGACATGTCTGAGACAGTTTCCGGAAAAATCAGCGACGTCTTTATCCGTAATGATGTATTTCTAAAAAAATGTCAGACACTTACTGAAATGTGCCGAAAGGAATGCTTGATGGAAAAATGATATGCTAAAATACTTTATCAAAGACCAGGAGGGTGTCAGGCATGATGTTAATGTGTTCCCGTGCACTTTCTATGTTCGTCACATGACTATACACACAGATGGTTTCTGACTGGTTAGACGATTTACAAGTTTAGAAGAGGTCAATGGTGTCTGAAGTATGTACAAAACGTAATTATAATGTTTAAACGGGAGAAAACTACAAGAAAATTGCATCTAACATTTATTTCCATCAATTAAGTTGTGAAATGGAAAAATACGTACAGATGCATTGATTGGCGGAACCAGCATAATCACTCAACCATGAATTAGTAAAACTAATCCTCTGGAAAGCTGAACAAAAAGGCATTGTTAACGTTATTCATGCTGTTATACGAAATTGAGGAATGCGAATTTATCATACTGTTTAAATAGCTTGTCCTGGCTATAATTGTTTATTTGGGGAAGGCGACGCGTCAGAAGTCAGGACGTCCGTCAAAATGAGGAAAACACCCAGAGTAAAGGCCCTTTTGTGAAATTCTGTTCTGTGTTTTCGTCAGTCAAATTACTTCCTTGTCCTGTCAACTACAATTACCAAAACTCGCTCTAATTATGCATTTCTGGTAGAGTACAGTGAAGTTGCATAAGACAACGCAAAATAGAAAGAAAGAAAGAAAGAAAGAAGGGAAAAATACTTAAGATTATCATTTATTGTAGGACCAGCACAATATATATCTATTATTTATGCATTATTTTTCACTCCAGGTTTGAAATAATGGAAATTTGTTATGTTGATTTTTCCTTTGAATTGATTGTCATCGCATTAATTTTTTTACATATGACGTTTCGGTGAATACAATATGTTAGATCAGAGCAGGTATAAAGTGGACGATGTAATTTTTCGGCTTCATTATATATACTCATATGTAAACGAAATGTTGTTAAACTTATAGGATTAATTATAGCATAAGACTTACTCAAGTCAATTTAAGTATACAAACAGCAAGACAAAGTGTTGTGTACATGTTCTGCTTGTTCTGTGTCTGTATGTCCCAACAGCTCGTTTGTATATTTGATTTGCTACATTGAATCAGATAAACTTCGTTACTTCTCCGCTTTTACCATAAAAGACGACCCAGACAGAGAGGCATAACGAAGTGAAGGTAAATCGAAGCCTACAGATCGTGCGTTTTTCTAGCTAAATAGCCTGGCTCGTTACCAATAAGGACAACAACTTTAACGAAACACAGAGCTGTAATGAGTGGCACTCAAGCTTTAAGCTACTGTAACCTCCATTTCAAATTCTCCCATTGTATTTCCTACTGCGAGAAATTGTATCAATATTTTTAAATCAATATTGAAAATAATTTATAATTAGAACGAAACTTGCAACGTGTGATGTTGCGTTCTCTTTAGATCGATCGTAGTCCTATATTTAGACGGCCTCGACCTCGTTTCTGTTGCCCTTTCTGCACTGTAAATGTCTCGGATCACCGAATCTCGTCTCGCGCTCCCTTTCGGATATATTACCATGAAATTGATTAGATAGCTGAATAGATAAACTAATCAATGTTTCAGTGAATGGAGGAATCTGCAAATTCATATACAGATGTCCCTTCGTTAACTGAACAATTAGTCTCAAAGAATACATGTGACTGAATTTCAATTTTAATTCAGCGTTTATGTTGAATATTGAAATGATACTAACCATTGTCATAAAGGTTTTTCGTCTGTCATCATGAATGTATATATATATTTTTTATTTAATACAGCAAAGTAAGTTCAAATATGACACAATACACTGCAAAATTTGTTATGAAGACACTAGCAAAATGCAATATACACACAGCATAATGTATTTTCATCTTTGTATCTTCCCTGTTAGTTGATTTTTTATAACCTCTTTTGTCATTTTAAAGAAATTGGAGTTACATGCTTGGCTTTTGATCCCGTAATAACTGTCCTCTTCTTTTCTTTTCGTTTTTGGGAGTGACTGACATAAATTGGATGTCGATTATTTCCAAATGAGGACAGATGGGTAATATGTTGGCATCACTATTTCTTGTTATAAACAGGTTTCCTAGGAGATACCACTTCTCACTCTACAATCTCTAAACCACTTGAGATTAGATTATGAATATAACTTTCTGCCAACTCTCTATATGAATATTAATCACTTAGCATTTTGCCGATAGCACGACAAATAAACCAAAATAAAAACAGCTAATATCCAGGTAGCTTGTCACGTGACCGCGAAAGCTCATTACGATTTTAGATCGATGAAATCGACAAAGCTGTATCGTATTTGGAATGATAATGAGATTTGTTTCCCCAGAAACAGATTGGAGTAGTAAGAACATTTTACAGGTACAAGCACGCGACAGATTCTTCCCTCGTCATGAAATAGTTCAGCCATTCCATGAAATGTCATAAAACTTATTACCACAGTGAAAAATCATCTATAACGACCAGCTTTACGGCATGACCTCCTTCCTATAACAACCACCTATAAATTTCGACAACTTCGCTATAAGAATCATCTATACGTGACGACCACCTCGTTATCATGACTACATCTACGTGACGACACCTCGCTATAACGGCCACCTTTACGTGACGACAACCTCGCTATATCAAGTCTAAATGTCACGACCACCTCGCTATCACGACCACATCTACGTAACGACCACCTTGCTATAACGGCAACCTGTACGTGACGACTACCTCGCTATATCAACTGTCTATATGTCACGACCACCTCGCTATAACGACCACATCCACGTGACGACCACCTCGCTATCACGACCCCGTCTGCGTGACGACCACCTCGCTATATCAACCGTCTATACGTCACGACCACCTTGCTATAACGACCACCTATACGTGACGACCACTTCGCTATAGCGATCACAACATTATCACGACCACCTCGCTATAACGACCACCGCGGCATAACGTATGTTTCTCTATACATCTTTATATTGGATAGTCATGAAAACAGCCATCTTGATATTTCATCAGTTTGACGTCATTATCGATATCAAATCATAATAGGATAAATTATATAACCAATTCTTGCCGAATTTATTACTGACGTAACAAACGATCGGTTATAATGCTGCAGAAACAGTTATTTCCGAACGCATTCACTCACATGGAAACATATTGTGACCAGGGCCTGTGGCTGAGATGAATTTTGTGATCATGAATTTTTACACGTCCAACGATGTAACTTCAATTTTTATGTCCAACTTCATTAGAAACTTTCAGATAGTTCTAGTATTTAAAACACGTTCATTTGCCCAGTTTCCTTTTTATCAAATCCGTTGGCTACGTGTCTGGTTTGATATTTCTGTCAACAGTAAATTAATCTCACTGGAAGCCAGACGTTTGTGAGTAAACAAAACACATATAGATGGTAAGAAGATTCGGCATGCTAGTCCGACATGTGAAAACATACACAAGGTATATTTGGGATAAAGACTCAAATTGTCCATCTATAATAACAATCCTTGCAGTAGGTGTGTCGTAAATACATCCCATCTGTTCGTGAACATCGAATATACTAGGATATAGCGACAAACATGCAACGTACAGGATTTCCTTCAAACTATTACGAGAAAAAGTATATTTGAGTTGTAGATATACAGTAGAATTTTGTTCTTTTCGAATCCTTTTATTCAATTGAAAAAAATACATTTTTTTTCAAATTTCAAACATTTGCTAAACCCCCGGTATCAGAAAAAAATTGTTAAGAACCAAAACTAATATACTCGTTACAGTGAAATTATTGGATTTTAAGAATAGAACACAAACAATGGAGAGATAATTATGAAATAACAACATACTTCAAAAGTACACAAGAAATGATGACAAACTTCAAATGTACACCTGAATTGATGACATACCTCAAAAGTACATAGTAAATGATGACATATTTCAATAGTACACAACAAATGGTGACATACTTCAAAAGTACACACAACAAATGATGACATACTTCAAATATACACAATAAATGATAACATATTATAATAGTACACAACAAATGATGACATACTTCAAAAGTACACAACAGCTGATGACATACTTCACACGTACATAAAATCTGTATAGAAATATGTTTATGCTTTAATTCATTTAAGCAAATAACTACTGAGTGTTCCATTCGTGTCCTTAAAAAGAACTCCGACAAAAACAACTTGAAATCACTCACCTGGATCGGAAGACATGTGTATTGGAAATGATTGCACTTCCGTTTTTTGGCGACGTCATTAATATTGGGCAACTCACTTTGGTTCTACGGTGGCCCAGACATGTAATATATTTAATACCACGTCCAAATTTCATAAGAACAAAAAATATGAATAAGTCACTCATATTAAACCAAGAATAACATTCAATTCTTCAAAATCCATATTTCAGTCATGAAAATGCTTTTATTTTAATTTATTTAATCAATTTTTTTTCACCATTTAAAGTTTTCTGGAAGGTTTAGGAATAATATGTGATGGAAAATCAGTTGAATGCATCATGGCGTCTTAGAACTCTGACCTTTGTACAGTATTTCAAATGAACCCAATGGTTACATTCAATTGTGCATTCTCCCCATTTCTGATATTCAACAAAACCACTTCTGCAGATATGTTCAAAGGAACAACCCCTCCCTCTAATGGTATGATTTACAAGTCTGACTTCTTGCACTTGGTCCTGACCTGTCAGGTTCAAGGTCAGAGTGGTTCCCGGCACATTCATAAGCCCTGCTGCTTTTTTGACAGGCATGTTTTCTTCAGTGACTTGAAGATATCCATTCACAAAGGCATCCATTTCATAACGGCGACAATCTTTTTCCCCCACATTGCTTCTAAAAAAATGTGGAAAATGAAATTATGATTAAAAATTCGATTTTTTCCTAAGGATTGAACAAATCTGTAATTTTTCCTAAGTATTAAAAAAGAACATTTTTGAAAAAAGATTGGAAAAAAATCAGTGATTGTTCGTCACTATACAAGGAAATCAGATACCCTGATATAAGAATGTTGGGTGCGGGTTTCCGCATATACGAAAATTTCTGAGCAGGCCTGGCTTTGTAGTCACAACCTATTTATAGCTTAAGCAGATGACAACAAAACGCCGGTATTCGATGATAAAATCAACAACCGATGTTAGAGATTTTGGGGGACATTTAGATAAAGTGCACATTTCAACATTTTGTTTACACCAGCTCGTAGAACATGTTCCAGTGACTAAAAACATCCGGGTATGACGTAAGAAAGGTCAATAGTTCACAAGATACAAAATTGCCGTTCCGAATGATATAGCGGACAAGAACCGATGTCTAGATTTGAAAGATAATAATTTTTAAGATTTTGAATCAATATTCAAATTTCAATTCGCAGCTAATATTCATTTTAAAAAAGAAATAGAAAGTTTCATTAAAGTTGAATCAGAAAGTTGAAATTTGTGTAAGATCGCTTTAATACCTTATTCCAGTGAAATACAAAAATGTTTGAAGACTATACAAGTATAAATCTAAATACTAATGTTAATTGTGACGTCACAATGGATGTGATTAACTACATATCTTATAGCTTTAGGATATTCTTACTCGTCGGTAAAGTCTTTTGTGAAGACAAAATTGATTTGTCAGTGTTATATCACGATACGTGAAAGATATATGGTGTATTTTTGACATGTTTTAATGATGTATTTGTCTGTTGATTTGAAGATTTACAATGGAGAGATATTGGTTACCAACTGATTGTTGTCTCTTGCAGATTAGGAGCACGCGCAAGAGCGGATGCAGCGAGCAAGCCGGAAGTCGAGATGTATTGTGAGCCAAACAGCATCCACTAGAGGCATTTGTATTTCCAACATGATTTAGCAGAAATGAACATTTCAATCAGTAGCAAAAGCTGGCCTTTTCTACAGAACGAAATCAAAGCCTCTGGCATACACATGATGTCAGGATGACAAATGACGTCACAATACCTGAACCAAGTCAAAATAAAATGCATCAGAAACAATGCTTCATTCAATCGGTCTGAAATCAGACTGGAAATCGATATTCATAACTTTTAAGCAGACGCTGAAATTGATTTTTGTCCTTTGCTTCCGGTAGAGAAATCTGGATTACCACGCGATGGGAATAAGTGACGTCACGTGATATGGTTTTATGTATTTCAGTATGTACCTGTCATATCATCTTGACGTTAATCAGAAGACGAAATAATGATGTTGTGCGGATATTTTCTACGCGGGAACTACTGACCAAGGTTATCTATTTTGCACACAGCGATATTTTACCAATCACCTGATTTACATTTAAGGGGTTATGTGACATTTTACATTATGCAGTGATTTGTAATAGAGCTTTCTTCCATAAGATTTTAAATAAGATTAAAATCCATGTTTATTTGAGCAGTCTGATATTCTAGTCCAAACTAATTTGGTGTTTTAGTTATTGAGTTGTGATGTAACTGAATTCACGAACTTCATTGTAAATACCAGCCGTCCTTGAATGGTAGTGAGAACAAAATCAAGTTTTAAATTCACTAACATCGTTCCAATTTCTCTTCATTGTAGTAAAACATAAACAACAATGATTCCGGTAACTGGAGATCTCGCTTATTTATACGAACAGCTTTACATGCATAAGAATATCTAGATTTTATAACAGTCAGACACTTTATATACTTAAATTTCTTTCTTTCTTTATCTGTTATTGGACAATTGGACAGAGTATGGTACTTTTCGATGAAAAATTTTATTATGAATAAAATTTATCGAATGATAGGGAATTCGAATATACGACGTATGCTGTATTTGAGAAAATCAGTTCATTGAACCAGGACCATCCTGAAATATCCTTATATACACTGTACCATCGATTAGGGGTAGGACTTACTAGTTATTTAAAAACCAGCTTTAAGTAAATTTGGTTCAAACGGAAAAGAAGAAATCGTTAGTATTGAAAATGAAGGCGATATCGATGAATGCAAGGCTCCAGTTGCTCAAAGCTTGGTTACAGTAAGCAGTAGCAAATGGGTGGGTTTTTTTAGCCCACCATCATCAGATGAACAAGATTCATAACTTCAAAAACGTTTTCAATAATAGGTCAGTATTAGATTTATATATATTTCTTTTCTTTCTTTTCCAGTAAAGTAATGATCTATCTAAACTTTAAGGTTCCCATCAGTAAGAAACCGCTGGTTACTGGGCGGCAGGGAGTTGTTTAATGATAAAGTATAAACGGAAAAGGTTATTTCAATATTTTTTCGATGATTATTGTTTGATTTGTTCATAATTTGATCGTTCTATAGTAATCAACCAGAATGAATGACTAAGGTTAATTTAAAGCTCATATGCGGAAGTTTATAGGATAAGATTTTGGAGAAAAGTATCTAAAAATTAAACTCAAACAAACATGTTTCCTTTATAAAGAAAATTTAATCCCTTAACGTGCTGTGAATGTTTTAATTACAGTGTTGTAGATACGGACTAAGAGTACGCTTTTAACACAATTTATCTGGGAAAACATCATGCTTCCTGTCGGTAAATAACATTCAAATTTTTGATATTCCAGTTAATTTTCAAACAGGTCGATTTCACTCAGATTTTCTTCCTTTTTCTTGTCTCTGCATTCTCATCCCGATTTCAATTTTGATACATCATTGATTTTGATGTTTTCAGTTGACTTAATTCATATACTATATTGGTTTAATTTATTATTGTGCAGTTTAAATTTTGCTTGAGAACGAGTTCGATGGAAGAATTATATCACTGACCAATCTTTTAACAATACATTTTTATATAAGTACTGTTGGACTTAAACAACCAGATTTTATTTTAAACCATTTTTGTTTTTTGTATATATGTTTGTTTAAAAACTTTTAAGGCTGTGAAATTGCAAACATATTATAATATTTTTAAAAGATCGAAATACATGTATGCTATTTTCGAAAAACAATATATATATATATATGTATATTCGCATGTGTTCAGTCAAGTGTTGTGATAAAAAATGTGTGTATGTGTGCGAGTGTGTGTGTTTGTGATGTAGATACCAGACCAAGAAATCAAATACAGATAATACATTAAATAGTAACGTGTTAGATATTTTGAGATGTTTCCGTGATCAGTTTCCATGGTTTCACATTATTCACGGTTTCCCAGTTACGTTTTGAACAACAACAATGATTTAACAACTCAAAAAATACTCACGGAAATCGCCGTAAACAAATTACCGTGATTTTCTCATAAATTAATTACTGAGAAGTGATTGGGGTAGTTATATTTGATACATTTGAATATGGGAGAATAACAGTTTGATAACTTCATTTCTCATGACTGGAAAATTCTGAAGGACGTGTGGTCTGTTGTGTTGCCGATTTGTCTATGACAATATGTGCGAGTGGCTTCAGAAAGACAAGTCTCATTACACGTGGTTTCTCTAGGACAATAAGTCTCATTACACGTGGTTTCCCTAGGACATCAAGTCTCATTACACGTGGTTTCTCAAGGACATCAAGTCTCATTACACGTGGTTTCTCTAAGACAATAAGTCTCATTACACGTGGTTTCGCAAGGACATCAAGACTCATTACACGTGGTTTCTCAAGGACATCAAGTCTCATTACACGTGGTTTCTCAACGACAATAAGTCTCATTACACGTGGTTTCTCAAGGACAATAAGTCTCAATACACGACGGTTTCTCTAGGACTTCAAGTCTCATTACACGTGGTTTCTCAAGGACAATAAGTCTCATTACACGTGTTTTCTCTAGGACAATAAGTCTCATTACACGTGTTTTCTCTAGGACAATAAGTCTCATTACACGTGTTTCTCTAGGACAATAAGTCTCATTACACGTGGTTTCTCAAGGACATCAAGTCTCATTACGCGTGGATTCTCAAGGACAATAATTCTCAATACACGACGGTTTCTCTAGGACTTCAAGTCTCATTACACGTGGTTTCTCTAGGACAATAAGTCTCATTACAAGTGGTTTCTCTAGGACATCAAGTCTCATTACACGTGGTTTCTCAAGGACAATAAGTCTTATTACACGTGGTTTTTCAAGGACAATAATTCTCAATACACGACGGTTTCTCTAGGACAATAATTCTCATTACACGTGGTTTCTCTAGGACAATAAGTCTCATTACACGTGGTTTCTCAAGGACAATAAGTCTCAATACACGACGGTTTCTCTAGGACAATAAGTCTCATTACACGTGGTTTCTCAAGGACAATAAGTCTCATTACACGTGGTTTCTCTAGGACAATAAGTCTCATTACACGTGGTTTCTCAAGGACAGTAAGTCTCATTACACGTGGTTTCTCAAGGACAATAAGTCTCATTACTCGTGGTTTCTCTGGTTTCTCTAGGACAATAAGTCTCATTACTCGTGGTTTCTCAAGAACAATAAGTCTCATTACACGTGGTTTCTCTAGGACAATAATTCTCATTACTCGTGGTTTCTCTAGGACAATAAGTCTCATTACACGTGGTTTCTCTAGGACAATAAGTCTCATTACACGTGGTTTCTCCAGGACAATAAGTCTCATTACACTTTTTTTCAGAAAATTTGAAGCCTTATTAATTGTATTTATTGTAAAACACATTTCCCGTGTTTTTCCTCTTCATCGCTACGTGATCAGCAAATGAGAAGCATGTAATACAAACTATTATTTTAGGCTATATTTTTGCGATAATCACATTTCTCAAGTATTCAATGGTCTTGGATCATTGAGGGGGCGATTGTTGTCAGACGTTTTACTCTTTGCGACGATTTGGACAACTGAAGAAAGCTTGTAAGACGTTTTTATGGCAGATACTGCGGTAAGATAACAGAAAGCCCATCTGTGAATTCAGTCCTTAAAAAACAGCGATGACAATGAAAAGAATTTTGCTGTTAACCCTATAGTATTATTGCTGTATTCACAGTTATGTAAACGTCACTTTATGTATGTCACGTGACCACGGCCTAAAGTGTGTGTCCGTCTTGTCAAAAAGATACCAAACAAAATGTATCGTTGTCTCTGATTGCATCTGATCATTAAAGCTGTTTTAAAACTTGTTAGTTATTTCACGGATGGAAGCATGCGAGGGGTCTTCCTGTGGACAGAATCCGAAATCATACGTGGTTGGTCAGATGTCCGCATGCCTTACGCCAAGGTTGAAAGACGAGTGAGCTACCATTGCCCCACGCAGTCACTCATTTGATGACATTGTCCTGATGACATCACTTTATCTGATGACATTGTCCTGTTAACATCACTGTATCTGATGACACTGCCCTGATGTCATCACTGTATCTGATGACACTGCCCTGATGTCATCACTGTATCTGATGACATTGTCCTGTTAACATCACTGTATCTGATGACATTGTCCTGTTAACATCACTGTATCTGATGACATTGTCCTGTTAACATCACTGTATCTGATGACATTGTCCTGTTAACATCACTGTATCTGATGACATGTTAACATCACTGTATCTGATGACATGTCATCACTGTATCTGATGACATTGTCCTGTTAACATCACTGTATCTGATGACATTGTCCTGATTGTGTAACATCACTGTATCTGATGACATTGTCCTGTTAACATCACTGTATCTGATGACATTGTCCTGATGTCATCACTGTATCTGATGACATTGTCCTGTTAACATCACTGTATCTGATGACATTGTCCTGTTAACATCACTGTATCTGATGACATTGTCCTGTTAACATCACTGTATCTGATGACATTGTCCTGTTAACATCACTGTATCTGATGACATTGTCCTGTTAACATCACTGTATCTGATGACATTGTCCTGATGTCATCACTGTATCTGATGACATTGTCCTGTTAACATCACTGTATCTGATGACATTGTCCTGATGTCATCACTGTATCTGATGGCATTGTCCTGATGTCATCACTGTATCTGATGACATTGTTCTGATGTAAGGTATTTTATGGAACGCCTTTTATCTATTGGCCAGTTGAGATTAACAATATATTTTAAGAGGATATTCCGTGCCATTCCCCCTTTAAAAATCTTCCCGTTTTAGTTGATTGAAAAACTAACGGAAACAAAGTCATCAAGCTTTGTTTTATTTTGTACACTAAGCTAATATCTTTTCAACATCGTCAGGAAATCAAACCCTGTTGAGCAGGTCAAGGTCATCTATCTGATTTCTGTCTTTGTGAGTTCACTGTGTCCTACAGCGTTTTCTGGTAAAAAGGTCAAGGTTATGTTCACAAACTCAAGATGTATTACTTACCTTTACAACTCCAAGTCATCTTCAACACGTCATGGGATTTTTTAAATCTGTCAAATTGTTTTCATTGTTACAGATTTTTTTTCATTGTGTTGACTAGATCATATCATACTCGTAAAAACAAGGTGATTCGTCATATCCTGTCATCAAAAAAAATGGGACATATTGAATGTGATTCATTTAGCATGCAATGTGTTTTGTATAAATTTATCTGGAAGATTCCCTTCAACATATGATAGACTACTAGTTAATTGAGATCTTAAGTCAGTATAATATTTTAACTGACGGGAGAATAAGCGATAGGAAACATTGCACGGATTAAACCGCACGAGACTGTCAAATCAATAGATTTAGGCAATACATCTGTGATAAGAATCTAAAGTTGGCTTGGATGTGTACATGAAAAGCTAAAAAAGATTTTTTTTCACGATTTCAGAAAAGAGAGACGGGTGTATTTTTGTAGAAAAATCGGGATATATCTAATGTATTTGGTATGTTTCTGAGCGCAGAATCACGAAAATAACGCCATATAATTCTTATTACGATGAATTACAAGATAAAAATAAAGATTACGAGATAAACACATGAAATAAAACAATACAATGTAATAAACACGGTGGAAATAGTGTAGACCGCGAAGGGGGAGAGGAGGGGGGGGGGGTCCAGAAATATATGGTATGTACTGTACTGAGTTGTGACCAAGTTGTGATAATGAATTGTGATGAATATTTGTTTTACGTTGTACTATAATTATGATATATGATGCACTGTTGTGAGATACTTGTGACTAAACACTTGTATTGTTAACTAACTTATGAATGCCGGTAGTTAAAAAAGGCTCGTTAGACCACGTGACCCGAGTCATGTGATAGTCCAATAAATTATTGTTACAATATACAATATGCTTTCGTCTTTTTTATCTTTTAAACTGTTGGTTTATAAATGTGTACATCAAATATTGCTAGTTCAACAGTGATGAAATGTTAAGATAAATATTTTTGCAAGATGACACAAAGACCACGAAAAATCGCTGAGTATTAGTGTCAATACATATATAACAACAGCGCTGATAATTTCCCTTAATTAAGTTCGGGGTCAAGTATTTAAAACAATGGTTTTGGCTGGGATCAGTAAATCCAGAGTAACAAATTAATCCTGGTCAATTACCAACAGAATGACATTTTGTTTACAAACAAAACAAACAAATAAACAAGATGTGTTCTTCCGATTCTGAAGTCTTCCGTCACTGCTACATCCTGACAAAAATCTCAGACACTAACCACCTTAGTCTCGGAAATCACAAACAGAACCACGAGTGTGATCCCTAAGGACTGACTGTGGTCATAACGTCCGGATCGATAACCGTCCGCTGTGGCTGTTCCCGGAAATATGAGGAACGTCGAGCTATTTTTACTTTACCGTGACCGACGGTGGACCAAATTTCGCACGTGACGTTGAAATCTTTGAGATTCCACTTATCTTTGCCTACAACTCGGGAAACATCCACTGTAACAAACAGGAGACTAATTGAATTATCTCAACTCGGATATCGGACCGGAAGTTTGAATCCTATTTAAGTCAAAAGCTTCTTAGTCCGTGACGTTTGACGCACGGAAGCTTAACATTCAACAAGATCGCCGTTAGATAAGAAATCCAAATGATTGAACGATGTAAATATCTGTCGACTCTTTATGCATGTCCGGAATATAAATTTTATAAAAAAATTTTAGTTAATTTTTTTTTACTTGAATTTTCAATGCTGTTTCCTTCGTCGCTGTTATTTCCGTTCGGTAACGCTAGCAAGTTGCTACAATTTACATCAAGGCACATTGAGTTTATTTAATGACTTTTAAAACAAACCAAACACACCCTGAACTTACACACTAAAACTAATTTCGTTTTATTCCGTATTTTTTTATTTTAATTTTTAGTATTTATTTATTTAAAATAAGAAATGTGTTCATTTCTCAGATTTGAGTTCATTACCTATGTGTATTCTTTCTATTTTTTATAAATTGCTGTTTTTTAAATATCTCGCGAAGCGTCACTTTAAAACTGAAAATATAACACCATCTGCCTCTAAATCGTGCACGATGTTCCTCCGAATCGGGGTCAGGTTCGCCAGCAGATATATATATACAACTAGAGTACACTAGTAATTTTCCTAAGGCTATTAATAAAAATAGAAATGACTTCTCTATAATAGCGAAACAGAATTATTGGTGCGATATGGTTCAGTAAGCACATTTGATTGAAAGAAATGTAATAAACGAAATGTATGCTCCACCTTTTCCTGTCAATGATAAATAAGAAATGTCCATTTCTTCACTGAAATAGATCCACCAAATCTATTTCACTACACGCAATCACGTGATCAAAACGCACCAATAGCATTGACCTGGCTGACATACAGCTGATTTTCGTTAATTTCTCTCTATAACGATGCACTGTATGAGTGGCCATTTTAAATCTGTGTAATACCATACACGTTTGGTCTTACAGTGAATTTTGAAATCAAGTCATGAATCTGTAGAAAGCGTATTAAGTTGTGTGATTGTTTGTATACGCTGTTAAGTAGACAGTCATATTTCTGCCTCCCAGTTGTTTTATGTATTATTATCTCCCTTTTTGACAATTATTAGGACTAGTCGTGTTATTTTGTAAATCTACCGCCACGCAATGATCATGTCGAATTGAGATAACTACCAAGGCGAGTCTAATTTGATCATTTAGTCAACATCTGTGATATTATTCTTGAACTGACTTGATAGATAACCCCCCCCCCCCAAAAAAAAAAAAAAAAAAACCAGAAAGTTGTGCAAAATAACAGGAAGATATGCCAAAATGATTTTACAAAATTGTCTCAAAATCATTAATTTAGAGAAACGTTGATTTCTATGTATTTTTAAATTTTTACCGAAGTACATCGGATAATATCGCTGATTAACAGAAATTACCGGAAATTTCTTCATATTGAAACGAAACTAGAACATGTAATGTGCCTATTAACTAAGAAAAATGGCTTCATATTGAAAATTACAGTTTTGCGTGGGAAAAGTGAGTGGAGCTAACTTATTTGTAGGTCTGGCTCTTGTCTTAAAGCACCGGAGAACAGTCGGAATGCCTCGATAAGATATGAGACGACACTCGGAACTCACTGAATGGAAATCAAATGTCTTTATACGGAAATTAGTGTAGTCTGCAATGTTCGGAACGGTAAAGTGGCGCAATATTCAACTGCAAAGACCGGAGTGTTCGGAAAGATTCAGACTTCCGCTCATATCATTTCCACGGTTGAGTGTCATCAGAGGACTTTTTACATAGAGAAATCGAAACATGAGATAGCATCCCTATTACGTGTGGTTAATGAGCCGACAGTGTTTCACGTGAAGTCTCTCTACCAGAGAAGCGGGTTTTCTATATTAATTTTTATCTATCTCTTCTGTATGTGTAATGTGGATATTGATCGGTTACAATCGAATCATTCCCGCCTCAGACTGGCACAATCCTTTTACACCCTGTGCCTAGCAGATCACATAATAGCACAGCACTCTGAAATGATTTGGATAAAAAAAAACTGGTTAAGATATCATCAACTTTATATTTCTCTTAATGAAAGTTCCTGATGACAAATACCTTGTTTTTCATTATATATAAATTGATTGTTATAAATGTATAAGATAGAGTTTTCTGTCGATATGCAAATTAAATCAATCACGGATTCAAGCAAAACATTATTGAGAATTATTCTGCAATATCTTGAAAAAAATGAATGCGTAAAAAGATAATCCCCTTCAATAATTATTTTTTTTAAAATCATGTTCTGATATAACAATACGTCAAATAACGTGAGGCATTGTAGAGGCCTGTACGACCTCGTTTCACCGACGCATTGTGTCTCCGAGAAATGGACCGATCTAGAATATCGTGGTTGTGCCCTGAACAAGAATCTTTACACTATTGCTTTGAATGATATTTGGCGAACCTTCTGTATGTTGTTCAATGAGGTAGCCACCAGTTACTATAAAGAGTCCCCGCCTCCAAATGACCATAACTGTTAACGGCCATGGCTGAATGGTGTATGACTCGCTTTGCACGTCTAAAGACAACCGGGCCTCGACTTCAAATCACGTGACTGGTGTTATCTCACGCTCAGTTGATCAAGCTAAATTTAATATTTACATAAAAAAAACGTAACGAAATGACAAGCCACCAACGTTAGTAATGCTACGTAAACTTTTGATTTCAAACATTTAAAAGATCTAATCTTCATTTAGTGACAGATATAACCTATTCTTGAATTTATTACAATGTTTTATTTAATTTCTTGATATGAATAGATGTACAAAGTTATGTAGAAAAAAATGCTGAAAAAAATTATCTGTGTTAATAAATTATTTGAAATCTTTCGGAAACCGCTTCCTTATTTTTGCTGACTTGGCCCGAATCAATTTTAAATTTTATGATAATGTTTGTACCAAGATTATAAAGGAAATACGTGGTAGTACAACACCATCACACCAATGTAGCTTTTAATCTCGAACTTTGCTGTATAAGACAATGCCTATACGACAACTGGCGTAAGGTGGTTGAAAATATTTTTTTTATTTTCGTCTCTAGGTTTTGTATCTTTTTATTTTCTTTTTCTTCTTTTTATTCCTATTTTTGTAACAGTTGAAAAATAAGATATAACAGCTACGATGAGGTTGATCTTTACTTAAAATCTAGATCATATATCAGGTTGTAGAGAAGAAAACCCCTGTTTTACAACGCACATGCATTAGCTGCTTTTTAAATTTATATTTGGCGGTGAAATTCAGAATGCCTTCAGATTAAACATTTTTATCTCGATTTAGCATCGCCTCCTTAAACAAGTCTTATGTATCTTACCACAATTTATATACTGTACATTGTACTAAATGCATATATAATCATTACACTGCATTAGTATCTACGGGTATCACAAAATTGCTTCCAATCGTGCAGGTACACATTTGTCCAGCTCCACAGGATAGTGCAATCAGTGACCAATGTGTCATCGTCGAGAACATAGCCGCCGGGACAGGTGACAACATTTTATCCCTGCACTATGCCTCTGCTGACAAGGCTTTTTCATTTAATTTCTGTTGATTTGTATATGTATGAGTGCGTGTGTGGCCAACCTAGCCTGCTTAAGTATCGCTCTCCGACTTTGAAACAGCATTCTGGTAACATTAGTTAAACACGCAACAGTCTCGCCCAAAAGCTTTCAACACGCTGAGGAATTTGAACATGCACGATCATTAATTAAAGAATTGAAATTACGTGTTTTGAATTTAACACCAGATCGCTGAACATATAAACAGTCATTTCTACTAGAAAGACGTTTCGGGTCTACAGTCAGTTGTACTAGAAAGACGTTTCGGGTCTACAATAACTTGTACTAGAAAGTCGTTTCGGGTCTACAGTAAGTTGTATGAGAAGTCGTTTCTGGTCTACAGTCAGTTGTACTAGAAAGTCGTTTCGGGTCTACAGTAACTTGTACTAGAAAGGCGTTTCGGGTCTACAGTCAATTGCACTAGAAAGTCGTTTCGGGTCTACAGTCAGTTGAACTAGAAAGTCGTTTCGGGTCTACAGTGAAAGTCGTTTCGGGTCTACAGTCAGTTGTACTAGAAAGTCGTTTCGGGTCTACAGTCAGTTGTACTAGAAGGTCGTTTCAGGTCTACAGTCAGTTGTTTTAGAAAGTCGTTTCGGGTCTACAGTAACTTGTACTAGAAAGTCGTTTCGGGTCTACAGTCAGTTGTACTAGAAAGTCGTTTCGGGTCTACAGTAACTTGTATTAGAAAGGCGTTCCGGGTCTACAGTAACTTGTACTAGAAAGTCGTTTCGGGTCTACAGTGAAAGTCGTTTCGGGTCTACAGTCAGTTGTACTAGAAAGTCGTTTCGGGTCTACAGTCAGTTGTACTAGAAGGTCGTTTCAGGTCTACAGTCAGTTGTACCAGAAAGTCGTTTCAGGTCTACAGTAACTTGTATTAGAAAGTCGTTCCGGGTCTACAGTAACTTGTACTAGAAAGTCGTTTTGGGTCTACAGTGAAAGTCGTTTCGGGTCTACAGTAACTTGTACTAGAAAGTCGTTTCGGGTCTACAGTAACTTGTATTAGAAAGTCGTTCCGGGTCTACAGTAACTTGTACTAGAAAGTCGTTTTGGGTCTACAGTGAAAGTCGTTTCGGGTCTACAGTCAGTTGTACTAGAAGGTCGTTTCAGGTCTACAGTCAGTTGTACCAGAAAGTCGTTTCAGGTCTACAGTAACTTGTATTAGAATGTCGTTCCGGGTCTACAGTAACTTGTACTAGAAAGTCGTTTTGGGTCTACAGTAACTTGTACTAGAAAGTCGTTTTGGGTCTACAGTGAAAGTCGTTTCGGGTCTACAGTAACTTGTACTAGAAAGTCGTTTCGGGTCTACAGTCAGTTGTACTAGAAGGTCGTTTCGGGTCTACAGTCAGTTGTTTTAGAAAGTCGTTTCGTCTAAAGTCAGCCTTTGGTCACGCAATCGCAGCTGAAAATAATCCCTAGGAAAATTACTCCGCGCTGTGTCGGAAAGATAAAATTATTTTAATATGACTTATTTACTGCAAAAAAAATAATAATCACATATACATTTTGTGCAAATATGAGAAAAAATTCATACCGAGTTTTGATACAGCTCAGCATGCAACAGGACGGATGTTTCTTTGAAGTTAAATCCAGCCAGCTGTGTGGACTGGAACAATTTGGACACAAGACAGATAACTTCCCTTGGTTGGAGTTCTTTTATCATGGAGGGTAATTAAATATGCTGACAAGCCGTGATATCTCAGCTTTATCTTACACAAGTAGCTTTCCCCGTACCATTTATCACAACAAGAATTCAGTGGCTCTATGTTTTAATTTTTATTTTACTAACAACATTAATCGCGCAACGTGTGTGTCATTTTAATCATCTATAACGCTTGTGCTGTTTAATCAAGAAACGTAAGATTTCAGAGATTTTCCTGATACGAAAGTGATAATAGGGATTTCGTCAACTGCATGATAGGTCATTAGGCATTAGGATTTCGGATCTTTTTTAATTAATATCTTATTTCGGTATTTCTTGTTATTGTGTTGAATTTTTAGTTTTTGTTTTATTTTTTAATTATTTTTTTTGTTTTGTTTGTTTGCTTTATATTGTTGTTTTTGTTTGTTTTTTGTGTGTGTCTGTTTGTTCTTCTTTCTTATATCATGGCTGAGCTAATTCGATTTCGTATTTTTTTCACTTTGATGATTTTTTAAACGGTTGAACATGCGGAGATCTGATTGATTTTTCATGGGAAGATACACATTTCAAATATCAATTTTGAATCATACAATTTTAAGATTTGTAGAATGTAGAAGAGAAGACTACATCATTGGTGTGAAGGACGTATTACACCAGCATACACAACTATTCAAAAGCCGTATAAAATGTTAAACTGGAAGTAGAACTTTAACCTTTAATTCTAGCTACCAAGAAAATATAATCCTAGGAAAAATTGTCTTACAAACGGACAAACAATCTTTGAACGAAATGAGGTCAATGATTTCTGGCAGATTGATATCAGTAATGATTTGGCAATTTCGCTACGATGATCTATGTTAATTGTACGGTCGTTAGGTGCTTAATGAATCGAAAATGATACCGAATTAATCCACGGCGATAATATAAAAAAACGATGTATTTTTCTTCCTGTCATGATTCGAAAAATCAATAATTACAGCGCGCGATTGTGACATTAAAATTGGGTTTAATAACAATTTCAGAGAATTTTTTTTCAATATCATATGTAATGAATTTATAATTGTTTTAGTAGATTTTAAGTAATGAATTTATAATTGTTTTAGTAGATTTTAAGTAATGAATTTATAATTGTTTTAGTAGATTTTAAGTAATGAATTTATAATTGTTTTAGTAGATTTTAAGTAATGAATTTATAATTGTTTTAGTAGATTTTAAGTAATGAATTTATAATTGTTTTAGTTGATTTTAAGTAATGAATTTATAATTGTTTTAGTAGATTTTAAGTAATGAATTTATAATTGTTTTAGTAAATTTTAAGTAATGAATTTATAATTGTTTTAGTACATTTAAAGTAATGAATTTATAATTGTTTTAGTAGATTTTAAGTAATGAATTTATAGTTGTTTTAGTAGATTTTAAGTAATGAATTTATAATTGTTTTAGTAAATTTTAAGTAATGAATTTATAATTGTTTTAGTAGATTTTAAGTAATGAATTTATCATTGTTTTAGCAGATTATGAAATTCTAATTTGTAGTGAGAAGAAACATGAGATTGCCAATTGCACATGAGAAAAGAATGTATGATCGAGAGAAGTGAGCAAGCGAAAAAGGAGAGAAATGAGGGATTAATGGTAAACAGAAAAGAGATAGAAAGTTGAAATTTGAGAGGAGAAAGAAATTGGGGGCGGTGGATCATGGATAAGGGAGTGGGGAAAAGGTGGGGAGGGGGGAAGGGAAGCAAGGTTTTCTTTAATTAATTGACAGAGAAGCGACAAAGAATGAGAGAACGTTATGAAGTCAAACGCGCAAAAGCACTAATGCACTAGGACTTCGGAGAGTGTAAGGAAGAAAGAGAAAAGAGTACAGTGATAAAGAAAGTAGAGCTGATGGATGTATCGACTTTATACCTACCTGAAATTTTTTGGAAATAAATAGAGAGCAAATTAATAAGTGGGGCTCAAGGGACTCGAGGTAACGTTCTGTGATAGTGCGAAGAATTTAACCTGAAGGGAGAAATACGGAATGAGTGAACGCTGACATACAGCATATATATATATATAAGAATATAAATCAAGCATTTTAGCTGAAGTTGAACCTGGTTTATCTTCCAACAGCAACGCAATCAATATCTTCGGCTCAAAGTTAATAACTAATACTGATTAATTAATTCGTTCAACGTATTCTAGAAACTATGATAATGACGTCAGCGGCAGGCAGTAAAGCCGATATCGCTACAAAGAGTTGTCGTTCGTTATCATGTAAGGAACGACAATTCCATTTAAAGTTGCGACGACTTTTAGAGGAGAAAATAGGAAAACGATAAGGCAAACACAACGTCTTATCGTTGCTTATCAAAACCTTGAGAGGATCTCTTCTTATTGCAGAAATTCATATGTGCCACATTGCATAGTAATTATAGAAATGGATGTTGGTCGCTCACGTAATATAAACCGATGTGATTTTTTAACAATCTAGTTAAAACACGTTGTCTGTAGCATGATATCAGGATTTTGCCTCTTTTTCTTACTGTTGTATAATATAGAAACGATGACAGTTTTGGACACAGCTATAATCTAACAAAATACCGTAAAAGGAGACCTTCATGATAAGTTTGAATGTATGAGCTCTAAAATGTTGTGTACAACCTACCGGAATCTGACATGATTTTTTATATTCTTACTTGCTCTCATATGTCAATGTGAGAGCTTGAAAAATTCTGTACCGTATTTTCTTCGCATCATATGAGCGATGCGTGATCATGTTCAGACCTTTTCTCTCTCGTAGTTACTCTTTTTGGCGTTGGTGCCTATTTAAACAGCTGGATAGACTGGTAGAATGCTGGAAATGTTAAAAACCCGATAACCACGAGTATCGTTTAATAATCAATGAATTGTCAATTGTTCATACTTGTCATATCTATATTCATCATTTCATTGTTCTTTGGTAAACAGGATGTCTTCTGTTTCATGTCTATTGATTGTCCATGTCGTTGGACGAGTAAACAATACGGCTGTTGTAAATCATAAACATAATCACCAGACAAAGACGATACTTACACGTGTTACTGGGAAGTACTGTTAATCGTCGATGTGTCCATCTGCTGCGGCTGCCGACAATTTAAATATTATCCTTTCTTGACCTCGTTTGACCCCGAACGAGCGTTGACCTTTTCCATTTTCATTAAATGTTCTATTTTATATACAAAGACGTTAAAACCCCAATATACGTAACATTCACCAAAACTTTAGTGTAGAATCACACATAATTATTGAGATATTCTCTGAGATGTAGTTAAAATTAAGTTATTCAAACAATAGTTACCATGACTACGTGCATAAAGTATTGATATATGAGCAGTTGAAACTCGCTATTTGTAAACACACCTCCGTTTTAAACACGCCGCCATCGAAATTACGATTGTTGCCGAACCACGTCGGAAAGTTCATGACCTGATCTCGCGAGAGTTGAGGTTTCTACTTATAGAGGAAGCACATGCAGATATGTCTTCGGTAAGATTTTGTTTACAAGCATTGTTTGCGAAGTCTTGTCGTAGACTTGAGGTATTTCTGTGATAAACATTCATTTTTTGGGAAATTATTAGAAGGAATATTTAGTTTAGAAACGATACGACGCACAATTATAACGTAAGAATTCAGAACTGGCCTGATGTATTTTTGGAAAAAAAGGAAGCGACTGGTGAACGTCTGTACTGTGTCTGCCATGTTTACACACGCGGAATATGCGCATGCGCAATGTTATCGCTACGAGCGGTAATGTATGAATTATTGTGGGTCCCACATTGTTTATTTTCCGATTTTTAAAATTTTTTATTTAAATTGAAAACAGTCAGTTTTATTTTCTTTAATTAAAGGAAAGTATTTGTTTTGTTGCATATATTACGGGGAAAATAAGATAAAGTTTGTTTTTTTATAGTGATTTTTACGTATATTGGGGCTTTAAGATATCGTGTTTTTTACAAGAGAAATAAAAATTTCTTTCAAAAAATCTCTAGTTTACATAAAGTTCTTACTTATGTTTCACTTTTTTCAAAGTTCTGGTTTAAAATCTCCACATTTCATTGGGCTCTCCATCAACCAATGGTTAGCGTTCATTTGTGACAGGAAATTAACGCTTGAGGAGAGATTACAATCCAGAGATAACGTTATACGTCACTTCCGGTGATTTTGCTTCAGGTTATTTCATGACTCCGAACAACCATTTATGTACAAAAATGTTTTGTCCCTAATCGATAGTGTTGTTACGCGACTATACTGATAATTTTAAAAATCCTATATCTGTCTGTTTTAATACCAATATATGTTTCTTCCAACATTCTTTAAAAAAAAACATCGAAAAACATATATCGTATTTCTAATCAGAAAAAAACGATGTACCAATATATCAGATCTCACGCCTAAACAAAATATTCACGAATCCGACAGAAATTGATCAAGCCATCGACCTTGTCACAATCCCAGTTCGTTGTCCATGATAAATTTTAATGCAAACTTATATGTTGACTTCTAGTCCTAACTCAAATTTCATCCATCAGGCTTGAATTCAGGGACATTGTTTCAATGTTTTTTTTGTTTTTTTTTTTTTTGCGTTTATACCTACATTTTGATCAACTAGACATTTCGAAAATTAAATTTGAAAATTAAAATAACCGTGCAAATATCACTTTACTGTGAGAGGAAATAGATTGCTTAGACGGCTATACACAAACGGAGCGCTATGATTAAAGAGCTGTTCCAGTTTAAATACGCAGTCTTGTCGGAGCGATCGAAGTTTGCTCGTACGGAGCAGAGTATGAGAGGCGTAAAACGGTTAGGTTTAAGATATATGATTGGGCTGTCAAACTAACCCGTTGGAGAGATATCGTTTTTCTGTAACACAACACCATCGTGTCAGTCAGGTCCTATTGTAAATGGTTTATACTGCCAGTGTAGGTCGAACGAATCATGGGCATTTTAAAGAGGTTAGGATGTACATAAAAAAACGTGGAGAATAAAAAAAATTCATAATGAGTGAAAATGACAAAAAAAAAAAAAGGAAATGCTTTGTCAGTATTCAAAGTTGGGCCTTATTTAAGAAAATAATGACGTAATATCGGGGGACGTGATATACAAATATAAGGTGTTATATCAACTAGGCAGGAATCGATGTTTGAAATGAAACGACAAGTTAAATATCCAGGTTTATATGCATACAAACCTCAAGCGATTTATCGAGCGTTCGGTATTTAAACCAACAGGCAGTATATCCAGGTTGAAGAACACAACAATTACAGTATGTTACCAGGTGAAATATACAGAGACTAAAATTAGTTAATTCTCTGAAAAAAAAATGTTTTAATGAACTAAATATTTCACTTTACTTCATGTCCTACTTAGCGTACCCGAAATGGATCTAGCAGCGATTTATTTGATAGAGATCAGCAGGACATTTGGAGTCGTGAGGAGTTTAATTTACGTTTTGAACAAATTGAATTGACTTACCAATCCCAATTTGTCATTACATACTCAAATGAATCAAGAGAGAAACCTTAGACTTTCAAACGCTGTTGTTTGCCAGTATTATCGCCTCGTTAATAGTCAGTGTCACTTTGAGGCTGGGTCTCCTGGTAGTGGCTAGTGGTTTTCCTACTGAACAACATACGGGTGATCCGTCGCACGGAAGAAAAGTCCTCCTCAAGGACAAAACTAAGGTATCACAGCCCGTTCTTGTCTTTCCTGAGAAACAAGATCTGCCACGAGTAAAGCGAGTATCGAACCACACACCTGGAATCTCTACCTCGCGTTGCGTTTGGTAATCACCAGAAACATAAGCAGTACCAAAATGTATTAAAACTTATTTCAAACCAAGAATCATCTTATCGTTCTTTAAAAAGTCTGCTTTTCCGGAGTCTTCAATCAACAGAATATCAAAAGCTTTACCGCAACGGAATTTCGCTTTTAATCATAAACTTTAGAGGTTGAATTTCACTGAAGTAGGGTAATAAAGTCAAATGAATTGAATTAATTTGAAAATTCTTGCTTTACTTCATTTTGCGATTTCATAATAGGCTTTCTCCAAGAAACTACACAATTATTGCTACCTTCATCAGCACAGAGGTTTGACTTACTATCAGGTAAATGCGAACTCTCCAAATTCCATTTCAGACGAAAGTTTCCACAGCGGCAAGCGCAAAGCCAATTGAAGGACTTATTCAAATTGTACACTAAATTGAATTAGGTTGTTAATGAAAATGTCAGTATTTGAGCACGACACTGTTGTCTTATGGAAATTCTATGCATAATGATCAAAATAAAGATTCAATATGGAGAAAAGCTGATAGGTGTTTAGACTTGCATTCCTGGCATCCCTTTGATGCATTATAAAAGGAATCCCGTACAAGCATTGCTTGTAAATTGATAAATTGAGGTGGAAACCACAAAGGCATAGCATTACACGGCTAACCTCGATTATGCATTCGTGTATTAACCGTGTTTGCAAAAATCCAGGAAAATGGAGAGTATGTTTGTACTCTAAGAAGTGAATCGTCAGCTCTGGGCATATGAATGACCTTGTACATGTATAAAGTGCTAAATCAACTTTTCTTCTTTGTCTATCAGAAAGTAACTGTGTGGCAATCGATTTCTAAGCAATAGATAAAGACACTCTGTGTCTACATCAAAGCTTCTTTCTTGTGGAGGTTAAAGGTCAAACCAATGTCTAGTCGAACCCTGGCCATTAAAACCAGACGTGTTTATTTCAGAATTGGTTCCTTGATTTCGTCAATATGTGGTCTTGTCTGCAAAATTCTGTTGTGATGATGGAGGTTCTGACAAAGGTTTGTTTATTTTTAGTAACAATTGCCGGTCGTGAAAATTCAGTTCTATAAACCTTTGAGTTTAATCGATAATGATTCGGCATTATTTTGCCTTGTCAGGTCATTAAATTTAATCTACTGAGGGAGAATTGATCAAAATGTTATTAAAGACAAAACTGTCTTTACCATTTATGTACCTCATTGTTCAAAAGACTTCCATTTGGAATGTTGTTTTCGTATTTTCCATTTGTTTAAAGAGGCGATGTCTATGACATAAATATAAAAAACCTGTAAACTCTGAAGCTCGCAAATTTCGGGGTTTTTTTGCGATGGTGCAAAATAATCATTGAATGTTGACATCAACATATATATATAACACTTCAACACACCGTGGACATTGCACGTAGATTGTTGGCGTAACAAAACACACAAAAAACCGCAAAAGCACATAACTAATATATATTGGTGTGATGAACAAACCGAACGGATTGGGCACCAGACAGTTCAATATTGTAAAAGTCATTTCAGATTTACGTATATTACGAAATGATGTATTTTTTTTAACAAAAGTTAAATCTAGGACATTTTAAAACCAGTTACAAAATGCATGTATCGTCGTTTCGATGACTGCACTGTCACCTTCATGAGACAATGAATATAAAGGTTCATGGGTGCCCTTTCTTTTATGAGTATTCCAGTGACAAGACCGTGGTCATTCGTTTGGTGGAATTGACAATGGAGTCACTGAAATGCCTCATACTTCTAAATGGTTCCAATTTATAAAAAATCTATTCAGTATACTTATACACTAATTCACAAAAACAACCGCGTTTCATCTTGACACGGATTCTGATAGACATAAAAGTTCTAAAAATATGAAAGAAAATCACTGAAACCAATATGATTGAGATGTTTCATACTTGTTTACCCAGTGTGATGAAAAAGGGTGGCTTAAACGTACAAACATCAAGTAATGACCCTGCCCTTTTTGTAAAGAAGTAGGGAATGCGTTTTCGAATAATCTTCTCGAAAACATTGTAAGGGAATCTATTATTTTCAATATTTACTAATTAGAGATTTCATTAATAAGCAATTCTTGCTTTGTTCAACATTTCAATGAAAGATATCGGGGAGAAAATGGATATTACCCAGAGTTGTCAAGACTGAAGCTCTAAGGGAGCATCACTTTGTGCTTACAATCGTCACCTCACGTGATACAATCTGTTCGGCTTTTCTTTCCTGATATTGTAGCTTACGGAGTCTGAAAGGTAAAATGAAAATGCTACAACATACATTTTGTTTGCTTGTCCTCAAAAGGTTTGTCTGCCTAAGTCAGATCAAACTCGATACGAATCTTGTTCCGGTGGACGTATTGTCGCCTCATGAGGATTTGTGTTCACGTCACATTAAAAAAATCAGCTTTCGAAACAGACTTTTAAAAAGTCACATGGGCAATGTGTATTACAAATCGAGAATTCTATCATTCAGTGAATAGACATACATTGACGTATATGAGAGAATCGTTAACACCTCGACGCCCGTCGTTGGTTCAAACTGAATTGTCATGTGTTTTGTTATTGTTTCGAGTAACAGACAAGTCATGTAAGGCCGGATGTCCGTGAGTGAAACCAAAAGAGAAAACATGATAAGAAATATCAAAGAAAATTCCGGCTTATCAATAAAATCCTAATTTTAACCCTAATTTGATGGAAGCACTTCACAAGAAAGATTGTCCCGGAGAGTGACAAGTTTTGGTTTCCTTGACGACATCCGCATTGTAAGCATTGGGCAATCGTAATAAACGTCATGCTCCTCAATAAGCAATAAACATTTGATATTGCACAAGGGATTAGAATATTTCCTAATGAAACTGTTGTAAAGTCCTTCATTATCCTCGCCAAGCTCTCTTCTCTATCTCTAGAAACGCTGTGTTGAGAGTTTGTCAGTTGTTGCATCTGCCACAGAATTTGTGATATGGGGAACAAGCCTACGATTAGCGTATGTACTGTGACGTGCAAGCAACATATATTGAAATAGGAGGGAAAAACAGTGGGC
This sequence comes from Ylistrum balloti, assembly GCF_031769215.1. NCBI lineage: Eukaryota > Metazoa > Mollusca > Bivalvia > Pectinida > Pectinidae > Ylistrum > Ylistrum balloti. Next base: position 118,548 of record NW_026782204.1, read on the forward strand.
GGAGTGAGGATTTTACAAAAGTCACCTAATTCAGCAGCATTTGTAATACAGGGTTAAGATTTAGACTGCATTATAATCTTGATTTGTCATTCTAGGACTTGCCAGTGATGCTACATCATACAGCTGTTTTGTCCTTCTAGGACTCGTCAGTGATGCTACATCATACAGCTGTTTTGTCCTTGTATGACTCGTCAGTGATGCTACATCATACAGCTGTTTCGTCCTTCTAGGACTCGCCAGTGATGCTATGTTGAGGAGACTGATGAAAATCTAATGATTGAAAAGAAAAACAAACAAGTGACAAAATCTAGATTGGGCGGTGCACTAGTCCCTTTATTCAGTAAAGCCATTAAACATGTGATATTTGTTGAAACCACACTTCAACTAGAGTATTCTCAAGGATTTCGTTGTTTGTTTGGTCAAGCAGATTTTAAACATTCTGAAATATATGCAGTATGATAAATTGAATGTTATGCTTAAATTGAGAGTAAAACAAATAGATTAGAAATTGTTACAAAAGTTGAAAAAAAAAATAAAAACAATACGGAAAATCTTTTAGTTGAACCATCAAGATAAATAGATGGTGGAGGTGTTTTACACGCGTTATCTGAAGGATAATTTCGTTCACGATCTTAAGTAGTAAGTAGCATATAATGATGTGTAGGAAACTGTTTTCAATGAATTATGAAAGAAGAGAACACAGCCTTTTTTTAGAAAAGATCAACAAAGCGATACGAACGTTATCACAGGAACGAGTAACACAAATTTCATCAGCTTAGCCTAGGCATACTCCGCTTGATTCTTTTAAATATTGCGTCAACACCACATAAAATACACCCTCTCATGCACACGGTATGTTTACTGCGTATATGTGTGTAATAAGAACACATGTTCACGTGCTGACATGTTGTACCCAGTGATCTGGGAATTTGATTGGTTGATGAGGGATGACGTTATTCTGTGATGACGTTTCTGGCAAAATCACAGATTTGGTCATTTAAAAACACTTCGGGATATGTTTTCTGTTGTTAAAATTGTGTTGATTTTTGTTTGTTTTTTCATCTTTTCTTATCACGGCCTGTTTTGATTTTCTTCATTTACCTACCTTATTTCAGCACTCAGCATCACTGACGAGTCCTACAAGGACGAAACATCTGTATGATGTAGCATCACTGACGAATCCTACATGGACGAAACAGCTGTATGATGTAGCATCACTGACGAATCCTATAAGGACGACACAGCTGTATGATGTAGCATCACTGACGAATCCTATAAAGATGAAACATCTGTATGATGTAGCATCACTGACGAATCCTACATGGACGAAACAGCTGTATGATGTAGCATCACTGACGAATCCTATAAGGACGAAACAGCTGTATGATGTAGCATCATTGACGAATCCTATAAGGACGAAACAGCTGTATGATGTAGCATCACTGACGAATCCTATAAAGATGAAACAGCTGTATGATGTAACATCACTGACGAATCCTACAAGGACGAAACAGCTGTATGATGTAGCATCACTGACGAATCCTACAAGGACGAAACAGCTGTATGATGTAGCATCACTGACGAGTCCTACAAGGACGAAACATCTGTATGATGTAGCATCACTGACGAATCCTATAAGGACGAAACAGCTGTATGATGTAGCATCATTGACGAATCCTATAAGGACGAAACAGCTGTATGATGTAGCATCATTGACGAATCCTATAAGGACGAAACATCTGTATGATGTAGCATCACTGACGAATCCTACATGGACGAAACAGCTGTATGATGTAGCATCACTGACGAATCCTATAAGGACGAAACAGCTGTATGATGTAGCATCATTGACGAATCCTATAAGGACGAAACAGCTGTATGATGTAGCATCACTGACGAATCCTACATGGACGAAACAGCTGTATGATGTAGCATCACTGACGAATCCTATAAGGACGAAACAGCTGTATGATGTAGCATCACTGACGAGTCCTACAAGGACGAAACAGCTGTATGATGTAGCATCATTGACGAATCCTATAAGGACGAAACAGCTGTATGATGTAGCATCACTGACGAATCCTATAAGGACGAAACAGCTGTATGATGTAGCATCACTGACGAATCCTATAAGGACGAAACAGCTGTATGATGTAGCATCACTGACGAATCCTATAAGGACGAAACAGCTGTATGATGTAGCATCATTGACGAATCCTATAAGGACGAAACAGCTGTATGATGTAGCATCACTGACGAATCCTACATGGACGAAACAGCTGTATGAAGTAGCATCACTGACGAATCCTATAAAGATGAAACATCTGTATGATGTAGCATCACTGACGAATCCTACATGGACGGATCCTATAAAGATGAAACAGCTGTATGATGTAGCATCACTGACGAATCCTATAAAGATGAAACAGCTGTATGATGTAGCATCACTGACGAGTCCTATAAAGATGAAACAGCTGTATGATGTAGCATCATTGACGAGTCCTACAAGGACGAAACATCTGTATGATGTAGCATCACTGACGAATCCTACAAGGACGAAACCGAAACAGTTGTATGATGTAGCATCACTGACGAATCCTATAAGGACGAAACAGCTGTATGATGTAGCATCACTGACGAATCCTACAAGGACGAAACAGCTGTATGATGTAGCATCGCTGACGAATCCTATAAGGACGAAACAGCTGTATAGCATCACTGACGAGTCATACAAGGACGAAACAGCTCTATGATGTAGCATCCTAGTCCTAAGGACGAAACAGCTGTATGATGTAGCATCACTGACGAGTCCTATAAAGAAAGAAACAGCTGTATAATGTAGCATCACTGATGAGTCCTACAAGGCCGAAACTGCTGTATGATGTAGCATCGCTGACGAATCCTATTAGGACGAAACAGCTGTATGATGTAGCATCACTGACGAGTCATACAAGGACGAAACAGCTCTATGATGTAGCATCACTGACGAGTCCTATCAGGACGAAACAGCTGTATGATGTAGCATCACTGACGAGTCCTATAAAGAAAGAAACAGCTGTATAATGTAGCATCACTGACGAGTCCTACAAGGACGAAACAGCTGTATAATGTAGCATCACTGATGAGTCCTACAAGGACGAAACTGCTGTATGATGTAGCATCACTGACGAGTCCTATAAGGACGAAACAGCGGTATGATGTAGTAAAACACATAATTTGTCTCTGCTGTATCTAATTCTTAATTTGCTTTAATGTACTGCTCACATGTATACTCATAGTAAACTTCTTTGACAAGGCCACACGACAATCGGTATGTTGCAATGTAACATAGTTGACAATTACTCGCATGTTGTTTTCGAACCACAAAACCATAAAACAGTTATTTAGCTTCGTAAATTAACTTTGTAAGCTATGATATAATGCGTTATCCGCATGATATTCATTTAATTCTTTTTTCAAATTTTTCAAAACCAAAAAAAACAAAACTAATGATGGTGTTAAAACCGTTTCCTTTCTATTACAGTGACTGATACATAGGGGACTAATTTGATTCGTGCTGTCACAGAACATTACCCCCCCCCCCCCCCCCAACCCCCTCGTCTCGTGTCTAATACTATAAAACACATTTGCATGTTACTTTACAACAACTGCGTTCGACATGAGCTGTCACAGACATTAGCGGAAATAGATTCCTTCAGCTGGTCTCATCTATTTATAGCACACACGTTCCACTGAAGGGCCTATACATAGCAAATCTTTATTACATCCAGAACCGTTTTGTGAAAAGATTTGTTAGCTGAACAAAATCAAAAGCTTAACATGGAAAGTTTTGTTACTGAAACTCTTTGTATATTTGAAATTTATCATAAGGAAATAATTATTTTTTTGGTGATAACAGTAAACATTTTATATGGGTGTTGTTTATGTTGTGAATTTGTAAACAAAATCGATCAAGCTGTCAATGCGTTAGGTGTTTCTTAATGACAAGGCTCGGTACTACATACAAAGAAAAACACTTAAGCAAGAGATCCCCATATTGCGGAAAAGACGAGCAACACATGAAAATACGAAAGCCCCGATGGACCAGCCAACATGTTAAACCCTTGAGAAACAAGTACCTGCTGCAAACATCCATGCAGGTTTATGATAGTTTTTTGTTGTTCGAGGCAGATTGAAAGTCAAAACCACGGTGTGAAATTTAGAACTATAAACATGTCTTCAGTTCTCATTCTTTATTTAAAAAAAAAATAGTTTTAAGTTTTCAGGTTAAAGCCAAAGTTCTTAGGCGATTTACTGTAGAGAGTCTCGTCCGGGATAAACAGAGTGAACTTTCTGGTCAGTTTTTCTTCAGAGGACGGTTTAGATCTCCTTCTTTTGTGATAGATTTTATGAACTTGCGTTTGGGTTGTTGTAGAATTGGCTTTATTCAATCATCGAATTCTCAGTCATTGACAGATTCCCTTTTCTCTCCACGTACTTCGACGATGTAGAGCTGGAATTCCGTTTCGATCCTGTATCTTCAGATATGACAACATGATCGTCCTTGGGTTGTCAATGCTGGGATGTTGTTCCCGGCTGTGTACCCGATCCATCCCACCTTATAGATGGTTTGTACACTGTTACTGTTCTACAACGGGACTTTGTTGTTCTGCCACAAGTAAAAACACTGATCTCGTCTATTGGGATTTTTAGCTTAGTCTCTCTCACAATTTTAACAGTCACTGTACATAACCCGTTACTGGCTATTTCAGTCCTGTTGAGTAGTTTATTATCCCTCTCAGAATACACTTCTTCGTTTAGAGCTGGTTTCCTAAAAGAAATCGTGAATTCTTACTGCTTGCAGTTTCAGATTTTCTTGGTACACATCATAGTCATCAATTACATCCAGTACTATTGCCACAGATTTTCCAGAAGTGCTAAGTTTCGAAAACGTTCAGTCTGATTGCCATTGGGTACAAATATTACTTCTTTAAACGGTAATATTAAAAATTAGACAATTTATTAATTGTTTTTTTATACTGATAAATTATCTCTTATCGGTTGGCGGAAGTTATATTTATATCTAATTGGTGTTATGCACGTGCATCAGCATAATAGTCTTGTAGAGGTTTACATTCAGAAGTCCTTTTTCCGCATTTCGCAACGTCAAAGGGCGTAGTGTCATCAAACACACCGGGGGTGTAAGATATGTAACAAAGATATATAAACGAACTGTATTGAAAGTAACACATACAATATATATATTGAGTTATATTAACACAGCTTCAGAATACTTACCAGCATCCCATTAAAATAAAATGTTGTCGTAGACCTTTCAAAAATAAAATAAAATAAAATGTTGTCGTAGACCTTTCAAAAATAAAATAAAATAAGATAAATACCTCATAAAGATGATGCTGGTTGAAAACACTAGTCCCTGACCGATAATTTGCCTGCCGCCATAGAACATTGTCAGAACGATGCTTTCAGTTTCCAAGGTTTGCCGTAACTTGCGTGTATGCCATTTTCCCTAATAGTGACAAATTAAGAATATGGCTACGTACTTGATATTGTTTTGAAATAATTCATTAAATTTTGTGGATAATTAGGGTCATGTCCCTCCCATTGACTTTTTTACATCTGTTTTTTTATTCCATCTGTACCTCTCACATGTTTCAATGATGTAGGCTTTTTTCATCAGTGATGAGTCCAAGAAGGACAAACCAGCTGAGCGATGCAGTATGAAATTCAAATTTGTGAGGGAAAATGTTGTTTCACTTGTGTGAAACGCTCTATTGGTTCAGTGGTTATACATATAAACTTAATGAAGAGGACCATTAGAAAATCACATGCATTTCTCAACATACATTTCTTCATTATTAAAACAATGTTTGGAATATCAGAGGCATACTCAATAACGCATCCGAAGAGGATATATCTGAATAGAAATAAAACGCATTTCATCCAAAATAATCAAATTGAACAGTTTAATCCAATTTTTGAGTTGGAACCTGCAACTTAAAATATTTCATCTCCGTCGTTTGTTCTTTCCAGTTCCCGAAGAAAAAGAAACACGTATTTAAAACAGAAAAACTCAAAGGATATGCTGTAGTCCCGATATCTCGATTTTCGTGTGATGTCATGAGATGTCGACGATTGACAAACTCAAAACACATAGTTTTGAAAGATGCAGGTTGATGAAAATTATGTGTAGGTTTTACGGTCGTCATCGAAATCTCATTATAAATATTCTATTTTCGCTGTTGTATATCTTGTTATCATTTGTGAATATTACTTACTTGGACTGACAAGATTTTACATGACGGGTGTTGTGGATGAAGCAGAAGACGCTTACTCATCTGAAACACATGGTCTTAGTCTCCACGAATATTTTCGGAAGTCTATAAATATCTACTTTTTCATATTTCCAAAGGATTTATCGAATTTGAGTTTGGATTATGATTATGTTGACCCATGAGTTTATCCTCAGCGATAAACCAGCATCATCCAATTAATTCCTTTTAGCTTGTTGCATACAATGTGATTCACTTGGGTGTGCAAATATGTTCAATTGTCAATTATCAACAATCTTGATATTAAGGGTACAAGTTCTATCTACCTCATTCTGGACACACTAAACAAACGCCTGTGTAGTATAATGTAAAGATAACAAAGGTTTTAAAAATGTAATGGACGATTTCCAAAAATATAAAAAAAATTCACCGGAGAACTTCTTCCTAAATACAAACATTCTGACGATATGATAAAATGGACATTTTGATAACAGATTGCATGAACTAAATGAATTTTGATAAAACTAAGTCTAGTAATATATTTGAAGAACGATTTTTCAATAGTGTCGAAATTGTGACTCCTTGACTGAATCAAAAAGGTTATCGTTTTGAAACGTTATATGATGACGTCACATAACATTTTTTAAGAAATGAGTTTTTTGATATGATCATCATTGTCATTGATCAGAATATCAGATGCTCTACTTGTTCAATTACACTTCCGCTTACCCGATGTTGTGTAACAATTGATGTGTTATTTTTGTTCAGATATACGTTGTTTCCCTATAATATGCAGGTGTGCAGCCTGAATTTGATTCGTTTCTAAAAATCAAACATGGGCTAAACAATGCATACACACATACGTTAATCTTAGTATGGATGGATGGATGGATGGATGGATGGATGGATGGATGATGGATGGATGGATGTATGGATGGATGGATGGATGGATGGATGGATGGATGGATGGATGGATGGATGGATGGATGGATGGAGGGAATGGATGGGATGGATGGGATGGATGGATGGATGGATGGATGGATGGATGGATGGATGGATGGATGGATGGATGGATGGATGGATGGATGGATGGATGGATGGATGGATGGATGGATGGATGGATGGATGGATGGATGGATGGATGGATGGATGGATGGATGGATGGATGGATGGATGGATGGATGGATGGATGGATGGATGGATGGATGGATGGATGGATGGATGGATGGATGGATGGATGGATGGATGGATGGATGGATGGATGGATGGATGGTTGGTTGAATGGATGGACACACTGATGGATGGATGGATGGATGGACACACTGATGGATGGATGGACACACTGATGGATGGATGATGGATGGACACATTGATGGATGGATGGATGGATAGATGGAGGGAGGGAGGGAGGATGGATGGATGGATGGATGGATGGATGGATGGATGGATGGATGGATGGATGGATGGATGGATGGATGGATGGATGGATGGATGGTGGGAGGGAGGGAGGGATGGATGATGGATGGATGGATTGATGGATGGATGGATGGATGGATGGAGGATAAATTGAGGATGGATGGATGGATGGATGGTGGATGGATGGATGGATGGATTGATGAATGGAAGAATGGAACAATGGAGGATGAATGGATGGATGGATGGATGGATGGATGGAGGGAGGGAGGGAGGGAGGGAGGGATGGATGGATGGATGGATGGATGGATGGATGGATGGATGGATGGATGGATGGTTGGTTGGATGAATGGATGGATGGACACACTGATGGATGGATGGATGGACACACTGATGTATGGATGGATGGATGGATGGACACACTGATGGATGGATGATGGATGGACACATTGATGTTTGGATGGATGGATGGATGGATGGATGGATGGATGGACACACTGATGAGCAGTAGGATACATTACCCTCAGAAAAAGCAGCTGAACCTTTGATGTCCTGTCGGTGTTATAATAGCAAATAAATAGTACAATATGCCAGTATGATCTTACTACAAAAAATTGATTAAAAATACGATTATCAAATGAATAACAAAATAAGCATGAAGACATTATTTCATGATTTAAATACTATTTTGAGATATTTTACATAATTGTTGGGTGTTGCTATCCTTTGGCATCCTCATCTAACTTTTTTATTTGTGTGCTATCAAACACTTCTAATTGGAACATTTATTGTAGATGGTTGTGATAGACTACCAACGTTTGCCTGAGAACCAATTTACATTTTTCACGGTATAACATTACACATCACGTGATTTTTTTCCAAAATAGAAGACCTTGGATATATTAAATTGATGTCTGACCCAATTTAGGGAATTCTTTGCCAAACTCTCTTAGAGAATGCAATATCAAAACATAGTTACAAGGGCTTCATGTCGGTTGATAGTTGAAACACAGAATAAAGTTAGATCACAAATAGAATGTACTACCAAGGTAAGATTATATTTTATTAGATAATACAGTGGTTTCGTATCGATTGATTGATTGATTGATTATTGATTGATTGATTTAACTGTTAACATAGTCATCATTGATTGATTGATCGATTTGACTGTTAACATAGTCATCATTGATTGATTGATCGATTTGACTGTTAACATAGTCATCATTGATTGATTGATCGATTTGACTGTTAACATAGTCATCATTGATTGATTGATCGATTTGACTGTTAACATAGTCATCATTGATTGATTGATCGATTTGACTGTTAACATAGTCATCATTGATTGATTGATCGATTTGACTGTTAAAATAGTCATCATTGATTGATTGATCGATTTGACTGTTAACATAGTCATCATTGATTGATTGATCGATTTGACTGTTAACATAGTCATCATTGATTGATTGATCGATTTGACTGTTAACATAGTAATCATTGATTGATTGATCGATTTAACTGTTAACATAGTAATCATTGATTGATTGATCGATTTAACTGTTAACATAGTAATCATTGATTGATTGATCGATTTAACTGTTAACATAGTAATCATTGATTGATTGATCGATTTAACTGTTAACATAGTAATCATTGATTGATTGATCGATTTAACTGTTAACATAGTAATCATTGATTGATTGATCGATTTAACTGTTAACATAGTAATCATTGATTGATTGATCGATTTAACTGTTAACATAGTAATCATTGATTGATTGATCGATTTAACTGTTAACATAGTAATCATTGATCGATTGATCTATTTTGTTTGTCCTGTAAACACAGAGGCTACCTTGCACTACTTAACATTTTGATTACAAGCGAAACAGTTGATTTGTTGCTGCAAACATACTGTAAACAAATAAATATTTGCGATAAGCTCGTTGTTAGCGTATTGGGACAGTCGCAAAAATCATAGTGATGTATCATTAATATGACAAGTCAGTTAGTTCCACTATACAATTTTAATTTTTTTTTTTCGTTGAGAGGATAATCCTTAAAAGAACGTAGTTTTCACCAAATCAAAATCTTTTGATATTGCGAATTTCACAATTGTATTTTCTTTTGAAAGACATCTATAATATCTAACAGTGGCAGTGTATTTATCAGACAGTTTCTGAAAAAGACAAATTGTTGCTACCCTAGAAGAAGAAAAAAATACTTTTGAAGATAAAACTTGTCCTCAATATTGTAACTGTGTATTATATACAAGGAAACCTGATGATATCGGTAACTCAGGGATAATTAGGACTATAAATAGCAGTACCATTTGTGTCTTTATCTACAAATCCTGGATAATGAATATGATATTTACTGTTTTTGGACAAGCCCGACTTCTTAAGAACCATTACGCAATGTCCCAATTCTCTAATAAGTTTTTTTCCATCCAATCTCTCCTTGTCGTTTTAGTATTTTGATAACTAGCTCATCAGAAAGGAAGAAAATTCGAGGCGCTTATCTTTTCCAAACGAAATATAAAAACATGGAATATGTACGCACCACTTGAATGATGAAACGAATGTAGCGTTATTCAGAAAACGACCAACCAAAGCTAACAAACACAGACATGAAGAAGACCTTGTATAAAAAAGAAACGAATTAATTAAATAAACTTTCTCATTAACCAACAAACGGTTCGGAAAATAATGGATTTTGCACTCCATCAACCTATTTTTTTCATTTTATGTGGTGTTCAGATGAGCCAATTAACAGAAGTTTCTAATAAATTAGGACCACGTGTGCCTTTTGTTTACTTACCTTCGTACACGAATGACGTAATAAGTCACGTGATTTTTTCATTTTGTTAATTTTTTTTTTCGATTACAACAAAAAAGTGTACATTTTCTGATAATTGGGACTCTTTATTTTCTTCGATCTATTTTTCTGTGGAGTGATCAATTTGTGTGAAAGTTGTCTGCCAAAAAGAGCTGTGCTATTTCTGCTCTCGCTGGGAAACTTAGCACGCAATGCGTTTCGGCCTATAACTTGTAAAAACAGCATCAAATGCATTGTTTGAGGATGATCTTAAACTATTAAGATCGTCATCTGTACTACAAATCTCCTCCTCTTTTGATACTTTGTATAATGGCTACTAGATTGACTCACGATAGCTCGCCGAGTTAGAGTCAAAGGAAACTCGTGTGAAGATCCAAGATGCGTGGTTCGACACTCCCGATCCATGGCGATTTGTGCGTCCCTGGAAGCTGAAAAACGGAGCGGCCTTCGCAGACGTTGTTGTGTTCTTGGACAATTTACCGATCTTGCTCAGACTCGCATACGATGAATATCACTTGCTCACTGAGGTAGAAACCAACAACTACTACAAAGAAACACACTTACATTACGACATTACACTAAAGAGTTATCTCGGGTTACATACATCGTACACTTTGCATGACCTTGAACTTCAATTTATGTAAGCAAACGACCTTAAAATGATAATTTTGAAATGTGTGTTACTACTAACTCACAAGCCGGTAAACGCTATGAAAAAGCCCTAATTGTAACCCAAATTCACCGAAACAAGCGCAAATACGAACGAATAAATGACCCGGACAATACGACCTGGGTCCGTAATCGTGAAACCGTTCTCATGCTCAAGCATTTATTTTTTTATTTATTATTTATTTATTATTTAGGTGAATTATAAAAAAGTTTCCTTGAGCACAAAATCTATGCTTGAGCATGAGAACGGTTTCATGAATACGGGCCCGTGTGTCGTTTACTTCATCGGAGACTTCCTTCATGTAAATCTTGGTCAATCCAAGTAAGTATCGTCTTATTCCCAAAGGAACCGCTGGGAAAAATACCCAGCTTCACACACGTCCGATTATTATCGGACAAGGTGACCGAATGCTTCAAAGGAAAACATTTTGACAATTGCAAAGCTTCTCCATAATCCTCATCAGCCTCCATCTCTAGAAACCCTTAGTTGTGAGTTCGTCGACATCTTGCAGGAAGTCGTTGAATATGGAATCAGAGATTTAATTAACACTAAATATTTTGGAGTTGTCATCTCTGTTCGATACTGGTATTCACGATCTTATTGTGTTGTCTCCTCGTTCTTCTTGTTGAATTCAAGTTTCTATTCTCTTTTTGTGTGAACAGATTGCTCTCAATCTGTCTTTTTGTGTGAACAGATTGCTCTCCGCCTGTCTTTTTGTGTGAACAGATTGCTCCCCGCCTGTGTTTTTGTGTGAACAGATTGCTCTCCGCCTGTCTTTTTGTGTGAACAGATTGCTCTCCGCCTGTGTTTTTGTGTGAACAGATTTCTCTAAACCTGTCTTTTTGTGTGAACAGATTCCTCTCAACCTGTCTTTTTGTATGAACAGATTGCTTTCCACCTGTCTTTTTTGTGTGAACAGATTACTCTCAACCTGTCTTTTTTTGTGAACAAATTTCTCTAAACCTTTGGTTTTGTGTGAACAGATTGCTCTCCGCCTGTCTTTTTGTGTGAACAGATTACTCTCAACCTGTCTTTTTGTTTGAACAAATTGCTCTCCGCCTGTGGTTTTGTGTGAACAAATTCCTCTAAACCTGACTTTTTGTGTGAACAGATTGCTCTCCGCCTGTCTTTTTGTGTGAACAGATTGCTCTCCGCCTGTCTTTTTGTGTGAACAGATTACTCTCAACCTGTCTTTTTGTGTGAACAAATTGCTCTCCGCCTGTGTTTTGTGTGAACAGATTGCTCTCCGCCTGTCTGTTTGTGTGAACAGATTGCTCTCCGCCTGTGTTTTGTGTGAACAGATTGCTCTCCGCCTGTCTGTTTGTGTGAACAGATTGCTCTCCGCCTGTGTTTTGTGTGAACAGATTGCTCTCTGCCTGTCTTTTTGTGTGAACAGATTGCTCTCCGCCTGTGTTTTTGTGTGAACAGATTGCTCTCCGCCTGTGTTTTGTGTGAACAGATTGCTCTCCGCCTGTCTGTTTGTGTGAACAGATTGCTCTCCGCCTGTCTGTTTGTGTGAACAGATTGCTCTCCGCCTGTGTTTTGTGTGAACAGATTGCTCTCCGCCTGTCTTTTTTGTGTGAACAGATTGCTCTCCGCCTGTCTTTTTGTGTGAACAGATTTCTCTCCGCCTGTGTTTTTGTGTGAACAGATTGCTCTCCGCCTGTCTTTTTGTGTGAACAGATTGCTCTCCGCCTGTCTTTTTGTGTGAACAGATTGCTCTCCGCCTGTCTTTTTGTGTGAACAGATTGCTCTCCGCCTGTCTTTTTGTGTGAACAGATTGCTCTCCGCCTGTCTTTTTGTGTGAACAGATTGCTCTCCGCCTGTCTTTTTTGTGTGAACAGATTACTCTCCGCCTGTGTTTTTGTGTGAACAGATTGCTCTCCGCCTGTCTTTTTGTGTGAACAGATTACTCTCCGCCTGTCTTTTTGTGTGAACAGATTGCTCTCCGCATGTCTTTTTGTGTGAACAGATTACTCTCAACCTGTCTTTTTGTGTGAACAGATTGCTCTCCGCCTGTCTTTTTGTGTGAACAGATTACTCTCCGCCTGTCTTTTTGTGTGAACAGATTACTCTCAACCTGTCTTTTTGTGTGAACAAATTGCTCTCAACCTGTCTTTTTGTGTGAACAGATTGCTCTCCGCCTGTGTTTTGTGTGAACAGATTGCTCTCCGCCTGTCTTTTTTGTGTGAACAGATTGCTCTCCGCCTGTCTTTTTTGTGTGAACAGATTGCTCTCCGCCTGTCTGTTTGTGTGAACAGATTGCTCTCCGCCTGTGTTTTGTGTGAACAGATTGCTCTCCGCCTGTCTTTTTGTGTGAACAGATTGCTCTCCGCCTGTCTTTTTGTGTGAACAGATTGCTCCCCGCCTGTCTTTTTGTGTGAACAGATTGCTCTCCGCCTGTCTTTTTGAGTGAACCGATTGCTCTCCGCCTGTGTTTTTCTGTGAACAGATTGCCTGTGTTTTTGTGTGAACTCCTCTCTGTCTGTCTTTTTGTGTGAACAGATTGCTCTCCGCCTGTCTTTTTATGTGAAAAGATTACTCTCCGCCTGTCTTTTTGTGTGAACATATTACTCTCAACCTGTCTTTTTGAGTGAACAAATTGCTCTCAACCTGTCTTTTTGTGTGAACAGATTGCTCTCCGCGAGTCTTTTAGTTGGAACAGATTCCTTTCCGCCTGTCTTTTTGTGTGAACAGATTGCTCTCCGCATGTCTTTTTGTGTGAACAGATTGCTCTCAACCTGTCTTTTTGTGTGAACAGATTGCTCTCCGCCTGTCTTTTTGTGTGAACAGATTGCTCTCCGCATGTCTTTTTGTGTGAACAAATTGCTCTCAACCTGTCTTTTTGTGTGAACAGATTGCTCTCCGCCTGTCTTTTTGTGTGAACAGATTCCTTTCCGCCTGTGTTTTTGTATGAACAGATTGCTCCCCGCCTGTGTTTTTGTGTGAACAGATTGCTCTCCGCGAGTCTTTTAGTTTGAACAGATTCCTTTCCGCCTGTGTTTTTGTGTGAACAGATTGCTCTCAGCCTGTCTTTTTGTGTGAACAGATTGCTCTCCGCCTGTGTTTTTGTGTGAACAGATTGCTCTCTGCCTGTGTTTTTGTGTGAACAGATTGCTCTCCGCCTCTCTTTTTGTGTGAACAGATTGCTCTCCGCCTCTCTTTTTGTGTGAACAGATTACTCTCCGCCTGTGTTTTTGTGTGAACAGATTACTCTCTCCGCCTGTGTTTTTGTGTGAACAGATTGCTCTCCGCATGTCTTTTTGTGTGAACAGATTGCTCTCAACCTGTCTGTTTGTGTGAACAGATTGCTCTCCGCCTGTGTTTTTGTGTGAACAGATTGCACTAAACCTGTGTTTTTGTGTGAACAAATTGCTCTCCGCCTGTGTTTTTGTGTGAACAGATTGCTCTCCGCCTGTCTTTTTGTGTGAACAGATTACTCTCCGCCTGTCTTTTTGTGTGAACAGATTGCTCTCCGCGAGTCTTTTAGTTTGAACAGATTCCTTTCCGCCTGTGTTTTTGTGTGAACAGATTGCTCTCCGCCTGTCTTTTTGTGTGAACAGATTACTCTCTGCCTGTGTTTTTGTGTGAACAAATTGCTCTCCGCCTGTGTTTTTCTGTCAACAGATTACTCTCAACCTGTCCTTTAGTGTGAACAGATTGCTGTCCGCCTGTCTTTTTGTGTGAACAGATTGCTCTCCGCCTGTGTTTTTGTGTGAACAGATTGCTCTCCGCCTGTGTTTTTGTGTGAACAGATTGCTCTCCGCGAGTCTTTTAGTTTGAACAGATTCCTTTCCGCCTGTGTTTTTGTGTGAACAGATTGCTCTCCGCCTGTGTTTTTGTGTGAACAGATTGCTCTCCGCCTGTCTTTTTGTGTGAACAGATTGCTCTCCGCCTGTCTTTTTGTGTGAACAGATTGCTCCCCGCCTGTGTTTTTGTGTGAACAGATTGCTCTCCGCCTGTCATTTTGAGTGAAGAGATTGCTCTCCGCCTGTGTTTTTGTGTGAACAAATTGCTCTCCAAGTGTGTTTTTGTGTGAACAGATTGCTCTCCGCCTATTTTTTTGTGTGAGCAGATTGCTCTCCGCATGTAATTTTGAGTGAAGAGATTGATCACCGCCTGTGTTTTTGTGTGAACAGAATGCTCTCCGCGAGTCTATTAGTTTGAACAGGTTCCTTTCAGATTGCTCTCCGCCTGTCATTTTGAGTGAAGAGATTGCTCTCGCCTGTGTTTTTGTGTGAACAGATTGCTCTCCGCCAGTGTTTTTGTGTGAACAGATTGCTCTCTGCCTGTCTTTTTGTGTGAACAGATTGCTCCCCGCCTGTGTTTTTGTGTGAACAGATTACTCTCCGCCTGTATTTTTGTGTGAACAGATTGCTCTCCGCCAGTGTTTTTGTGTGAACAGATTGCTCTCCGCCTGTCTTTTTGTGTGAACAGATTGCTCACCGCCTGTGTTTTTGTGTGAACAGATTGCTCTCCGCCTGTGTTTTTGTGTGAACAGATTGCTCTCCGCCTGTCTTTTTGTGTGAACAGATTACTCTCAACCTGTCTTTTTGTGTGAACAAATTGCTCTCAACCTGTCTTTTTGTGTGAACAGATTGCTCTCCGCGAGTCTTTTAGTTTGAACAGATTCCTTTCCGCCTGTGTTTTTGTGTGAACAGATTGCTCTCCGCCTGTGTTTTTGTGTGAACAGATTGCTCTCCGCGCGGTCCTTTTTGTGTGAACAGATTGCTCTCCGCCTGTCTTTTTGTGTGAACAGATTGCTCTCCGCCTGTGTTTTTGTGTGAACAGATTTCTCTCCGCCTGTCTTTTTGTGTGAACAGATTGCTCTCCGCCTGTCTTTTTGTGTGAACAGATTGCTCTCCGCCTGTCTTTTTGTGTGAACAGATTGCTCTCCGCCTATCTTTTTGTGTGAACAGATTGCTCTCCGCCTGTCTTTTTGTGTGAACAGATTACTCTCCGCCTGTCTTTTTGTGTGAACAGATTGCTCTCCGCCTGTCTTTTTGTGTGAACAGATTACTCTCCGCCTGTCTTTTTGTGTGAACAGATTGCTCTCCGCCTGTCTTTTTGTGTGAACAGATTGCTCTCCGCCTGTCTTTTTGTGTGAACAGATTGCTCTCCGCCTGTCTTTTTGTGTGAACAGATTGCTCCCCGCCTGTGTTTTTGTGTGAACAGATTGCTCTCCGCCTGTCTTTTTGTGTGAACAGATTGCTCTCCGCCTGTGTTTTTGTGTGAACAGATTGCTCTCCGCCTGTGTTTTTGTGTGAACAGATTGCTCTCCGCCTGTCTTTTTGTGTGAACAGATTGCTCCCCGCCTGTGTTTTTGTGTGAACCGATTCCTCTCCGCGAGTCTTTTTGTTTGAAAAGATTCCTTTCCGCCTGTGTTTTTGTGTGAACAGATTACTCTCCGCCTGTGTTTTTGTGTGAACAGATTGCTCTCCGCCAGTGTTTTTGTGTGAACAGATTGCTCTCTGCCTGTCTTTTTGTGTGAACAGATTGCTCCCCGCCTGTGTTTTTGTGTGAACAGATTACTCTCCGCCTGTATTTTTGTGTGAACAGATTGCTCTCCGCCAGTGTTTTTGTGTGAACAGATTGCTCTCCGCCTGTCTTTTTGTGTGAACAGATTGCTCTCCGCCTGTGTTTTTGTGTGAACAGATTGCTCTCCGCATGTCTTTTTGTGTGAACAGATTGCTCTCCGCCTCTCTTTTTGTGTGAACAGATTACTCTCCGCCTGTGTTTTTGTGTGAACAGATTACTCTCCGCCTGTGTTTTTGTGTGAACAGATTGCTCTCCGCCTGTCTTTTTGTGTGAACAGATTGCTCTCCGCCTGTGTTTTTGTGTGAACAGATTACTCTCCGCCTGTGTTTTTGTGTGAACAGATTACTCTCCGCCTGTGTTTTTGTGTGAACAGATTACTCTCCGCCTGTGTTTTTGTGTGAACAGATTGCTCTCCGCCTGTGTTTTTGTGTGAACAGATTGCTCTCCGCCTGTGTTTTTGTGTGAACAGATTGCTCTCCGCCTGTGTTTTTGTGTGAACAGATTGCTCTCCGCATGTCTTTTTGTGTGAACAGATTGCTCTCCGCCTGTGTTTTTGTGTGAACAGATTGCTCTCCGCCTGTGTTTTTGTGTGAACAGATTGCTCTCCGCCTGTCTTTTTGTGTGAACAGATTACTCTCCGCCTGTGTTTTTGTGTGAACAGATTGCTCTCCGCCTGTCTTTTTGTGTGAACAGATTGCTCTCCGCCTGTCTTTTTGTGTGAACAGATTGCTCCCCGCCTGTGTTTTTGTGTGAACAGATTGCTCCCCGCCTGTGTTTTTGTGTGAACAGATTGCTCTCAGCCTGTCTTTTTGTGTGAACAGATTGCTCTCCGCCTGTCTTTTTGTGTGAACAGATTGCTCCCCGCCTGTGTTTTTGTGTGAACAGATTGCTCTCCGCCTGTCATTTTGTGTGAACAGATTGCTCTCCGCCTTTGTTTTTGTGTGAACAGATTGCTCTCCGCCTGTCTTTTTGTGTCAACAGATTGCATTCCACCCGTGTTTTTGTGTGAACAGATTTCTCTAAACCTTTGTTTTTGTGTGAACAGATTGCTCTCCGCCAGTGTTTTTGTGTGAACAGATTGCTCTCTGCCTGTGTTTTTGTGTGAACAGATTGCTCCCCGCCTCTCTTTTTGTGTGAACAGATTGCTCTCCGCCTGTCTTTTTGTGTGAACAGATTCCTCTCCGCCTGTCTTTTTGTGTGAACAGATTTCTCTAAACCTGTCTTTTTGTGTAAACAGATTGCTTTCCACCTGTCTTTTTTGTGTGAACAGATTACTCTCAACCTGTCTTTTTGTGTGAACAGATTTCTCTAAACCTGTGGTTTTTTGTGAACAGATTACTCTCCGCCTGTCTTTTTTGTGTGAACAGATTACTCTCAACCTGTCTTTTTGTGTGAACAGATTGCTTTCCACCTGTCTTTTTTGTGTGAACAGATTACTCTCAACCTGTCTTTTTGTGTGAACAAATTTCTCTAAACCTGTGGTTTTGTGTGAACAGATTACTCTCCGGCTGTCTTTTTTGTGTGAACAGATTTCTCTCCGCCTGTCTTTTTGTGTGAACAGATTGCTCCCCGCCTGTCTTTTTGTGTGAACAAATTGCTCTCCAAGTGTGTTTTTGTGTGAAGAGATTGCTCTCCAAGTGTGTTTTTGTGTGAACAGATTTCTCTCCACCTGACTTTTTGTGTGAACAAATTGCTCTCCGCCTGTCTTTTTGTGTGAACAGATTGCTCTCCGCCTGTGTTTTTGTGTGAACAGATTGCTCCCCGCCTGTGTTTTTGTGTGAACAGATTGCTCTCCGCCTGTCTTTTTGTGTGAACAGATTGCTCTCCGCCTGTCTTTTTGTGTGAACAGATTGCTCTCCGCCTGTGTTTTTGTGTGAACAGATTGCTCTCCGCCTGTGTTTTTGTGTGAACAGATTGCTCTCCGCCTGTCTTTTTGTGTGAACAAATTGCTCTCCGCCTGTGTTTTTGTGTGAACAGATTGCTCTCCGCCTGTCTTTTTGTGTGAACAGATTGCTCTCCGCCTGTCTTTTTGTGTGAACAGATTGCTCTCCGCCTGTGTTTTTGTGTGAACAGATTACTCTCCGCCTGTGTTTTTGTGTGAACAGATTGCTCTCCGCCTGTCTTTTTGTGTGAACAGATTGCTCCCCTCCTGTCTTTTTGTTTGAACCGATTGCTCCCCGCCTGTGTTTTTGTGTGAACAGATTGCTCTCTGCCTGTCTATTTGTGTGAGCAAATTTCTCTCCGCCTGTCTTTTTGTGTGAACAGATTGCTCCCCGCCTGTGTTTTTGTGTGAACAGATTGCTCTCCGCCTGTGTTTTTGTGTGAACAGATTGCTCTCCGCCTGTGTTTTTGTGTGTGAACCTGTCTTTTTGTGTGAACAGATTGCTCTCCGCCTGTGTTTTTGTGTGAACAGATTGCTCTCCGCCTGTCTTTTTGTGTGAACAGATTGCTCTCCTGTGTTTTTGTGTGAACATTGCTCTCCGCCTGTTTTTGTGTGAACAGATTGCTCTCAGCCTGTCTTTTTGTGTGAACAGATTGCTCTCCGCCTGTCTTTTTGTGTGAACAGATTGCTCCCCGCCTGTGTTTTTGTGTGAACAGATTGCTCTCCGCCTGTCATTTTGAGTGAAGAGATTGCTCTCCGCCTTTGTTTTTGTGTGAACAGATTGCTCTCCGCCTGTCTTTTTGTGTCAACAGATTGCTTTCCACCTGTGTTTTTGCTTGAACAGATTGCTCCCCGCGTATGTTTTTGTGTCAACAGATTGCATTCCACCCGTGTTTTTGTGTGAACAGATTTCTCTAAACCTTTGTTTTTGTGTGAACAGATTGCTCTCCGCCTGTGTTTTGTGTGAACAGATTGCTCTCCGCCTGTAATTTTGTGTGAACAGATTGCTCTCCGCCTGTCTTTTTGTGTGAACAGATTGCTCTCCGCCTGTCTTTTTGTGTGAACAGATTCCTCTCCCCCTGTCTTTTTGTGTGAACAGATTTCTCTAAACCTGTCTTTTTGTGTAAACAGATTGCTTTCCACCTGTCTTTTTTGTGTGAACAGATTACTCTCAACCTGTCTTTTTGTGTGAACAGATTTCTCTAAACCTGTGGTTTTTTGTGAACAGATTACTCTCCGCCTGTCTTTTTTGTGTGAACAGATTACTCTCAACCTGTCTTTTTGTGTGAACAGATTGCTTTCCACCTGTCTTTTTTGTGTGAACAGATTACTCTCCGCCTGTCTTTTTGTGTGAACAGATTACTCTCCGCCTGTCTTTTTTGTGTGAACAGATTGCTCTCCGCCTGTCTTTTTGTGTGAACAGATTGCTCTCCGCCTGTGTTTTTGTGTGAACAAATTGCTCTCCAAGTGTGTTTTTGTGTGAACAGATTGCTCTCCGCCTATTTTTTTGTGTGAGCAGATTGCTCTCCGCATGTCTTTTTGTGTGAACAGATTGCTCTCCGCCTGTGTTTTTGTGTGAACAGATTGCTCTCCGCCTCTCTTTTTGTGTGAACAGATTACTCTCCGCCTGTCTTTTTGTATGAACAAATTGCTCTCCGCCTGTCTTTTTGTGTGAACAGATTACTCTCCGCCTGTCTTTTTGTGTGAACAAATTACTCTCCGCCTGTCTTTTTGTGTGAACAGATTGCTCTCCGCCTGTCTTTTTGTGTGAACAGATTGCTCTCCGCCTGTGTTTTTGTGTGAACAGATTGCTCTCCGCCTGTCTTTTTGTGTGAACAGATTGCTCACCTCCTCTTTTTGGTTGAACCGCCTGTGTTTTTGTGTCAACAGATTGCTATCCACCTGTGTTTTTGTGTGAAGAGATTTCTCTACACCTTTGTTTTTGTGTGAACTGATTGCTCTCCGCCTGTTTTTTGTGTGAACAGATTGCTCTCCGCCTGTGTTTTTGTGTGAACAGATTGCTCTCCGCCTGTGTTTTTGTGTGAACAGATTGCTCTCCGCCTGTCTTTTTCCCCGCCTGTGTTTTTGTGTGAACAGATTGCTCTCCGCCTGTCTTTTTGTGTGAACAGATTGCTCTCCGCCTGTCTTATTGAGTGAACCGATTGCTCTCCGCCTGTGTTTTTCTGTGAACAGATTACTCTCAACCTGTCCTTTAGTGTGAACAGATTGCTCTCCGCCTGTCTTTTTGTGTGAACAAATTACAGATTGCTTTCCACCTGTCTTTTTTGTGTGAACAGATTACTCTCAACCTGTCTTTTTGTGTGAACAAATTCCTCTAAACCTGTCTTTTTGTGTGAACAGATTGCTCTCCGCCTGTCTTTTTGTGTGAACAGATTACTCTCCGCCTGTCTTTTTGTGTGAACAGATTGCTCTCCGCCTGTCTTTTTGTGTGAACAGATTGCTCTCCAAGTGTGTTTTTGTGTGAACAGATTTCTCTCCGCCTGTGTTTTTGTGTGAACAGATTGCTCTCCGCCTGTGTTTTTGTGTGAACATATTTCTCTAAACCTGTCTTTTTGTGTGAACAAATTGCTTTCCGCCTGTCTTTTGTGTGAACAGATTACTCTCAACCTGTCTGTTTGTGTGAACAGATTGCTCTCCGCCTGTGTTTTTGTGTGAACAGATTGCTCTCCGCCTGTCTTTTTGTGTGAACAGATTGCTCTCCGCCTGTGTTTTTGTGTGAACAGATTGCTCTCCGCCTGTCTTTTTGTGTGAACAGATTGCTCTCCGCCTGTCTTTTTGTGTGAACAGATTGCTCCCCGCCTGTGTTTTTGTGTGAACAGATTGCTCTCCGCCTGTCTTTTTGAGTGAACAGATTGCTCTCCGCCTTTGTTTTTGTGTGAACAGATTGCTCTCCGCCTGTCTTTTTGTGTCAACAGATTGCTTTCCACCATTGTTTTTGTTTGAACAGATTGCTCCCCGCGTATGTTTTTGTGTCAACAGATTGCATTCCACCTGTGTTTTTGTGTGAACAGATTTCTCTAAACCTTTGTTTTTGTGTGAACAGATTGCTCTCCGCCTGTGTTTTGTGTGAACAGATTGTTCCCCGTCGGTGTTTTTGTGTGAACAGATTGCTCCCCGCCTGTCATTTTGTGTGAACAGATTGCTCTCCGCCTGTCTTTTTGTGTGAACAGATTCCTCTCCCCCTGTCTTTTTGTGTGAACAGATTTCTCTAAACCTGTCTTTTTGTGTAAACAGATTGCTTTCCACCTGTCTTTTTTGTGTGAACAGATTACTCTCAACCTGTCTTTTTGTGTGAACAGATTTCTCTAAACCTGTGGTTTTGTGTGAACAGATTACTCTCCGCCTGTCTTTTTTGTGTGAACAGATTACTCTCAACCTGTCTTTTTGTGTGAACAGATTGCTTTCCACCTGTCTTTTTTGTGTGAACAGATTACTCTCAACCTGTCTTTTTGTGTGAACAAATTTCTCTAAACCTGTGGTTTTGTGTGAACAGATTACTCTCCGGCTGTCTTTTTTGTGTGAACAGATTTCTCTCCGCCTGTCTTTTTGTGTGAACAGATTGCTCCCCGCCTGTCTTTTTGTGTGAACAGATTGCTCTCCAAGTGTGTTTTTGTGTGAAGAGATTGCTCTCCAAGTGTGTTTTTGTGTGAACAGATTTCTCTCCACCTGTCTTTTTGTGTGAACAGATTGCTCTCCGCCTCTCTTTTTGTGTGAACAGATTGCTCTCCGCCTCTCTTTTTGTGTGAACAGATTGCTCTCCGCCTGTGTTTTTGTGTGAACAGATTGCTCTCCGCCTCTCTTTTTGTGTGAACAGATTGCTCTCCGCCTCTCTTTTTGTGTGAACAGATTGCTCTCCGCCTGTGTTTTTGTGTGAACAGATTGCTCTCCGCCTGTCTTTTTGTGTGAACAGATTGCTCTCCGCCTGTCTTTTTGTGTGAACAGATTGCTCTCCGCCTGTGTTTTTGTGTGAACAGATTGCTCTCCGCCAGTGTTTTTGTGTGAACAGATTGCTCTCCGCCTGTGTTTTTGTGTGAACAGATTGCTCTCCGCCTGTCTTTTTTGTGTGAACAGATTTCTCTCCGCCAGTGTTTTTGTGTGAACAGATTGCTCTCCGCCTGTGTTTTTGTATGAACAGATTGCTCTCCGCCTGTGTTTTTGTGTGAACAGATTGCTCTCCGCCTGTCTTTTTGTGTGAACAGATTGCTCTCCGCCTGTCTTTTTGTGTGAACAGATTTCTCTCCGCCAGTGTTTTTGTGTGAACAGATTTCTCTCCGCCAGTGTTTTTGTGTGAACAGATTGCTCTCCGCCTGTCTTTTTGTGTGAACAGATTGCTCTCCGCCTGTCTTTTTTGTGTGAACAGATTTCTCTCAACCTGTCTTTTTGTGTGAACAGATTGCTCTCCGCCTGTCTTTTTTGTGTGAACAGATTTCTCTCAACCTGTCTTTTTGTGTGAACAGATTGCTTTCCACCTGTCTTTTTTGTGTGAACAGATTTCTCTCAACCTGTCTTTTTGTGTGAACAGATTACTCTCCGCCTGTCTTTTTGTGTAAACAGATTACTCTCAACCTGTCTTTTTGTGTGAACAGATTGCTCTCCAAGTGTGTTTTTGTGTGAACAGATTTCTGTCCACCTGTCTTTTTGTGTGAACAGATTGCTCTCCAAGTGTGTTTTTGTGTGAATAGATTGCTCCCCGCCTGTCTTTTTGTGTGAACAGATTGCTCTCCAAGTGTGTTTTTGTGTGAACAGATTGCTCCCCGCCTGTCTTTTTGTGTGAACAGATTGCTCTCAACCTGTCTTTTTGTGTGAACAAATTGCTTTCTGCCTGTGTTTTTGTGTGAACAGATTGCTCTCCGCCTGTCTTTTTGTGTGAACAGATTGCTCTCCGCCTGTCTTTTTGTGTGAACAGATTGCTCTCCGCCTGTGTTTTTGTGTGAACAGATTGCTCTCCGCCTGTCTTTTTGTGTGAACAGATTGCTCTCCGCCTGTGTTTTTGTGTGAACAGATTACTCTCCGCCTGTGTTTTTGTGTGAACAGATTGCTCTCCGCCTGTCTTTTTGTGTGAACAGATTGCTCTCCGCCTATTTTTTTGTTGTGTACAGTTTTCTCTAAACCTGTCTTTTTGTGTGAACAGATTGCTCTCCGCCTGTCTTTTTGTGTGAACAGATTGCTCCCCGCCTGTCTTTTTGTGTGAACATATTACTCTCAATCTGTCTTTTTGTGTGAACAGATTGCTCTCCAAGTGTGTTTTTGTGTGAACAGATTTCTCTCCACCTGACTTTTTGTGTGAACAGATTGCTCTCCGCCTGTCTTTTTGTGTGAACAGATTGCTCTCCGCCTGTCTTTTTGTGTGAACAGATTGCTCTCCGCCTGTCTTTTTGTGTGAACAGATTACTCTCCGCCTGTGTTTTTGTGTGAACAGATTACTTTCCGCCTGTGTTTTTGTGTGAACAGATTTCTCTCAGCCTGTCTTTTTGTGTGAACAGATTGCTCTCCGCCTGTCTTTTTGTGTGAACAGATTGCTCTCCGCCTGTCTTTTTGTGTGAAAAGATTACTCTCCGCCTGTATTTTTGTGTGAACAGATTGCTCTCCGCCAGTGTTTTTGTGTGAACAGATTGCTCTCTGCTTGTCTATTTGTGTGAGCAGATTTCTCTCCGCCTGTGTTTTTGTGTGAACAGATTGCTCTCCGCCTGTGTTTTTGTGTGAACAGATTGCTCTCCGCCTGTCTTTTTGTGTGAACATATTACTCTCAACCTGTCTTTTTGTGTGAACAGATTGCTTTCCATCTGTCTTTTTTGTATGAACAGATTGCTCTCCACCTGTCTTTTTGTGTGAACAGATTGCTCTCCGCCTGTCTTTTTGTGTGAACAGATTGCTTTCCACCTGTCTTTTTGTGTGAACAGATTACTCTCCGCCTGTGTTTTTGTGTGAACAGATTGCTTTCCATCTGTCTTTTTTGTATGAACAGATTGCTCTCCACCTGTCTTTTTGTGTGAACAGATTGCTCTCCGCCTGTCTTTTTGTGTGAACAGATTGCTCTCCGCCTGTCTTTTTTGTATGAACAGATTGCTCTCCACCTGTCTTTTTGTGTGAACAGATTGCTCTCCGCCTGTCTTTTTGTGTGAACAGATTACTCTCCGCCTGTGTTTTTGTGTGAACAGATTGCTCTCCGCCTGTCTTTTTGTGTGAACAGATTACTCTCAACCTGTCTTTTTGTGTGAACAGATTGCTCTCCGCCTGTCTTTTTGTGTGAACAGATTACTCTCCGCCTGTGTTTTTGTGTGAACAGATTGCTCTCCGCCTGTCTTTTTTGTATGAACAGATTGCTCTCCACCTGTCTTTTTGTGTGAACAGATTGCTCTCCGCCTGTCTTTTTGTGTGAACAGATTGCTCTCCGCCTGTCTTTTTTGTATGAACAGATTGCTTTCCACCTGTCTTTTTTGTATGAACAGATTGCTCTCCACCTGTCTTTTTGTGTGAAGAGATTGCTCTCCGCCTGTCTTTTTGTGTGAACAGATTGCTTTCCACCTGTCTTTTTTGTGCGAACAGATTACTCTCAACCTATCTGTTTGTGTGAACAAATTACTCTCCGCCTGTATTTTTGCGCCAAATCTTGCCCTTTTTGTACTGACTTGCATCTGTTCTCGTATACAGTATTCACTCCTGGATATCGTCTGAGCTGTTGGTAATTTTTTCACCATTTCTTCAGAATTTCAAGGCTAACTCAGCAACAACAACAATAAATATGGGTAAACCAGTCTTATAGGTTTTAAAATCACGAGAAAACAAATTAGAAATTCGCATAGCTAACTGCACCATCCTTTTATCAATAAAATCGAAAAGACGAGCTCTCAGAAAATTCTACTTGTAAAATAATTCCCGTGAACTATCGAGATATTCCGGGAGTAACAAATACGAATATATCAATGCACAAATCATTTATTCTAATTTCGATGAGATATGATTGCTTTCACTTCATCCTATTTGTTAAAGTTGAGTTTTCAACATTAGGAAGATTTTATTTTGATAAATTCTTTCTGATATTTTTGATACCTTTCATTATAAATGTAATTTTAACAGTGAATTTCTGAAATGAGAAAGGCGTTATAGACAGGAGATAGAGTATCTTATTACAGTATGGTCTTACGATTGATTCAAAAGTAAGTGTTTTTGGCAGCTGTAACAGTATTGTTTATGATGGCACGAGTTTTTTTATCTGCATTTTCCTCGCTTTATTGATAACTCTATAATTTCAGGCAACATTCCAAAATTTCAAAATTCAAAAAATTCTTTGACCTATATGAAGAGAAATTATCTTAATTTTGTTTGTATTTTAATTTAGTTTCAAAGAGCTGTTTATTTATTTATTTATTTATTTATTTCGATTTTGTATTTTCTACACAATAGCAATCTTTGTCTTGAGTCATTTGTTGAAAAAATGAAAGATAAATGAACATATCAATAAGGACGAGGCGACTAATGTGGACTTACAATTCCTTTAGGTCTTGTTAAAGCGTTTCAATGATAATGATTTTTAAAACAGATATTTGATAAATTCTTTATGCTTATATAATAATTCTACGTTCGTAAGTACACGTGGAAATGCCATCATTGTAAACATCATTCCCTCTTGGAAACGTGACATTAATGTCTAGGATTTTCCATGTTTAACATGGAGCAGAAAACACTTACTCTTCCGGCACACCCGTATTTCTTATCCCTGTACATCTCAATGGTCCTAAACTTTATGTAGTTCATATTTTCACTCCTTACGTATTGAGAGTTAGAATCAAGATTTTGTGGACAAGTGGAGATTCTCCTTTGACAGTGTGCTGTTTATGCTGGTTATTTTCACTTTACAATGTGCATTTTACTAACCCTTGTGGATCTATAAGTATTTTAAAGCTGACTAAACAGAACTATAACTGAAGCCAGGTTCATTTTTGTAGGCAATTATTGTATCTCTACCAAGGCCAAGTATTTAAAGAATCGTTACAACCATAATGATCCTATCTCTCAGACACCGTTACTGAGCATCGTGTCATTTTAGCCCTAGAGAAATACTCTTCAACGTCAGCGCGTAATTTTAAAAATCTATTTTTCTTTCTTTTTTGTTTGAAATAGAAAACCAACTTTTCTCTTCTTTTTTTTTTACTTCTCGATATTGCTTTTCGCGACTGCACAGCAAAGCTACGTGTACGAACTTCCATCGAAAATTGAATATCGACCACCGTTCTTTAAAAAGAGTATCTTGCTTTGAAATATGGATCTTCTTCTCAAAAGAGTTCCAATTGAAAATTTTGAATCAGATTGTTTTTTATTGTTTTTTTTTTTTTTTTATCGGTTGAATCCGCGCTACGTGAATGTGACAATTTCCATAGAAATGACGACATCATTTTGGCGACGCGGATGTATTGATCGAGGAAATATTCAAATTGAATGTGTTATTACAATTACCAGGTTTAAACAGACATGAATAGTTCCAAATGAAATTTCTTCAAATTAGTTTTTTCATTCATTTCTCATTCAAATATCGAGTATATGAATATTACGATGATATTATATACTAAAACTAGAAGAAATACTTACACTTGAAACAAAACCGACGTTTTAAAAATATCCCAGACAAATGTTCAAAATCAACCATAACACGTAACACATCTGGATTTCCATGTTTAAAAAGTAAATACAAAACATATAATAGTGTTTGCTTGAATATATTACAACATGCAAAACAATTGTTCGGATGTTTAACATTAATGAAATATTTTTAAATTTTTGAAAATAAATAAAGATGTGAGGTGACCTGAAAAGATTCAAAGTAAATTATTGCACCCAATATGTCTGGGCATAACTATATTCATCACACATTACATGTCTTTTTATGACACATGCGCAATATGACTTACGGGAGCTGTAATTGTTTGAAATTGCCCATCATTTCCATTGCGAAATCATAACCTGATGACATCATACGCATAGTGACGTCATAACCTGATGGCATCATACTCATTGTGACGACAACAAAGAAATCTGTCTTTCACGAGTATTTGTAAAAGTACATGCATCTAAGTGATATGATAAACATAATCTTACATTCATTTCAATTTCATACGAGACTTAAAAATCTCGTTATTATTTTTTCTCTCGTTTTATCTCGTTACAGATTCAGTAAAATGAAAACCTGTGAGACTTGGTTTTAAAAATCTCATGTGACATTTTAAACTTGTGTAAGATCGTTTAATTGAATTTCGGTATTTCTAGCAAAAGAGTATTACATACAAATTAAAGAATACAAAAGACAATTTGTTTTAGTAACAATAAATTCTGAAGTGATATATACAACATTTAGCCAATTTATAACAGATGAAATTCGCAAAAACAAGCTAATGATTTTAATGAAATGTATCGGTAAGAAACGCCTTTAGAAAATCAAATTTAATTCACATTGTGTTTGCTTAATTTCGAAAAGAGTCATTGGATTCTTTTATTTTTTATTTCAAATCACTTAGTTCATCTAGCAAGCTGGTTTACTTATCTAAATGCATATCTGTGTAAATGCTATGCTTCTCGCACTCACGATAAGTTCGGCAATTCTGTGCAAATGCTATGCTTCTCGCATTCACGATAAGTTCGGCAATTCTGTGTAAATGCTATGCTTCTCGCAATCACGATAAATTCGGCAATTCTGTGTAAATGCTATGCTTCTCGCACTCACGATAAGTTCGGCAATTCTGTGTAAATGCTATGATTCTCGTACTCACGATAAGTTCGGCAATTCTGTGTAAATGCTATGATTCTCGTACTCACGATAAGTTCGGCAATTCTGTGTAAATGCTATGCTTCTCGCACTCACGATAAGTTCGGCAATTCTGTGTAAATGCTATGCTTCTCGCACTCACGATAAGTTCGGCAATTCTGTGTAAATGCTCTGCCTCTCATACTCGCGATAAGTTCGGCAATTCAAGCCATCAGTTGAACATGTATATAAGTATAGTGCCTATTTATTCATCAGTTGGTAGTCTCGCCGTACAGTCGGACGTAAAAACCCTTACAACTCTGCCAAAACTTCCAAGATGAAATGGTATTATGGTTGTAGTATGGGGTCGACAATTTGCATGTTACGTAATGGAAATAAACACCTGCGTTGTTGATAACGAAAACCGCGTGTAAGCCCAGCTCATGTTGCGACTTCTTTTAAAATTATAACAGAAACTGAAAGAAAAAAAATTACAGCGTTTTATTTTCTTAGATATATAAAACAAAACTTAATCTTCGATGGGTTAGATAAAATAATGAATGTGAATTATGCATTTATTGATGTTTCGGGGGTAAATAAATAGACACCATTCGCACTAATGTTCTTGGATTGGTACGATTGACAAGTAAGGAATTTTACAAAAAAACAAAAAAACAAAAAACCAGACATACAAGGAAAATTAATAATTGGATGGCATCTTACGTATATGTAAGTAATATCATCCACACAATCTCCAGAAGTTGGGCCATCAACTTTTTTTTTGAACAGGTTTACGACTTGCACACTGATAAACAGATACACACTAACATAAGTTTAATTATATTGGCTTAGACTGATGAAAATCATATCATTTATCTGCTTTTCATAAAACTGAAATTAATTCGAAAGATAATGTTTTGATTACAGATATTGATGATTTATTTAAAAAAATGAAATCTAAACAGTAATTACGCAAATTAGATCAGCTCTGAATTAGGGTGAATTCATACATCAAAGAAACAGAGATATTATAGAATGGTTACTCATAATTAACAGGCGAAATTGATAAAATATCAAAATGTAGTTACGAGAATTTCTGTTTTCCCGACATTTTCAAGAATGGCTGACATATTTTTCTTGTTATCAAATGATATTACACGGCTTTACGAGATATTTTGAGGAAAACTTATCGCTTTTTTATCATCGTCAAAACCTCATCAGTAAGCAGCCTAACTCTACACATTACAGTCGTTCGTGTAGTTTAGGGCGAATGTAGGTAATAAGCTGTTTGCATTTTCATAAATCGAGGCTGACGAGTTAACTCGACAAACTGTATTGGCATTTTAAAGGGAGAATTTCTATTTAAGATCTCAAAAAATGCGAATCGATCAGTCACCAGATGCTGAACAAATATTACTCAAAGTTGGAGTTCCCGTAGCTGATCGTGAGGTTATAGGCCTTGTCGTCTGCACTAAGTTAAATGATATTTATGTTTCTGGTGTGTGTAACCCTGAGACTATCCTCTCGTATCTTCTGATGACAGTAAAACTATTAACAAAATGACTTTATTGAGATGGAATGTCCCATGAGTTAAGGACTGACTTTAGGTTTCAGTAGCTCACATAGCAACACATCGTAAACGTACCAAACACGTCTAACCATACAGTTGCGGATTCCCTTTGTAACCAAACTTAAAAGTCAGTATAAATACAGTGGCTTTTGTCAGTCATTTTCAAGAAGAGTATCATTTTTAGAAGGAATTTGTAATAGGTCCTTAATTTTTCATTTTTAATGTTTTGAAAATCTTAAAAATTACCTAATGTGCGCCGATACCTTAATGGAATGTCGTGCCATTTCAAACACGCGTGTAATATGCTGCCATTTGTTGCTAGCTTTAATGCAAATTTAGAAGTAAATACGTTTCTTGAAAATCGTTAAAAGCTATGGCGAATTGTGGTGACTTTTAAAAAAGGCAATGCGTGATTTACATCTGAATAAGATCTCTGTGAACACCAGCTGTTCAACTTTGCCAATCAAGCCCGCAAAAAGGAATTTTAAAGTATCTCCCACGCACGTTGTCAAATTGCTTTCATGTTTTTCACCGAGCATTGTGCAAAGCGTTAATATCAATAATTTCAATGATTCCTGAAATTTCCCTAATATACAAGGATTTTTTGACATCAAAACAATAGATTTATTTATATTCATAAACTTGCTGACAACATTTCAACAACTTTATGAAACGTGACGTCAAAATTACGTCAATCTCTATACGTCATGTATTTCTTAAAAAGCACGAATTACGTCACACTGTTCTGGAAAGAATTAATCAGAAGAAAGAAGTAACATTTGCTCCTGTTTATTTTGTATGACCCAGTAGAGAGCCTAAACCAAACTTTTAACTGAACCTTGGGGTATTGGTTTTTACACAGGGGGATCTATAGAGTGCAGATACATTTCACAGTGAGAGAAATTTAGTACACAAACACTGGAAACACACTAACACTGTTTAGATAGGATGTTCTGTTTCCGATCTAGACACGTATTGGACTGGACAATTTCTTTCTTTCATTCTTTCTCTCCGTTTTGCTTCCTACAATTTTATTAGTATACATGGTTGCATCAATAATTATATTACATCTTTTTTATCCTTTTTCCAATCTCTCTATCTCCTTACAAACACCAGGTTCGCTACTGTCGATGTACGTAACAGATTTCGATTTACGTCCCAGTATCGCTAAAATACGATAAAAGTGCAGTTTTGTTACAGGCTGTAAACAGTGATGATATCTGTCACGAGTTCCCAGTTGATCTATCGAAGTACACGTGCTTTCTAAAAGATTTTTTTAAATTCTGCTTTGAGCTGTTGCACCATTGAGGAAGAATTTCCGTTATTTTTTTTCCTGCACAGGTGTCTGGTCAACGGATTCTTGTCGTCGTAAACCACGCGCGCACGTGACATTGCGGCTGATCCATGAGAGTTATTGATTTGTTGATGGTTGTTGTGCCATGAAATGTTGTCCCCGGGGGAAGCGATAAAATCACAACGCCCCGGGGTTGAGGAGAATGGTTAACTTGACAGCAAGTAGATACGCATTCGAAGATGTAAGCATTTTCGAACTTGTGTTCCAATATTTATACATTATTCAAAGTCTTTCAAAAACAAGAAAAGAGTAATATGTAAAGTAAATAAATAACAAATAAATATAAAAGTCACTATATCAATTAAATACGATGGTCTTTGAAGATGGATGATATTTTTAGTGGACACGAAAACGCACGATCGATGATTGGGATTAACAAGTAATAATTGAACTGAAGGAGTGTCACAAGCATTTTCATGTTAAGGAGGAAAATCCGCCGACAGAAATCTGACAAGACAGCACATACCATCATCAACACACCTCTACATATTATCAAATCTCAGAGAGCTTAAAAAAAACCTTCAAAAGACGCGAAAGTGAATAGTATCAATACGAGATTACAATTAGTATAGTCAAATAATGAACTGAACAGAATTACAGCCTACCATTGGTTCGTCCTTCTAGGACTTGTCAGGGATGCTACATTACACAACTGTTTCGTCCTTCTAGGACTTGTCAGGGATGCTACATTACACAACTGTTTCGTCCTTCTAGGACGTGTCAGGGATGCTACATTACACAACTGTTTCGTCCTTCTAGGACTTGTCAGGGATGCTACATTACACAACTGTTTCGTCCTTCTAGGACTTGTCAGGGATGCTACATTACATTACACAACTGTTTCGTCCTTCTAGGACGTGTCAGGGATGCTACATTACATTACACAACTGTTTCGTCCTTCTAGGACTTGTCAGGGATGCTACATTACACAACTGTTTCGTTCTTCTAGGACTTGTCAGGGATGCTACATTACACAACTGTTTCGTCCTTCTAGGACTTGTCAGGGATGCTACATTACATTACACAACTGTTTCGTCCTTCTAGGACTTGTCAGGGATGCTACATTACACAACTGTTTCGTCCTTCTAGGACTTGTCAGGGATGCTACATTACACAACTGTTTCGTCCTTCTAGGACTTGTCAGGGATGCTACATTACACAACTGTTTCGTCCTTCTAGGACGTGTCAGGGATGCAAATAGCCCAAATTTTGAAACTTAGGATGCGACTGCGAAAATCTGAATTGATCGAAAGATTTTGTCAAAATCAAAATGAAGATCTTTGCTAATTCAATATCTATAAATCACCAGCATCGTCTACCACTTGTCGCTTGTAGATTGTACAGACATCACACAAGTGATTAGCATATTTCAATATAGATATAGCTGTAGCTGTTTCGTCCTTCTAGGCTTTGTCGGTGTTGCTAAGGGCCTGTTTTGAAACCTATAAGGCAACAGAGGAAAATAAAAATTGATCGAAAGAAACGTATTTCTGAACCCACTAATATATTACTAGATTGTTGAAGGTGGTTGCCAAGGTAGCAAATAAGAAAACATTTCTCTTATTTTCAAAGGATAAACTGATTTTAAAAACTTAAAAAAATAAGTGGATATAACACTGCTCTACAACACGTACTTAATGTAGGTGTTCTGATGTTCGTCACGTCACGTCATTGTTATAAATATGATATGCGCCTGGCCTCCAGCATGATATTCAGTGAAAGAGTTACAAGCTTAGTCCTTTCAGGCCTGAAAACAATTACAGGGCGTTGCGACCAGGATAAAATACAAAGAGTAAGGTCATTTATTCTTGTCTGTGAAGCAAGAAAACCTGTGCCGAATGCAAAAAGCCAAGACAAAGAAAAACAAGACGAGACAGAAATGTTGTAAAACAATCTGTTCAGCAAAACATATCATAAATCCCTTAACATGTAAATATCGTGACAACGCGACATCTCATAAGTTCAACTACATTTGTGATCGTCATAGACACGACAGAAAATCAAACTTTTCCTCCAAAAGTCAAGAGCTTTTTGGCATTCATGATGACAGACTCGAGAGTTTCCGTGCACTTCAAGTGATTCATCATTTGTCTCAGATTTGGTATCCGTTTTCTTTAAATCATCAATAATGTCTAACATGTTCAACGTTATCACGGTGGCTTCTGGTAAGCATGTTCATTGTATGTCTGCCTGTTTCCTTGCTCGAGAGGCTTATCGCCCCTTGACCAGCTAGAGGCATTTCCATGTGGAGGTCCTCATACAATATCAACTGGATCCTACATCACTGAACAGAATGTAAGAGGTCCATCACATAGTACTGTAAACATGTGAGTTATGTGACAAAAAGTGTCTAGTACAAGGAAACAGGACAGTCCAGATACCCGCTGTCTGAGAAACAAAAAATACCGAGGTACGAATCGAACCATGCACCTCGGAACTTCACCTGGGGTAACAAAGTCACAACTGTGCCGATTGAGTTGTTGCGTTCATTTAAATGTCCAATGTGACTTGGACTCGTTACGTCAAATCTAAATAAGGACAAACTGTTGGTTAACTACGATGGAAATGATCAAATTGTCCGTACTAATAATCTGGACACTGGTCAATGAGAATCAAGACAAAGGTGCAGTAAATCGACTGCCAAGAAGGACTATTCTTATATAACGTACGAATCTCATTGGAAAGATAACCGGACTTTTAACCATCGAAGTGCTGGTGATAATTGTATGGGATTTGATACGGTCATCGTCCGCACCTGGGGCGAAAATAACAAAGCGTATCCATAGTAACCGTTGATAAGGCGATAATATCGTTCCTTACTCGGCCCAGTTCCCGCGGTCATCGCTCTCAACTGTATAGCCATATAATGCAACACTGTTTTCTGTCCAATTTGTTTGAAAGGTATGGAACTATTATTCACGAAGACGTAATTGTCATAAAATTGTTTGCGGTCTCCGTTTGTTAAAGAGCGTCAGAGCAATTTAGGTTCGGTAGTTTTGTTCTTATTCTTCTAAGAAAATGAATCCATCATTCCATGATTCACTTGATTCAAAATTATTATCAATTACGTCACAATTTTATACTCATAATACCTCAAAACATACCATTTCATAATAACTATCCATGCAACAGTATTTACATCTGCCCGCCGTCGTCCCATTACAACAGTATTTACATCTGCCCGCCGTCGTCCCGTTACAACAGTATTTACATCTGCCGGCCGTCGTCTCAAAACAACAGTATTTACGTCAGCCCGCCGTCGTCTCATAACAACAGTATTTACATCTGCCCGCCGTCGTCCCATTACAACAGTATTTACATCTGCCTGCTGTCGTCCTGTTACAACAGTATTTACATCTGCCCGCCATCGTCTCAAAACAACAGTATTTACATCTGCCCGCCATCGTCTCAAAACAACAGTATTTACATCTGCCCGCCATCGTCTCAAAACAACAGTATTTACATCTGCCCGCCGTCGTCTCAAAACAACAGTATTTACATCTGCCCGCCATCGTCAGTATTTACGTCAGCCCGCCGTCGTCCCATTACAACAGTATTTAGGTCTGCCCGCCGTCGTCCAATTACAACAGTATCCCATTACAACAGTCTGCCTGCCGTCGTCCAATTACAACAGTATTTACATCTGCCTGCTGTCCCATAACAACAATATTTACATCTGCCCGCCGTCGTCCCATTACAACAGTATTTACATCTGCTGTCGTCCCGTTACCATCGTCTCATAACAACAGTATTTACATCTGCCCGCCGTCGTCCTATTACAACAGCATTTACATCGTCGTCTTATAACAACAGTATTTACATCTGCCTGCCTGTCGTCCCATTACAACAGTATTTACATCTGCCCGTCCCATTACCAGTATTTACATCTGTCCTCGTCTTATAACAGCAGTATTTACATCTCTGCCCGCCATATCTGTCCGGCGTCGTCCCATTACAACAAAACAACAGTATTTACATCTGCCCGCCGTCGTCTCAAAACAACAGTATTTACATCTGCCCGCCATCGTCTCAAAACAACAGTATTTACGTCAGCCCGCCGTCGTCCCATTACAACAGTATTTAGGTCTGCCCGCCGTCGTCCAATTACAACAGTATTTACATCTGCCCGCCGTCGTCCCATTACAACAGTATTTACATCTGCCTGCCGTCGTCCAATTACAACAGTATTTGCATCTGCCTGCCGTCGTCCCATAACAACAATATTAACATCTGCCCGCCGTCGTCCCATTACAACAGTATTTACATCTGCCTGCTGTCGTCCCGTTACAACAGTATTTAGGTCTGCCCGCCGTCGTCTCATAACAACAGTATTTACATCTGCCCGCCGTCGTCCTATTACAACAGCATTTACATCTGTCCGGCGTCGTCTTATAACAACAGTATTTACATCTGCCTGCTGTCGTCCCATTACAACAGTATTTACATCTGTCCGGCGTCGTCCCATTACAACAGTATTTACATCTGTCCGGCGTCGTCTTATAACAGCAGTATTTACATCTGCCCGACGTCGTCCCATTCGACAGTATTTACATCTGTCCGGCGTCGTCCCATTACAACAGTATTTACATCTGTCCGGCGTCGTCTTATAACAGCAGTATTTACATCTGCCCGACGTCGTCCCATTCGACAGTATTTACATCTGTCCGGCGTCGTCCCGTTACAACAGTATTTACATCTGCCCGGCGTCGTCTTATAACAACAGTGTTTACATCTGCCCGGCGTCCTCTCATAACAACAGTATTTACGTCTGCCCGCCGTCGTTCTATTACAACAGTATTTACGTCTGCCCGCCGTCGTCCCATTACAACAGTATTTACATCTGTCTGCTGTCGTCCTGTTACAACTGTATTTACGTCAGCCCGCCGTCGTCCCATTACAACAGTATTTACATCTGCCTGCCGTCGTCCAATTACAACAGTATTTACATCTGCCCGCCGTCGTCCCATTACAACAGTATTTACATCTGCCTGCCGTCGTCCAATTACAACAGTATTTGCATCTGCCTGCCGTCGTCCCATAACAACAATATTTACATCTGCCCGCCGTCGTCCCATTACAACAGTATTTACATCTGCCTGCTGTCGTCCCGTTACAACAGTATTTAGGTCTGCCCGCCGTCGTCTCATAACAACAGTATTTACATCTGCCCGCCGTCGTCCTATTACAACAGCATTTACATCTGTCCGGCGTCGTCTTATAACAACAGTATTTACATCTGCCTGCTGTCGTCCCATTACAACAGTATTTACATCTGTCCGGCGTCGTCCCATTACAACAGTATTTACATCTGTCCGGCGTCGTCTTATAACAGCAGTATTTACATCTGCCCGACGTCGTCCCATTCGACAGTATTTACATCTGTCCGGCGTCGTCCCATTACAACAGTATTTACATCTGTCCGGCGTCGTCTTATAACAGCAGTATTTACATCTGCCCGGCGTCGTCTCATAACAACAGTGTTTACATCTGCCCGGATTCGTCTTATAACAACAGTATTTACATCTGCCCGGCGTCGTCTCATAACAACAGTATTTACGTCTGCCCGCCGTCGTTCTATTACAACAGTATTTACGTCTGCCCGCCGTCGTCCCATTACAACAGTATTTACATCTGCCTGCCGTCGTCCAATTACAACAGTATTTACATCTGCCCGCCGTCGTCCCATTACAACAGTATTTACATCTGCCTGCCGTCGTCCAATTACAACAGTATTTGCATCTGCCTGCCGTCGTCCCATAACAACAATATTTACATCTGCCCGCCGTCGTCCCATTACAACAGTATTTACATCTGCCTGCTGTCGTCCCGTTACAACAGTATTTAGGTCTGCCCGCCGTCGTCTCATAACAACAGTATTTACATCTGCCCGCCGTCGTCCTATTACAACAGCATTTACATCTGTCCGCCGTCGTCGAATAACAACAGTATTTACATCTGCCTGCCGTCGTCCCATTACAACAGTATTTACATCTGGCTGCTGTCGTCCCATTACAACAGTATTTACATCTGTCCGGCGTCGTCCCATTACAACAGTATTTACATCTGTCCGGCGTCGTCTTATAACAGCAGTATTTACATCTGCCCGACGTCGTCCCATTCGACAGTATTTACATCTGTCCGGCGTCGTCCCATTACAACAGTATTTACATCTGTCCGGCGTCGTCTTATAACAGCAGTATTTACATCTGCCCGACGTCGTCCCATTCGACAGTATTTACATCTGTCCGGCGTCGTCCCATTACAACAGTATTTACATCTGCCCGGCGTCGTCTTATAACAACAGTGTTTACATCTGCCCGGCGTCCTCTCATAACAACAGTATTTACGTCTGCCCGCCGTCGTTCTATTACAACAGTATTTACGTCTGCCCGCCGTCGTCCCATTACAACAGTATTTACATCTGTCTGCTGTCGTCCTGTTACAACTGTATTTACGTCAGCCCGCCGTCGTCCCATTACAACAGTATTTACATCTGCCTGCCGTCGTCCAATTACAACAGTATTTACATCTGCCCGCCGTCGTCCCATTACAACAGTATTTACATCTGCCTGCCGTCGTCCAATTACAACAGTATTTACATCTGCCCGCCGTCGTCCCATTACAACAGTATTTACATCTGCCTGCCGTCGTCCAATTACAACAGTATTTGCATCTGCCTGCCGTCGTCCCATAACAACAATATTTACATCTGCCCGCCGTCGTCCCATTACAACAGTATTTACATCTGCCTGCTGTCGTCCCGTTACAACAGTATTTAGGTCTGCCCGTCGTCGTCTCATAACAACAGTATTTACATCTGCCCGCCGTCGTCCTATTACAACAGCATTTACATCTGTCCGGCGTCGTCTTATAACAACAGTATTTACATCTGCCTGCTGTCGTCCCATTACAACAGTATTTACATCTGCCTGCTGTCGTCCCATTACAACAGTATTTACATCTGTCCGGCGTCGTCCCATTACAACAGTATTTACATCTGACCGGCGTCGTCTTATAACAGCAGTATTTACATCTGCCCGACGTCGTCCCATTCGACAGTATTTACATCTGTCCGGCGTCGTCCCATTACAACAGTATTTACATCTGCCCGGCGTCCTCTCATAACAACAGTATTTACGTCTGCCCGCCGTCGTTCTATTACAACAGTATTTACGTCTGCCCGCCGTCGTCCCATTACAACAGTATTTACATCTGTCTGCTGTCGTCCTGTTACAACTGTATTTACGTCAGCCCGCCGTCGTCCCATTACAACAGTATTTACATCTGCCTGCCGTCGTCCAATTACAACAGTATTTACATCTGCCCGCCGTCGTCCCATTACAACAGTATTTACATCTGCCTGCCGTCGTCCAATTACAACAGTATTTGCATCTGCCTGCCGTCGTCCCATAACAACAATATTTACATCTGCCCGCCGTCGTCCCATTACAACAGTATTTACATCTGCCTGCTGTCGTCCCGTTACAACAGTATTTAGGTCTGCCCGCCGTCGTCTCATAACAACAGTATTTACATCTGCCCGCCGTCGTCCTATTACAACAGCATTTACATCTGTCCGGCGTCGTCTTATAACAACAGTATTTACATCTGCCTGCTGTCGTCCCATTACAACAGTATTTACATCTGTCCGGCGTCGTCCCATTACAACAGTATTTACATCTGTCCGGCGTCGTCTTATAACAGCAGTATTTACATCTGCCCGACGTCGTCCCATTCGACAGTATTTACATCTGTCCGGCGTCGTCCCATTACAACAGTATTTACATCTGTCCGGCGTCGTCTTATAACAGCAGTATTTACATCTGCCCGGCGTCGTCTCATAACAACAGTGTTCACATCTGCCCGGATTCGTCTTATAACAACAGTATTTACATCTGCCCGGCGTCGTCTCATAACAACAGTATTTACGTCTGCCCGCCGTCGTTCTATTACAACAGTATTTACGTCTGCCCGCCGTCGTCCCATTACAACAGTATTTACATCTGTCTGCTGTCGTCCTGTTACAACTGTATTTACGTCAGCCCGCCGTCGTCCCATTACAACAGTATTTACATCTGCCTGCCGTCGTCCAATTACAACAGTATTTACATCTGCCCGCCGTCGTCCCATTACAACAGTATTTACATCTGCCTGCCGTCGTCCCATAACAACAATATTTACATCTGCCCGCCGTCGTCCCATTACAACAGTATTTAGGTCTGCCCGCCGTCGTCTTATAACAACAGTATTTACATCTGCCCGGCGTCCTCTCATAACAACAGTATTTACGTCTGCCCGCCGTCGTTCTATCACAACAGTATTTACGTCTGCCCGCCGTCGTCCCATTACAACAGTATTTACATCTGCCTGCTGTCGTCCCATTACAACAGTATTTACATCTGTCCGGCGTCGTCTTATAACAGCAGTATTTACATCTGCCCGACGTCGTCCCATTCGACAGTATTTACATCTGTCCGGCGTCGTCCCATTACAACAGTATTTACATCTGTCCGGCGTCGTCTTATAACAGCAGTATTTACATCTGCCCGGCGTCGTCTCATAACAACAGTGTTTACATCTGCCCGGATTCGTCTTATAACAACAGTATTTACATCTGCCCGGCGTCGTCTCATAACAACAGTATTTACGTCTGCCCGCCGTCGTTCTATTACAACAGTATTTACGTCTGCCCGCCGTCGTCCCATTACAACAGTATTTACATCTGTCTGCTGTCGTCCTGTTACAACTGTATTTACGTCAGCCCGCCGTCGTCCCATTACAACAGTATTTACATCTGCCTGCCGTCGTCCAATTACAACAGTATTTACATCTGCCCGCCGTCGTCCCATTACAACAGTATTTACATCTGCCTGCCGTCGTCCAATTACAACAGTATTTGCATCTGCCTGCCGTCGTCCCATAACAACAATATTTACATCTGCCCGCCGTCGTCCCATTACAACAGTATTTAGGTCTGCCCGCCGTCGTCTTATAACAACAGTATTTACATCTGCCCGCCGTCGTCTCATAACAACAGTATTTACATCTGCCCGCCGTCGTCCCATTACAACAGTATTTACATCTGCCCGCCGTCGTCCCATTACAACAGTATTTACATCTGCCTGCTGTCGTCCCGTTACAAAAGTATTTACGCGCTGGACCTTAGATGTTGAATTTTTCTAACAGATGTTTATATTAGTTAAATCAAAATGATATATTTTTCATGATTATATCTCTCTTTATGACATTCAATAAACGATGAAACAATCCCTCCACAAAAAATGGCACTCTTGAGAATACAGTAATATAGTCACATATTTTCTTATCAACTGACCATTAAGCACGAAAATCCTGCACTGCTAAAAAACAAATTCAGACATTTTTTTTTATGAATTTATCAATCGGGATCTCTCTGTTTCTTTCTATTAATCTTATTAGAATAAATAATAATGTCGTTCACTCGGAATGCATTCTTCTACTTCATCCATAAGACATGATATTATGACCGATCTCTCCGAAACCATTTCGGCTCGGAATCAAAACACCAAATCGATGATCGTGTTTGGTCTTATGTCACTGCTATAAGTGGTTTCGTGTATAAATCAGTCTAGCAGACCGCCGGCTGATACGTAATTTCATTTTCGTTTTATTGGATAAATTATGGGAGCGATTGATGTAGTAGCGAAAATGTTTTTATCGACGATTCGACATTGTCAATATGATACACGCCGCCGACTTAACGTTTACTAAAGTATCCCGTTTCGTGTGAAATGTGAGACGTTTCCAATAAACTCCTGACTGATTACAGGATGATATGACAGATATTCTCCAGGATTATTCTTCAACTCTTCTCCTTAATTCTCCCATCCCGGTAGTTAAATTGGATAGGTGGAAGATAATTCAAATATTGACGGTGACGTCATGTAAAACGGACCACACAACACTACTGATGTCATCGAATGACGTAATCAGAAGTAAATGTGAAACATCAATGACGTCAGAGGACTTTGTTAACAATATTTTTATTTCTATCAACTTTTTCGTTAGTTGAGTGAAAATTCCATATTAACAGAGAATGACTGTTTAAATGTCATTATAAAGAAAAACTAAAACACGCGTCATTTCCGGCACATCGATCCTAACGTCATCGATGCGCACCCGACTTCCGAAAATAAAAGTCATTGAAATGTACACGTAACCTGGCCTTGTGTGGTTTTCTTTTTTTTCAATCGGTTCGCACTGTATAACCATTTTTTTTCCTTTTTCTACCGGAAGTTTAGGTTATCACTTCAGTTTTTTGTTGGTTTTTTTTTCATCTACACCGACGCCTGAAGTAAACAAAAGTATATGTAAATATAAAAATGCGATATTTGATTACACACGCGGCGGGTGTTTGTAAGATTACGATGATGGTATCCAATTATCACGTTTTATGGTTCATGTAGTACAACCGGAACGCCCATGAATTAATGACATATATATGTGTCATCAAAAGCAGGCGATCATAAAATGCATTGTATCTTGGCGAAGCATGGTCTATATTTAGAACGGTTTAAATGACATGCATTATGGTCAGGTTAACAGTCATGCACGAGGGCTTGGCGCGTGATAATATATCCTTCGCAAAAAAGCCTAGCATTACAAAGGATAAAACGATAGATAATGATGATTTATTTGTATACAAACAAGCAACAAACTCCTATAAATACGAAAGACTTACAAGCTTCTTTAAAGACAAACAACCGTCAAAAATAGAAAATAGCTTTTACATGTAAGGACGGCCATTTTATTTCCTGTTATTGCAGAATGAATAATACAAGATCTGATCAAAGCGATGCACTAGGGTCTTTCACGTGCAAAAAAAAACTTGTTTGCGAGAGATCTTATAAAACGTGTACTTGTGTTCCAGCACGTGAACCCGACTGACGTGTATACTCCACGGTAGAGTAGAGTGATATCAAACAGGTCAGTGTGTCACTGTTGGGGGAGTGTGGGCGGTAATTATATTGATATATATGTACATTGTAGGAGGTATGTAACTGGTTCAAAGGTCAGGGGTGCAGTGCAGAGGTCAGGGGGTCGGGTTTCGAAGGTCAAAGGTTAAGGTCTGAGTTCAGGGACCGGATACCTGAAGCTAAAATTTGATGTCAATGATTGAGGAGAGTGATAGAAATGGATGTCAAAGGTTGAGGTCAAAGGTCAATATTCAGGTATCGGGAGCACAAAGCTGCTAAAGTGTGAGGTCAGAGATCTAGAAGAGTACATTAAGTTCAAAGATTGAAGTGTATAGGGCTAGAGGGAAAGGCTAGACATAGGAGACTGGGAAACAATTAATTTTCTTCTTTACAAACATGACAATGATCACATCCATGGCGTGAAGGCAGGGATATAGGTCAAATTCCACGGGTAAATCAGCTCTTCCAGGATGGTTTACTTACCATGTAAACATTCACGTGCAAATGTAATTAAAACTTTGATAAGTGTCTTCCTTCTTTGTCATCACGTCGACCCTAAACTTCCTGAAGCAACATCAATATTGAGTCCAGCCATTATAAACACTGCCCCTATCAGCCTAGCCCGTACTGGATGATAGAAACATTACACTGATCATGTTTGTATTAGGTGAAGTGATTACAGATAAAAAAAATTTTTAAAGTTTATGTTTGAATTCATATTGC
The DNA here is from genome assembly GCF_031769215.1 of Ylistrum balloti. NCBI lineage: Eukaryota > Metazoa > Mollusca > Bivalvia > Pectinida > Pectinidae > Ylistrum > Ylistrum balloti. Next base: position 161,520 of record NW_026782204.1, read on the forward strand.
GAAATTCCGTATCTGAATTCGACATTTTAAAACTTAAAGACGAATCTTAAGAAAAACGCTCACCACGTTCTCCAATTTTCTATCGATAAACTTGCAGATGTCTCTGTATATCGAAACACATGTTTTTAGATTTGAAAACAGAATGCGGAATTTATATTAACAAGTTCCTGGGTAATGAAACAAGTTTATGTGAATTATACAGAATAATTTAGGCGTACATACATCTAGCTCAAAACATCATCTGACATTGATGGACGCTTCCAGAGAAACACGTTAACGATGTTGATGAATTGTTACCATTCGATGGTCACCCCAGTACAGCTTTATCAAACGTGACAATATTTAAATACGACAAATCAAACAGAACTTTGACGGGTAACATCATTACATATCCATGACAGTTGTATTTATAAATCAGAGCACAATTGAAAAATATCGTGATCTAGATACACACGTATTCGTGCCAATGGCGTTAGTTTGAGCATAAATATGTACAAAGAGTGGCGGTGCCTCGTGTCAATATTTAGACGTCTCTGAAAACAGACCACATCTGTCTTCCATATGTATTTCGACTTTTCTTTTTAGTTTCATCTTGGAACCTATATATATTTGTAAATATTTCTTTTAAAACTAGCACTGTCGTAGCATACTTTAGATAGAACAGGAAGCGGTATACTTAACGGCGTACCTCTTATTTAGTGTTTTAAATTCTTTAGTGGAAACTGTAGTTAAAAGTATGAAAAAAAAATTAACACACCTGCTTTTGATCACGTGTTTCTGAGGTTTTTTTTTCGTTTTTTGAGGTGGTTGCAGTTTGTTTGTTTTTGTATTTTCTGTGTTTGATATTTATTTTGTATGTGCGTTTTTTGAGGTGGTTGCAGTTTGTTTGTTTTTGTATTTTCTGTGTTTGATATTTATTTTGTGTGTGCGTTTTTTGAGGTGGTTGCAGTTTGTTTGTTTTTGTATTTTCTGTGTTTGATATTTATTTTGTGTGTGCGTTTTTTGAGGTGGTTGCAGTTTGTTTGTTTTTGTATTTTCTGTGTTTGATATTTATTTTGTGTGTGCGTTTTTTGAGGTGGTTGCAGTTTGTTTGTTTTTGTATTTTCTGTGTTTGATATTTATTTTGTGTGTGCGTTTTTTGAGGTGGTTGCAGTTTGTTTGTTTTTGTATTTTCTGTGTTTGATATTTATTTTGTGTGTGCGTTTTTTGAGGTGGTTGCAGTTTGTTTGTTTTTGTATTTTCTGTGTTTGATATTTATTTTGTGTGTGCGTTTTTTGAGGTGGTTGCAGTTTGTTTGTTTTTGTATTTTCTGTGTTTGATATTTATTTTGTGTGTGCGTTTTTTGAGGTGGTTGCAGTTTGTTTGTTTTTGTATTTTCTGTGTTTGATATTTATTTTGTGTGTGCGTTTTTTGAGGTGGTTGCAGTTTGTTTGTTTTTGTATTTTCTGTGTTTGATATTTATTTTGTGTGTGCGTTTTTTGAGGTGGTTGCAGTTTGTTTGTTTTTGTATTTTCTGTGTTTGATATTTATTTTGTGTGTGCGTTTTTTGAGGTGGTTGCAGTTTGTTTGTTTTTGTATTTTCTGTGTTTGATATTTATTTTGTGTGTGCGTTTTTTGAGGTGGTTGCAGTTTGTTTGTTTTTGTATTTTCTGTGTTTGATATTTATTTTGTGTGTGCGTTTTTTGAGGTGGTTGCAGTTTGTTTGTTTTTGTATTTTCTGTGTTTGATATTTATTTTGTGTGTGTGTTTTTTGCAAATCAAAATTTTAAAAATAGTAATCGAAATTGTTCGATACAAAATATGCCGTGTTCGCTTTATACGTACAATGAAACACACGTTATAATGTCATTACATATCCTGAAAATAAGAAATAAGCCAATCAAATCAATTAAAAAACAAAATGACATGTAAGTAATATTTAGATTTAGGAGGAGACAAATGATGTGAGAAAGGAAGGTTCTCTATACCAACAGTGCTTATAACGATGTTTACGATATCTCACGGATGGACTTAATGTCTACGTTTCATTGTATAGAAACGAAGGGCATTATGTTAAGGTTGTATATGAGGGGCATTATATCGAAGTTTTACTGTGTATAAATTAGAGAGATTATATCAATTTCGAGGTTCTCCTGTATGTAATTGAAAGACAAATTATGACAAATTACACTGTGACGCAAGAAGAATGAGACCAGGTGTTCTAGAAGAGTAAGCATCTTCTACTTTATCGGCGACACCCAATTATGAATAGTATATGAACAGATGAAAGTACAAGAAGAATAACAGCATGTGTTCCGGAAGAATAAGCATCTTCTACTTCATCACGACACTCGCTATGTAAATCCTGGTCAAACCAGTTAAGTAATGTCACGTTCTCAATGAGAACACCGAGGTTACCACAGCACCAAACGCGTCAAAATTCACCCGCCCTTAGTTATTAGACGATTTCCCGACCAGATCACTATCACGTCTGTAAAATCTCGTCTTATCAATCTGAATCTCCCGAAGTCCTGTGTTAGAAAAAATTGAATATAGAATCAACAACGATATGTAGATACCATAGGTTGGGGAGGAGATAGAGTTACTATCTATATATGTAAAATTCACAATTAGGCAAAATCATCACGCTTATCACACAACGTGTTGTTTCGATTTCAACAACAGAAAGGGTTTGATAATCATAGCTGCCATTCATTCCACTGATCAGATGACATTAGGGATTTATGGATGTACAACGTACCGTTTGATCATCATCAAAGAAATCATTGAAGCGTGAACACAGACCATATAAGGAGACAAATGTCGAAAAAATAAATAAGGAAAAAACAATCGATAAACCTACTGCTCACAAAGACAGTCGAATAAATATGATTTGTGGGGAAAATCTATTTAGAATTACGTTATACTGCATCTCTGCTTCTGGTCCTGGATGAGGGCTAATTCTGCCGCTTAAGCCCGAATGTTTTATGTGGATTTTTATCGTGTATCTGAGATAATATTGTCTTCGAGACAGTCCGATATATGTGTGAATGACGACAGTGTCCATCATAAACTGCTACTAAATCCACTAGAGAGAGATTTCTACACTAAAATGTCTCAACAATGATGCGCCACGTGATCATATTATTCTTGCATCGTCTAATAACAATTTATTTAAGAAGGCAAGAAAACAGAAAAGATAAAAAAAACGGTACCTTTTGATCGGCGTAGAAGTGTTGACTTCAAGTTTTTATATTTACTTAAACCAATCATTCGATGCTGAACCTGCTAACAAGCTGGTGTCATGAATTCTGCCAAAAAGATATTCGGAACAACGGCTTCGATGATAAAAGTCTTATTGCGTTGTTTTCCGAACAGCCGAAAACTATTCCTGCGCCGGTGTTTCCACAATCAAAAATGTTTGCCGGAAAGGCCCGAGAGATTCCGATTGATTCAAAACTTCCTCTGTATTAACATAGACCGAATTGTCTGCCATAGTTTTTTTCTATTCTTGGTAAACATCGCTTCGGAAATACAACGATAGGTTGGGACGATCAATCCTGCCATCTTAATTGGCTGCTGTTTACATTTAACATGGTACTACTTTCGAATACGGCGATTTTTTTCGGATTTTTTTAGTCGAAAATTGTTAAAAGTCTCTTTTCAAAAATCACGACAATGTTGTCAAATATATATATTTGTACAGTACAACATGACATTACTGGTATGTTCAAGGGAACCTTTACACTTATCATTGCTTGTATATTTACCATTCAAATCGAATGTGATTGTTCCAAGCAGACGCTCGACATGTCCGTTATTTCAACATCTCATCAATGATGAAATGCTGGGGGCAAATTATATGAAACGGTGTTTATAAAAGCAAATAATGGCTGAACTTTAAGTAAACATTAAATACATTTTCAATGGCGATTTCTCACTAATTCTTTCCGACACTTCATCTGACACCGGCTGCCATCGAAAACAAGAGGGAAGTCGCTCTGGTCAAAATTTTGACCAAGATGGTGGCCCTGGCCTATATTAATTCCAATGAGCGCAATCTAACAGAGAAAAGTTGTCACTAAGGCTGGCCTATGAACTAGCTATGCCTTGGCAGTTCTTTCTTGTGACATGTCTGTGACCTTAATACCTTCTTGTGCTTCTTGTGACCCATTGGCGATACCACTCAACAATTAGATACAATGTCCTATGCTTCTTGTTACTGGGTTTTAAAAATGAGACAACTATCTCGGAATTGAAAGACCATATAGAATATCGATCGCCCAACACGACATCACGTCAATTGAATTATGTGTAACCCGCATAGCTTCAGCTGATCGAGGAATCTTCTGTAATTAATTTTAAAAGCGAGTTTTCTATTTATTAAATTTGCACCTCGTGAACCGTAATTGTATTGTGGAAATGAAGAGAAGTGCTTTCGTGAAGTGTTCCGTCAGAATCAACGTTACTTGGAAACTGTTGTGAGGAAGCAAAAAAAATGTGTTGATAATTTAGTACCTATATCGGATTTTCACTCATGGAATTAAATAGGCGTGCGATTATTTATCACAAGAAGAAGAGATAAACACACTGTTAATGTTTATCAGGGACTCCAGCCTAAACACTTCAATCCTGTTATTACGTTACAGAAAAAAATTGCTCAATCTCGAAGCACAGGTTATCTCGAAGTCGTTCTTTTTCACGACCAATTTTATTTTCATCTAAGTCAAGATAATGTGTGTCCTGAATGAACTCAAGAACTGAAAGATTATGTATAAAGCTATTCATTTCATTTGTGAGAAATTTTACGTTTTCTGCAAAATGAAAATCCTTGTACTTAAATTCTTGTTTTTTCTCATCTCTTGCTCGTTTTCTTCCTGTTTTAGAATATATGTAGAGGACTGTTCCAGAGTGACATACAGTGACCAAGACAAAGTGGAAGTCTGGAATACTCATTTCACTTCTGTATCAACTACTAACGATTCTAATGTCACCTTACCAAACTTCCTTAGAAAATGTCCAAACTTTTTCCAGCATTATCATACACGAAAAATAAGTCTTTGATATTTTATCCATTCTTGATATGGGAAAGACTGTTGGTTCAGACAAGATCAGCCATCGTTTGCTGAAAGCAACAGTCAGGACAGTTTCTAAGCCTCTTACTACGTTGTTTAACTGATCCATCAGAGCTGGGTTTTCTTCCTCTGAGTTGAAAAAAATTCATGTTTTACCATTAATAAAAAAGGGAGATGCTCATATTCCTTCTAAATATAGACCAATTTCTTTATTGAGCTGTCTGTCTAAAATTATGGAAAGATGCGTGTTTAAGCATACTTTAAACTTTGCTAGAGACAATGATATTTTTTATTAGTATCAATCTGGAATCGTTCCAGGTCACTTCACAGCCTACAAGTAAATATAACTGAATGATAATATTGTCTCTGCAGGTGATAACAATGAATACTCTTGTGTTGTTTTTTGTGGCTTGTCAAAGTCTGGCATAAAGGTTTTTGTTCGAACTTCGTCAGTATGGAATTGAAGGCAAGCTACTATCCTGGCTGGAAAGCATTCAAACAACAGTCGTTTTAAGACAAAACAAGGAAAATGAATACAAATATAAGCATCAAGTATCTTGTTATGGCACTTATGGTCGTTATAAATGCCAACATACCATTGCTAGCTCATAATATGATATTTACCTGCAAAGTTCAGGCAGATGTAATGACAATGTTATAGATAGACAGCCAATGCTTAAATATTGCGTAATCGAATTCATCGGTTTCTCTTCATGTTGAAATGCTGAAGATTCGCTTTCCCTCTAGAACGAGGTCCAAAGAGTGTCCATTGAACATGGCTGTAAAATTCATTGATGATATTTCAACAAGTGACTTCGAAATAGAGAAACTCGACTTTTAGTATATGTAAAAATTACGCAATTGGCTTCATAAACATTTAGAATATACAGTTCTGTACATGAGCAGGTGATTTCGTTTTAGCTGGAAATTCCACTATAAAACGCGCTCTCATATTCTCGCTTGCCACAAAGAAGCGTTGTACAACAAACGGCTGTGCCATCCACATCAATAGATCACGATAAACGTAGCTTTCAAGATACCAATGTAAACCTAATTTTGATAATTTCATTGAATGTTTTGTGGCATTCTGATCATACCAAGGGTAAACTGAACCCGGAAACGAAGATGGAAAATGCACTCAAATGAGGTTTTTTGACGATAATCATTAATGATTTAGCTCGTCAGGTGCGAACGTCTGTTTTACCACAGGGCGTCTCCCATTAAATGGGCTGATATTTGTACTGGGTCAAAATGTGGGATGTTATAATAAAAAAAAGAACAGCAGAAAATGTAGCACAAAATACTTTGACGTATCTCGCATTAGGCCAAACGTTTTGTGTTTTGTCAGAAGTCGGAATGACTTTTGCAGAAAAAGCGGGCGTTTGCCACTGTGTAAATCCGAGTTTAACCTAATATTAAATATGGAATAAAAACGCAATGCAAATTAAAAGCAAATAAAAGAAACACTTATGGTGATTGATATAAGTGATTGATCTGGTATATTGTTGTCAGTGTAAAGTACTTACTGTATAACTTGTGTTATGACGTTATATGTAAATATAATTTCAGATATAAGATAGGATGAAGGTTTCCACTGTTTCAATTGTGCTGTCGTCATTTCCTGACGCAATATCCGTTGTGACGTCACCGAAGAAGACATGGAATGAAGATACCGCTAAATTTAGATTTTAACATATGACTGTCTCGCTTGTTATTAAGGACACAATACACTTGCAGAATGGATTTTGATGTAGCAATAGCGACCACTGAGCCGAAATAGCTTCAAGTTTGGGGTAGCAATATTTTCTATCTTATTTGAATGAATGATTGATCATATGACAAAAATCATAAATTCGTTTCCATTTTCTATAAATTTATTGAGCGGTCAACAATTTTTCGTTTTAGCTCGCTAAGTGAAAAACTCTTAGACTCAATTCATAAATCATATATGAAAATATACTCCCGTGAGATTCTATACCAATGTAAGTTGCGTTTTGAACACACGTGTAATTACGCAGGTAGTTTCCCGTTGTTGCAATTGTGACGTCATCATATCCTGACGTCACACCATTGTGACGTCACCAAAGAAAGAAAAATATATTGAGAATATAGATTGTCTATTATATATTAGTCAATTAAATGCTGTTTTCGGGAATACTTAAGAAAGTGTCTGGTGTGAAAAACAGTCTTTCGTTCGTTTCCTTTCCATATGAGATTGATAAAACTCGCCAGATGCTCGCTGAAATAAAAATGAATTCCATAAATTTCATTTGAAATGGTTTCTTGCCTTTCCCTACACAACACTATTCCAACAGCAAATGATTACACATATAATCCACAATGTTTGTATGTTAACTAAATCAGCATATCTCATCAACCCATGTTATCGAGTTTTCAAGTTTGGCCAAAATCTCATTGTTGATGCATCTACCATTATTTGGCTGTTTTTGTTGGGGTTTTTTTTTTACCGAATCGAAAAATATGCAATTCTCAAAAAAAAAAAAAAAAAATAAAATAACAAGGTCGGTGATGCCAATTAATAACAAAACGATATATTCGCTCTGACCTGTACCCGTTCTGGTTCTCTTGCACTGGATGTGATATAAAATTGATCACAACAAAGAAGAAAAAAGAGAAAACATTCCGGTTGTTTACTACGAAGCACATCTGCAATTAGCCAAGTCGAGCTGATTGTACCTAATCAACAACATTCTTTGCAATATATAATATATATATATATATAGACTTTGTCACGTGTTATATTCTAGTCACCGTCAGATCATGAAATATTTGGGTTAAAATAAATTTTAACTGAAAATTCACATTAAGATCTTAATTAGGCGTACTATCAAGTTTACCCGACTTTCTTGATTTGAATCTAAAATGATCTTTTTATGTGAAAATGAAAAAGAGCAAATAACGTTGGCGTTCTAAATTAATAGTGGGCGTTGTTCTTCTGTAGAGTTAAAGATACATCAACGATAAAGAAGCTGTTGTTTTGGAGAAACTTTTAACATCAGCTGTAAAACTGTTACTTGCAATAAACGTAAATAAAGCACGTGCAAAACACGTGCTGTTGTTTAAGTAAAGTGATTTCCTTGTAAGTTATAGACCCGAGTGAAACATAAAAATTACTTCATTTATTGGAAATAGCTTTCCTAACGTAACAAAAATGTTGCAACTATTTATAACATGCGTTTTGTACCACATGTTTCGTTTAGATCAATGAGTGACTGGGATTGTAAAAACAAGAAGAAAAATGGATTTTGATAAGCTTTGAATTTTTTCTTCTTACTCTAATAATTATGTATTTCAAAGTGAACGATCAGAAATTGTCACAATGCGTGTTCCTGTGCATGTTGGAAACAATTATCAAAGTTTCAACCAATGAGTAACAAGTACTATCAATACGAAGACGCTCTATATATTGGGAACGGGTTGCCATCAAAATTTGTTAACTGAGCAATGATAGTAAATAACAAATAGATTTTGATCTCTCTCTCTCTCTCTCTCTCTCTCTCTCTCTCTCTCTCTCTCTCTCTCTCTCTCTCTCTCTCTCTCTCTCTCTCTCTCTCTCTCTCTCTCTCTCTCTCTCTCTCTCTCTCTCTCTCTCTCTCTCTCTCTCTCTCTCTCTCTCTCTCTCTCTCTCTCTCTCTCTCTCTCTCTCTGTCTCTCTGTCTCTCTCTCTCTCTCTGTCTCTCTCTCTCTCTCTGTCTGTCTCTCTCTCTCTCTCTCTCTCTCTCTCTCTCTCTCTCTCTGTCTCTGTCTCTCTCTCTGTCTCTCTGTCTCTCTCTGTGTGTGTGTGTGTGTGAAATTTAAAGGTACACTTACACCATAAAAATGTTTGGTCTCTCTTTGCTCCGACGCACTAGTTGTTATGTTTACTTGAAGGACCCGTATTACAGGAGAAAGTGAACTATGCACGGGATGTGACGAACTCTAGAAAAGTTTGCAAGTTTTGAAAAGTATTTTGTATTTTTACTAGTGTTGTTCATTGTAGGAGAGACCAATTTACAAGAAAATAATTAAACTCTCTCTCTCTCTCTCTCTCTCTCTCTCTCTCTCTTTCTCTCTCTCCCTTCGCATAATAAATGTTTTTAAACATGTTGCCTTGATTTGTTAATATGTAATTTGTCAAACTTTATAGGAAAGGACTTAATATAGTTAGAAAACGTGTGCCCAATCCTACCTGTATCTTTGATACCAATAAAATATGTTTAAATCAAAATAGTAAATAACCATTAATATTATTTTTGTCTTTTTGATAAAACTCGATGATGTTGTTTTTAATGAAATACATCTGTGTTAGATATATAGCACAAATGATTGTCAAATTTTGCAACTGGCCCCTGTCGGTTTCTTTTCAGTATTTACATGTGGTAACTGTACTACTTCAGATTTGTGGGGCAATTTGCTCATTTTACCGTTGATGCCGACTTCTGTTGAAACCGTTGTTTCCTGTGTCAAATTGCCACAGTTTTTATTAGTTTATTATGAAAGAAAGTTTTGTTTTCAACATTTTAAGCTATGTTTGAACTGTGAGTGTTGGGCCGTGTGGGCATGACGCTATTTTAAATCAACCCTCCCCCCCCCCACACACACACAAAAAAAAAATAAATAAATACAAAATTTTAAAATGCTGTACTGTGTCCTGAAATTACTGTTTCCGATTCCAATCTATGGGTGAAGAATTGTTTCCTATTTACATCAACATGTTAGGTGCCGAACGTTATCCTGACACTAACCCCTCTAGATTTTTCCTACCGATATTTTTCAGATGCACTACACCCGATTTAGCGTATAAATATTGCGACATTTTCGCGAGTTCTTGTCAAAGTACACTGTGTAACATTTTCATGTAGGCTTCATGGTGCTCATCGAGGGAATAGCCTGTATAGATAAAGGCAGATCGTTTCCATATGATACGATTGTCATCAGTCCATACATTTCAGCACTCCAACAAATAGTTCAAGGTTTACTTCACTGACTGTTATTGGTGTCAGTGTTATGTTTTTGGTTTCAAAGCTTAAACATACACTGTCGTAATTCCGTGCTTTAGAGACGTGTCATGGTTAGCACAGCCCAAAACTAGATATTGGGCTACCGGCGTATCACGCCGCTGACACCAGCGTAATACGAACTGGAATATTCCACGCACAACGTTGCTAAATTTCGAAACATGTATGTGGCACCCAATCGCACAGCCCAATGCTAACTAATGGACTCCAGATGAACTGCCTTTGCCCTAGAATTGTCACATGACCCTCTTCATCAACGAGTTTCGACCTAGGATTTCACCGGTTTGAACTAATTTTTCCACACAGTGAGCATACACAAGGTCCAAGGACTTGTACCCACAGTCCAAACAAAGTCTCCAGGAAAAATTGGGCGAGCCATACTGACCAAGGCAGCATACAGGAGATTAGTTAGGCCCATTCGCCGGCAAACATCACGTGCATGACGCAATAGGGTTACTTGGTCACTTGCACACCCCAATCTGGAAACAACCGCACAACAACAGAGGCTAGATAAAAGACTTAGCAGCTGAACTGACTAATTCCATACATCATCGAACGGTGACGCTTTTATATTATTTTAAATATGAGTTTCGCTAATATTGGATTAATTAAGACTTAATGTAATTGTTTCTCGCAGTTGTGAAATCTTAACGATTCCTATGACCTGCATTCTTATTAAATCTTTGTGATGTCAGCGACATTCCGACAATCTGATATCTGGGGACTGTCCAATAATCGGTCATATAGAAGCCAGTAGAAAATGAAAAAAAGATTCTTCGTTTCAAAAATGGGAGGGGCGTTACCGCGACCGTTCTGTTCGCTTCATATTAGGTTTCCATTACAATATCGCACGTTTTACTCCTACAGATCGTCTTGTCTGGAACCCAACAGTTGTTATCAAATAAAAACTGGAGAAATGAGTTAGCAGGTGTTTTCTAAAACATGCAAATTGTACCCTCCACCATAAATCGAAGAAGTTGACATGTCATGTGTAAATATGTAAGGAAAAGGGAATTTAGTGTAAACACAACAATTCAATATATTCCAAAGCGTAGAGAACTTTTTGTTTGTGTGTGTTCTTATTTGGTGGGAGGGGGGAGTGGGGGTGGAGGGGTGTGTGTTATATTTTCGTTTTTGCTTTTGTTTTTCTAATCATAGTTGTTGTTCCTTCTTATACTATGATTTTTACCGTAGTGCACCCTGGGAAAGACTGATTGCACGTATCGGCCTCCATACCGCACTTCAGAGTAATCATATAAGTAACAACTATACACTGTTTGTGTAACTTCTGAGTAAACCTTGCCTTCTCCTTGTGCTTCTTGTAAGGAACGAGTGTCTTGTCAATAGGAGGCACGCTACATCATGACCAATAAAAAGTAAGAGCTCTGTAATGTGGAAAGCAAAGACGGTAATTAAAATACGGATTGTGTCTTGCCGTAAACAAGTGTGGAACTTCGATTGGAAACAACTCTAATTCAGGCGCGCGCTGTGCTCGCCACCATTGTGCGATGACGTAATTCATGGTTTCTCGTGGCACGCGCTACACAATGACCTGGTTCTTTCGTGATGTCTTCTCTTGATTATTTACTATCAAGACAACTCCTTAGTAATAAGAACGAGGCTGGCCGCCATATAATGGAATACGATTTCTAAACGGGAATCATGGGATATCCCCGGTAATTGCTGCTGACACGTTCTATTAATGGACAAAAGGATCCTGACGAGATATTTTCTTGCTAATTAGAAAGATTATATAACATTTTAATCAGGCTGACTTATCATATGTAAAGAGGAAGGGACAGTCAGTTATACTTACAGCCAAAAGATGCACGTGTAAGATATTATGCGGAGACGTCCCATTGTACATGTAACATTATAAACTGAGGGGTATGGGGTAGTACCAGACTTAAAAACCTGCCGAGACATCCCCTTATAAACTGAGGGGTATGGGGTAGTACCAGACTTAAAAACCTGCGGAGACATCCCCTTATAAACTGAGGGGTATGGGGTAGTACCAGACTTAAAAACCTGCCGAGACATCCCCTTATAAACTGAGGGGTATGGGGTAGTACCAGACTTAAAAACCTGCCGAGACATCCCCTTATAAACTGAGGGGTATGGGGTAGTACCAGACTTAAAAACTGCCAAGACATCCCCTTATAAACTGAGGGGTATGGGGTAGTACCAGACTTAAAAACTGCCAAGACATCCCCTTTAAACTGGATGGATCAACTTACAAATTATTGACTCCTTGAACGGAGAAGAAAACAAATAATCAGAAATATTTGCCATCGAAACAATCCTTATGAACCGGATGAGCTGGACATTCCCCCCCCACCCCCCCCCAGTCCCGTGTTGAATGAAATGAGTTCATAGGATATTTTACTGTGTATACGTCCGCCAAACCGGAAATAAACCGCGACCAGACACCCACAGACCGTGGAGTTATCGACACCGCAGCCTAATTTGGCTTTAGCATGAATTGTCTGATATCATAGAAGGTAACATAATTCGGTCAATATAATGTACAAGTAAACTAGGTTCCAGACGAATCGAACTCTATATAATATTTCTCATGACCTTTAGTTAAGTGCGTGTTCAACATTCATATTTCGAAGAACTAGACAGCGCGGAGCGACAGCAACTCATCTTCGTCACTTTCATGGATTGAGAAAAGCCGCAAAAAAATAGAACCATGTTTATTGAGAAAAAAAAAAAGAATAAAATACAGGAAAGCATAGCCCGTTTTCTGACTTCCTTCAAAATATTTCCCTTTTTTATGTTGTATTATTGATAAACCCGCGTTAATATAGACCACAGATAAAACTATTTATAGCACAAATAAAAATATATGTTTTCATGTTATTGTTCGTGTTATAAATGTTTTATAAAATATTATTTCATTCCTTTGAGGTACGAATCAGAAATTATTTTCTCCTATGTGGGATAAGTGACGAAAGAGGCGCTGTTATAATTGTCATTGCACATGCAGTCCTTTTTAAGGTCATTCAAATTGACCAAGTTAGCGTATTCACGTGTATATTTTTCATTAAATTCGTTGGAAGCGACGTTTCCGTAATTTTGTTATCGAAGGACTGTGTCTAAATTAGTGAAGATGGGTAAAAGAGGACAAAGTTGATGGTATGATTTGCAGGACAAATTAAATGAGTAGCATTGTATATGAACTTGTGATTGTATGTTTTAAAATAAACTCAATCCACGTTGTGGTCGGCCATTAGCAATTTATATGATGTGTTGAATTATCATAGTGATAAGGCAAACATGTGTTATAGGTGAATTGCCCTTTTCATTTTTTTTTCATTTTGAAGACCATATTCCAAATCAGTGTTTTATATACATGTATATATATAATATCATTGCTGTGTTTAGATGTAATGTTCGTGACCTGTATGTATAACACAATAAGTATATACATACTGGAATAGATATTTCATTAAGGATATATAACAATCAAATACATGTATCTTTATCAAATTTCTTATTTATTCACTGATAAATCTAGTAAATACACTTTTTTTTATTTGATAGGAGTTTTAACTATTTCAATTCTCATATTTTATTTTTAAAAAATCAAATGAAACGCGGACCATTGTTTCAAAAAAAAATACAAGGAAACGTTATATTGTTTTGTACAACTGTCGAGCAAAAGTACAAACAATATCATAAAACTTAGTAAGGTTACTTGCAAAGGATTTCGGAGAGTTTTGAATCTAAAACTGGTGTCGGCGGTACCTTTAGCTTCAGTGTGGGACAAGGCGTTGTTTTAGACCATGCCTTATCGTGGCTCGGTGTTGTTTTAACAAAGCGAGACGGAGAAACACATTATCACAGACTCTTGTTTTTGTGTTTTAAATAGCTGAGGTGCTGTGGTCGTTTTCTGAAAACATCTTTCACGAAAAACGCTGGCCACAAGTCTTCTGTTGACACTGGTTGGCGTTTATGTGTAAACGGACACGAAATCGTTACATTTAACGTCAATTAATTCAAATTGGGAGTTATTCGTCTTTGAAATCATTTAAGTTTCATTAATTTGGAAAAGAAGACTTTTATACCAGATATTCTTTTTTTTTCAGAGAAAAATCATTACAGGAAAACACGTTGGTATGTCGTAGAAACCAAGAATTACTATCACAAAAAAAAAATCTTACAATTCGATTGTCCGGACTATTATTTCAGAAAACGTATTTTGGAAAGTCTAATACCTTCCATTAACCCATTTATATATAATAATTAACACCATTACAATCAATTAAAACAATATTGACCTTTTTTGAAATAAACGTTTCTTATCAACTTCAGTAAATCAAATGTACATAAACAATTAAGATATGGAATTTCAATGCAGTAATTTATGTCTTCATCAAAATCTGAGGACGGTCCTAAAATCGTATCTAGACCTGTAACACATGTAGATTAATTAGGACGGTCCTAAACTCGTATCTAGACCTGTAACACATGTAAATCAATTAGGACGGTCCTAAACTCGTATCTAGACCTATAACACATGTAGATCAATTAGGACGGTCCTAAAATCGTATCTAGACCTGTAACACATGTAGATTAATTAGGACGGTCCTAATATCATATCTAGACCTGTGACAAATGTACATCAATTAGGACGGTCCTAAACTCGTATCTAGACCTATAACAAATGTATATCAATTAGGACGGTCCTAAACTCGTATCTAGACCTATAACACATGTAGATCAATTAGGACGGTCCTAAACTCGTATCTAGACCTATAACACATGTAGATCAATTAGGACGGTCCTAATATCGTATCTAGACCTATAACACATGTAGATCAATTAGGACGGTCCTAAACTCGTATCTAGACCTGTAACACATGGAGATCAATTTAGACGGTCCTACACTCGTATCTAGACCTATAACACATGTAGATCAATTAGGACGGTCCTAATATCGTATCTAGACCTATAACAACTGTAGATCAATAAGGACGGTCCTAAACTCGTATCTAGACCTATAACACATGAAGATCAATTAAGACGGTCCTACACTCGTATCTAGACCTATAACAAATGTAGATCAATTAGGACGGTCCCACACTCGTATCTAGACCTATAACACATGAAGATCAATTAAGACGGTCCTACACTCGTATCTAGACCTGTAACACATGTAGATCAATTAGGACGGTCCTAATATCGTATCTAGACCTATAACACACGAAGATCAATTAAGACGGTCCTACACTCAGATCTAGACCTATAACACATGTAGATCAATTAGGACGGTCCTACACTCGTATCTAGACCTATAACACATGTAGATCAATTAGGACGGTCCTACACTCGTATCTAGACCTATAACACATGTAGATCAATTAGGACGGTCCTAAACTCGTATCTATACCTGTAACAAATGTAGATTAATTAGGACGGTCCTAAACTCGTATCTATACCTGTAACAAATGTAGATTAATTAGTAGACCGACCCAGGTAAATGTTGGTAAATGTCGATAACCGCAACCTTTGTTCAAATCACACGCTGTTCAGTGGCAAACCGTTTAGCTACGCGTGACTTTGATTTTCATCATCTTTTACCGCCAACGCTTGTAGCAGATGTTTGTATTCACTATTATTTATATGGTACAATAACACAACACAAATTCTATTTATATTTTTTTCAATAGTAAACTGTAAAATAAGTTATCTTACTTTGAGTGGGTTGGAGTGGGAAATTCAATACAAGCCTACTGTAATGCAGAGTTCTTCCAATTATATTCCAAACCTCCCTTAACCTAAGAGAAGAGGTTCCATAATATCTGACTGGGGCAAGGCGAACATATATGCTATCTACATGAGGAGAAAAAACTCCTCGCGGCCATATTGAAGGAAATCTGGCGCTCTCAACCATATGTTCAAGATACTCTATACAGACACTTCCAATGATGTCGGAAACGTACAGAAAAATACATTTCCTGTAGTAGTAAAAATAGTAAAAATGAAAGGACAAACAGCTTCTAATAACGTCACTTAGGTTAACATGACATCAAAATGACGTCACGTCATTTTCTTGCGATCCAGCTGTATCAATCCTCTGTAAATTCAACTTTACACTGAGTTAAAGGGACGCCATAATGCAAAGTGTTAATATGGACTTATGAATGTAAATATCTCCGACCTAAACGCACGTGATGTTTTATCGAACGACGAATCATTGGCCTCGTCGCCTAATCATTAAAAATGTAGCCAATGATAGGACTATCACTGTTAAAGGGTTCATATGTGTATATAAGATAGTCAGAAAACAGAGTCATTCGAGATGTCACCTTCGAACTATCAAGAATTACATCTCAATGGCGCCAACATCTGAACTGTCATGCATCAATCAGACAGAACTGGGCACGTGAAAAACTGAAGTTTCTGACCTGGCTACACCCAGATAAATATTGTATAAGAACTCTACATTCACCAAACCAGAGAGATTCAGAATACCGGATAATGTTGTACATATATATATATAAAACTTATATCGCCGATTGGATAAAAAGCGAGAGGAGCCCTCTACTTTGGTGAAGATGTTAAATCCAAATAAACCAATCGCAATGAGGACAGTATTACACCACTTCCTGCGTCATTCCATCACGCGATGCACTGTAACACGTGACACAACGGAGGATTCTGATTGGTTAAATGCGTTGTTGTTATTGACTATTTTTTAAAGGGATAGTTTCCGTGTATCATCATGTTCTAACATACTCCCGACCTTCGACGTCGCGCCTGTATCTCCGTTAAACATGTGGTTGTCCGAGACAGTATACACGATGTTCATTTTAACACTGTTTTGATGTGAGGTCGTTTCGTGAAGGTATTTTGGAAATGTTTATTACTGTGTCAGACTCATAAGTATTCAAACGCTGTAAAGGGACATTTCAAACCACACTACTGCTAGGAAAGGGTTCAGTGACACGTATAATACTTTTTAAAGTTGATTGTCACTTCCGCAGAAAGTTTTAGACATCAAATAAAAATGATTCCCAATTATGTTTGATGGTTAAATCAGTAAACTTACTTATGATTTTTTTTATCAAACATGTTGGTAACTAATTGATCAACTGATAACCTGCCGTCGTCTCAATTTCATTACTTTCCTAAATACCGGCCTCGCTTTGAAAATACCTCAGATCGCAACCTAGCGGAGATAATTGGTACTAAGGTAGAAAATGAATTCACACTCGGAAGCAGAATTTCCTGTCTGGATGTAAAATAACAATATCTCGTCGGTGGGCTGCACTTTTTTATTACTTGGTAATTACGTTTGGCAGATAAAACCAGAAAATCAAACGATAATTAGTTGAAAGCGTTTTTTACTTATATAGGGACCAATGTATAAACTTCCATATCCTGAGTCGCTGCAGTATTCAAGAAGACAAAGCACAACCATGTTTAAAAGACACCTCGGGGAACATTCTCAAATATTTTCAGTAAGAGAAGAAAGTAAATCACTTTTTAATGATATATAGAAATGTGAAATTTAATGATAGTAATGACGTGTATGTTTGATATAATCATAATTCAAACAAACACTGAGACCTCAGTAATGACACGTGTCATATCCTCTCCGTTTAATCCGGTATAATATTTAGAAGACCTATTTATCGCTACACTACAGGTAGCAACAATTGAAACTCATTCATTTGACATTACCATTTTTCATATCATTCAATCATAAAAAAGGCATATATCTATTCTCTCAAATGGGTTTTAAGATATTCTCACGAAAATAAACAGAAAATCGGAATTTAGAGAATGTAACTCCCAAAACAGTTTCGACTCTGTCTGATTTAAATACATTTCATTGTCAACCTCAGACCAAAGGATGAGATACACTTATCTACGTCTGCTGCTGTTAAATATAGAAAACAATTTTTATCTGGAAAACATCCATATATCTGCAATAAGTATTACTTTTAAAGTCTGTCTATTCCTGCTAAGTCCGCCATAAGGTCATTTTAGCTAGTAACCTCTATATCGGTATGTCTGTCTGTATGTCTGCTGCATAATTTACATTTTATTACTGACAGATATTTCACGACGCGTTGAGTAAAAGGACCAATCTAATGATCATCGTTACAGGGAGACATTTTTACATTCTATCAAGGCGTTCACTTTGTAGAAAATACAAGTTTTTATCGTGCCTTACGTGGCTAGCAATAACTAAACAAGGACATGTTTTCCGCGTGTTTAGATCTATTTTTGGTTTCAAGCACAAGACATGTTCTTTTATTTCTGTAGAGATGTCACACATTTCCGACAGATATTAATGACATGTGTTACAAAGGTCACAAAACGTGGCTCTTTTTGAACGCATAGTACAAACGTTCTTCGCATGTCAACATTCGTGTTTACGAACTCTCTTACAAGAGGGCGGGTTCTACAAACATCAAAAACATTGGGAAAAATTGATGTTTTAAAACAAAGGCAACTCCATAAAAAATAAAAACGCAAAACATTTATCGTTTTGACATTTTAATGGATTTTATCCACATTCTGATAATATTTCAATTTTTCTTTCTTTCATCTTATCTGTTATTTTTATAGTAATGTGTTTTCATTATTCCAGATATGTTAATTTTTGTTGTCCTTGATTTTACTTTCTGGAGAAATTAATCAATTATTTATTTATTTTTTATTTGATTACTTATCTTCATTTCAAAGTTTCCTTCGACGATGCCAGTCAACCAACATGTTAATATGTATTTGCAATACACAACGTTGCAAATCAACCAATTTAATATCGATTAGTAGATTGAATATTGATTAGTAGATTGAATATCGATTAGTAGATTGAATTGATTAGAAGATTGAATATCGATTAGAAGATTGAATATCGATTAGTAGATTGAATATCGATCAGTAGATTGAATGAGGATCAGTAGATTGAATATCGATTTGTAGATTGAATATCGATTAGTAGATTGAATATCGATTTGTAGATCGAATATCGATTAGTAGATTGAATAAGGATTAGTAAATTGAATATTGATTAGAAGATTGAATATCGATTAGTAGATTGAATATCGATAAGTAGATTGAATATCGATTAAAAGACTGAATATCGATTAGTAGATTGAATATCGATTAGAAGACTGAATATCGATTAGTAGATTGAATATCGATTAGTAGACTGAATATCGATTAGAAGACTGAATATCGATTAGTAGATTGAATATCGATTTGTAGACTGAATATCGATTAGTAGATTGAATAAGGATTAGTAGATTGAATATCGATTTGTAGATCAAAGTTCTTTCTAAAAAAATGTATCGAAAATTCGCGGTGGTACGTTTACTAAATAGACACTTCCAATTCACCTTTTTCGACCGAAGGATTGGTCCTGACCTAGAAAAATACAGAGCCTCACGTGAAGGTTCCAGGTGCGTGGTTCGACGCTCTCTATCTCTGACGGTTTGTATTTCTCTGAAAGCTGAGAAATGGATCAATCTGTGCCGAATTGGTTGTTGGGTAAGACATTTTCCCCTGCTAGTTCTGTATGGCATAAAATGGGACCTCCCGGATGTTGTTCATTTAGGTAGTCACCAGTAATCTTAAGGAGACTCAGCCTCAAATTATCCTGGCTGTTCACGGGGCGATAACCCCAGCAAAACAAAGCAACAGCCAATAGGATGAAATTTTCCGCAGACTATCGAGCTGGGGCATAATTATGTCTCGGGTAGCCTCGTTTTTCCAATTTTTTAAAAAGTAAAATACATACATTGTACATCTTAATAATTTTGGTAACGTTTAATTTTTTTCGTTCTTTTCAATAATATTTCACCAGTGAGTAAATTTTACCTTGTTTGTATATAGTATTTATCACCCATAGTTGTATTTATCTTTGCAGTAGGTGACTACCTCACTCAGCATCATGCAGGAGGCACCCTAAATGCTATTCAGACCGCCCATGGTAGTTGTGAAACCATAAGTGCTCTTCAGACCGCCCATGGTAGTTGTGAAACCATAAGTGCTCTTCAGACCGCCCATGGTAGTTGGACACCATAAGTGCTCTTCAGACCGCCCATGGTAGTTGTGAAACCATAAGTGCTATTCAGACCGCCCATGGTAGTTGGACACCATAAGTGCTCTTCAGACCGCCCATGGTAGTTGTGAAACCATAAGTGCTATTCAGACCGCCCATGGTAGTTGTGAAACCATAAGTGCTATTCTGACCGCCCATTGTAGTTGTGAAACCATAAGTGCTATTCAGACCGCCCATGGTAGTTGTGAAACCATTAGTGCTATTCAGACCGCCCATGGTAGTTGCTATTCAGACCGCCCATGGTAGTTGTGAAACCATAAGTGCTCTTCAGACCGCCCATGGTAGTTGTGAAACCATAAGTGCTATTCAGACCGCCCATGGTAGTTGTGAAACCATAAGTGCTATTCAGACCGCCCATGGTAGTTGTGAAACCATAAGTGCTATTCAGACCGCCCATGGTAGTTGTGAAACCATAAGTGCTATTCAGACCGCCCATGGTAGTTGGAAACCATAAGTGCTATTCAGACCGCCCATGGTAGTTGTGAAACCATAAGTGCTATTCAGACCGCCCATGGTAGTTGGACACCATAAGTGCTCTTCAGACCGCCCATGGTAGTTGTGAAACCATAAGTGCTCTTCAGACCGCCCATGGTAGTTGGAAACCATAAGTGCTATTCAGACCGCCCATGGTAGTTGTGAAACCAATGTCTATTTACTCATTATTTCTCATGATCAATTATGTGTAAATTTTGAAATTTATTACCACAATTTTTCTAACTTTTCAGAGAACACTGTATTTTTCTGTTACATGCATACTTTAGAATCGATACCTAGTATATATTTATATTCTATACCAGATGGTGCGTCATGTCTTCGACTCCATTTCTAAATATCTGAAGAAATATACAGGTACCATGTACGTAATTGTAACTAACGTGAAAACATTATCATTGTGTATAGATTTTTAAGCTGAAATTGAACCTAAATCTTTAAATGAAGAATAGAAATATGATATTCTACAAATAACTAAATCTATCAAATATACTGAATATCCTCAATATAGGATAATATGTAACCTTCATTAGCGGAAATGCATTTTCAGGAAGAGTTGATAACCTAACTCACCACTGACTACGATGGAAGGTTTTCTTCCTTTCCCTCACCCCTAGATAGAGTCTGTTGGTAAACAATTATCTACACAATATTCCGTCAGGATCTAGCTTGTTTTCTGAGTAAGACAATCATGAATATGCATGGCACGCCCGGCATAAAGTCATATCTCTCACACTTTCTATAAATAACAACCTCGATGTTATTCCTGGATGCTTAAGTAAAATGAATGGAAATCAGATTCAGTTTCATTTATTTTATTAGGAAACGGTATCAGCAGCGATCTCCATGTTATTGTGAAAAGACCACAGGGACATGAAAATTACGATATAGTATGGATTCTTAAACATGTATCTTATCTATTACGGCTTCGGATGAATGCCTTGTATGTACGTACTGTAAGACCATTTCTATATATGTTGCAAATTTAATTCAACTATTTCAATGCCTAATGAATATTGTTATCCTCGATATGTGCGCAATCGCTGTTTTCGCATGGCCCTATGTATGGATCAGACTATTCTCATCGGACCAAGGTCGCTTCCAGCATACCAAATTTGGCATTGGTCGCTCAAGCGATTGACAATCAAGGATTGTTATGGGACATATGGAAATCATTCCATTGTGCTCTTCCAGATATTCTAGTCTGTCCCAGACGCTTCAATTAATTGCCTTAATTCTATGAGACGCTTGTGTTAGCTCCCATGGGCAACATATTGAAATGATAGCATCCGTTTTGGTGGCTATTTCCAGTTTGTAATTGATGACGACATCGAGAATTTCTTTCACTAGCACTGCGTGCCGGAACAGACTTGACATATTGTTACTTGTGAGAAGGATGCCATTGACAGTAACTAGACAGAGTTCCAAAAATACAGCATTAGCATCACTTTGTCTGATGAATATTAGGAATGTCTTTGCAGACGGTGTAAAATTTTAAATATTCGTGGGGAATTTGATGGTAAAAAAGAAATCACTGGGTACACTAACCACACAAAGAAAAAAATTATTATGATTTTCAATATTTATACTTACATATACTTTGACATACACACCAGGCTCCATTACTTAACATTTAGACATGATTCGATATATCGTATGCCACATTTTGCATAATATGATTTACAATAAAAATACATCCCATCCTTAAAAAAAAAAAAAAACACACACACACACAGTTAACTTTGATAATTGGACATAATATGAGAGGCAATGCCTGAGATAGTGCAGTGAAGCATACGGATCTTGTACAACATGTGTGGGAAGGGAGACAACTCTGTTTACCTGTAAGTCTGTTTCAGTTTTAGATAGCGCTCCACTTGGCCTTATAGTAAAGTATAAAGTGTTGTTTTTTTAGTTTTTTTTTTTAATTTCAATTCTTAAAATGTACTTTATCTTATATAAAGAAATATCACTTTTCCCGAGAGCGGCGATGATAACTCGTCAGATATTAGAAAGTCCAGTTCTGGTAAGAAGCTTAACTGATCCTGAAGTGAAAAGAACAAGTCATAAAAACTCTGTAAATATTTCTTACAAAAATATGCAAGAAACTAAAATTCACGTCATCTATTAGTGGGATCTAACACAGGGACTTATCTAGATGAATTTATTACATATCAATTATAATTGTTGGTCAAAATACCATGGCAACATCTCGCGTTGTCTTCATACCGGTGACCGCCTAAAATGAAGAACAATAAAAGTTACGACAATATGTTAAACTGTTAAAGCTGAAGGGTGGCTGGTCTGTAATTCTGGAATTCTGAAAGATTATAATACCGGTAATTCCAAACTTTTTGTTGTGTACGAAATGGAGTTATTTCCCCTCCATCAGGGATATGGAGTTAGCTACGTTGGTCATATAATGTATCAGAAAGAAAAATAATCTAATAGTGATCAAACGACCTGGCATACTTACGGAAACTTATATATCTAATGACCGCCACATAAAATACTTTCGCATTCATTAAAAACACATTCTATGTGAGCCTAGTATACTTTCGAACAAACCACGGCGTAACGAACATCTAACACATCTTACTTCATATCGCATTTGAAAATAGAATATTTCAAGAGCATTGACAACAATATCAGACTGTATCTGTTGCAACCGTGTGTTGTTCATTTATTAGGTGAGACAAAGACTTCCTTACAATTTCTCTTCATCCTTGGCGTCCATCATTCTCGGCCTCCATCATTTTCAGCCTCTATCATTTTCAGTCTCTAACATTTTCGGCTTCCATCATTCTTGGTCTCTAACATTCTCGGCCTCTATCATTCTCGGCCTCCATCATTCTCGGCCACCGTCATTTTCAGCCTCCATCATTTTCAGTCTCTAACATTCTCGGCTTCAATCATTCTTGATCTCTGATATTCTCGGCCTCCATCACACTCGGCCCCCAAACATTCTCGGACTCCATCATTCTCGGCCTCCATCATTCTCGGCCTATATCATCCTCTGCCTCTAACATTCTAGGACTCCATCATTCTCGGTCTCTAACATTCTCGGTCTCTAACATGCTCGGCCCCCATCATTCTCGGTCCCAACATTCTCGGCCTCCATCATTCTCGGCCCCCTAACATTCTCGGTCTCTAACATTCTCCCGCCTCTATCATACTCGGCCTCCATCATCCTCTACCTCTAACATTCTCGGCCTATATCATCCTCTGCCTCTAACATTCTAGGACTCCATCATTCTCGGTTTCTAACATTCTCGGTCTCAAACATTCTCGGTCTCCATCATACTCGGTCTTCATCATTCTCTGCCCCCATCATTCTCGACCTCCATCATTCTCTATCTCTAACATTCTCGGCCTCCATCATTCTCGGCCCCAATCATCCTCTACCTCTAACATTCTCGGACTCCATCATACTCGGCCCCCTAACATTCTCGGCCTCTATCATTCTCGGCCCCCTAACATTCTCGGCCTCCATCATTCTCTGCCTCTAACATTATCGGCCTCCATCATACTCGGCCCCTCACCATTCTCAGCCTCCAACATTCTCGGTCTCTGATATTCTCAGCCTCCATCACACTCGGCCCCCAAACATTCTCGGAATCCATCATTCTCGGTCTCCATCATTCTCGGTCCCAACATTCTCGGCCTCCATCATTCTCGTCCCCCTAACATTCTCGGCCTCTATCATACTCGGCCTCCATCATTCTCGGCCTCTATCATACTCGGCCTCCATCATTCTCGGTCTCCATCATACTCGATCTCCATCATTCTCTGTCTCTATCATTCTCGACCCCAATCATTCTCGGCCTACATCATTCTGGGTCTCTTACATTCTCGGCCTCCATCATTCTCGGCCCCCTAACATTCTCGGTCTCTAACATTCTCGGCCTCTATCATACTCGGCCTCCATCATTCTCGGTCTCCATCATTCTCAATCTCTAACATTCTAGGACTCTATCATTCTCGGCCCCCTAACATTTTCGGCCTGCATCATTCTCTGCCTCTAACATTATCGGCCTCCATCATACTCGGCCCCTCAACATTCTCAGCCTCCAACATTCTCGGTCTCTAATATTCTCGGCCTCCATCACACTCGGCCCCCAAACATTCTCGGCCTCCATCATTCTCGGTCTCTAACATTCTCGGTCTCCATCATTCTCGGTCTTCATCATTCTCGGCCCCCATCATTCTCGGCCTCCAATATTCTCGACCTCCATCATTCTCGGTCTCTAACATTCTCGGTCTCCATCATTTTGGGTCTCTTACATTCTCGGCCTCCATCACACTCGGCCCCCAAACATTCTCGGACTCCATCATTCTCGGCCTCCATCATCCTCTGCCTCTAACACATTCTCGGCCTCCATCATTCTCGGCCTACATCATCCTCTGCCTCTAACACATTCTCGGCCTCCATCATTCTCGGCCCCCTAACATTCTCGGTCTCTAACATTCTCGGCCTCTTTCATACTCGGCCTCCATCATTCTCGGTCTCCCATCATACTCGGTCTCCATCATACTCGGTCTCCATCATTCTCGGTCTCTAACATTCTCGGTCTCTAACATTCTCGGTCTCTAACATTCTCGGCCTCTATCATACTCGGCCTCCATCATTCTCGACCTCCAATATTCTCGACCTCCATCATTCTCGGTCTCTAACATTCTCGGCCTCCATCATTCTCGGCCTCCAATATTCTCGACCTCCATCATTCTCGGTCTCTAACATTCTCGGTCTCCATCATTCTGGTCTCTTACATTCTCGGCCTCCATCACACTCGGCCCCCAAACATTCTCGGTCTCTAATATTCTCGGCCTCCATCACATTCGGCCCCCAAACATTCTCGGACTCCATCATTCTCGGTCTCCATCATTCTCGACCTCCAATATTCTCGACCTCCATCATCCTCTGCCTCTAACATTCTAGGACTCCATCATTCTCGGTCTCTAACATTCTCGGTCTCCATCATACTCGGTGTCCATCATTCTCGGCCCCCATCATTCTCGACCTCCATCATTCTCTATCTCCAATATTCTTGGCCTATATCATTCTCTGTCTCCATCAGTCTCTGTCTCCATCATTCTGGGTCTCTTACATTCTCAGCCTACATCATCCTCTGCATCTACATTCTAGGACTCCATCATTCTCGGTCTCTAACATTCTCGGTCTCTAACATGCTCGGCCCCCATCATTCTCGGTCCCAACATTCTCGGCCTCCATCATTCTGGGTCTCTTACATTCTCGGCCTCCATCATACTCGGCCTCCATCATTCTCGACCTCCAATATTCTCTATCTCTAACATTCTCGGTCTCCATCATTCTGGGTCTCTTACATTCTCGACCTCCATCATTCTCTATCTCTAACATTCTCGGTCTCCATCATTCTGGGTCTCTTACATTCTCGTCCTCCATCATACTCGGCCTCCATCATTCTCGACCTACAATATTCTCGACCTCCATCATTCTCGGTCTCTAACATTCTCGGTCTCCATCATTTTGGGTCTCTTACATTCTCGGCCTCCATCACACCCGGCCCCCAAACATTCTCGGCCTCCATCATTCTCGGCCTCCATCATTCTCGGCCTACATCATCCTCTGCCTCTAACACATTCTCGGCCTCCATCATTCTCGGCCCCCTAACATTCTCGGTCTCTAACATTCTCGGCCTCTTTCATACTCGGCCTCCATCATTCTCGGTCTCCATCATTCTCGGTCTCCATCATTCTGGGTCTCTTACATTCTCGTCCTCCATCATACTCGGCCTCCATCATTCTCGACCTCCAATATTCTCTATCTCTAACATTCTCGGTCTCCCATCATTCTCGGCCTCCATCATTCTCGGCCCCCAAACATTCTCGGACTCCATCATTCTCGGCCTCCATCTCCATCATTCTCGGCCTACATCATTCTCTGCCTCTAACACTTCATCTCGGCCTCCATCATTCTCGGTCTCTAACAATCTCGGTCTCTAACATTCTCGGCCTCCATCATTCTCGGTCTCCATCATACTCGGTCTCCATCATACTCGGTCTCCATCATTCTCGGTCTCCATCATTCTCAACCTCCAATATTCTCGGCCTCCATCATTCTCTGTTTCCATCATTCTCTGTCTCCATTATTCTCGGCCCCAATCATTCTCGGCCTACATCATCCTCTGCCTCTAACATTCTAGGACTCCATCATTCTCGGTCTCTAACATTCTCGGCCCCCATCATTCTCGGCCTCCATCATTCTCGGCCTCTATCATACTCGGCCTCCTTCATTCTCGGCCTCCATCATACTCGGCCTCCATCATTCTCGGTCTCTAACATTCTCGCTCTCCATCATTCTCGGTCTTCATCGTTCTCGGCCCCCATCATTCTCGACCTCCAATATTCTCGACCTCCATCATTCTCGGTCTCCATCATTCTGGGTCTCCATCATTCTGGGTCTCTTACATTCTCGTCCTCCATCATACTCGGCCTCCATCATTCTCGACCTCCAATATTCTCGACCTCCATCATTCTTTGTCTCTAACATTCTTGGTCTCCATCACTCTGGGTCTCTTACATTCTCGGCCTCCATCACACTCGGCCCCCAAACATTCTCGGACTCCATCATTCTCTGTCTCCATCATTCTCGACCTCCATCATTCTCTGTCTCTAACATTCTCTGTCTCCATCATTCTCGACCTCCATCATTCTCTGTCTCCATCATTCTGGGTCTCTTACATTCTCGTCCTCCGTCATACTCGGCCTCCATCATTCTCAGCTTATAATTATCTATCTCCTCTCTAAATTTTCTTCAACATACTAACCATCTCTTACTGATAAACCCTTGTGATCCTTTTCCTTTATATTTATAATTAATAATGATTTTCTTTTATAAATCTTATTGATATTCCCCTTATGCATAATTACCCAACTGTTGTAAACACTGGTCAAATGTATTCCCGCCAAATCTGTCATAGTGAAAATCCCGGTGTATAATCCTGTCATTAGTTGTATCCACTCAAGAGTTGTCTCCACTAACAATCACCGGCAAAATGGCGATGGTTGGAACAAAGACGTTCGGCGATATGCCGAACAAATTCCAGATCGAAGAAGGAGGAGAGTATTACTATGTTGGTTCTGAAGTAAGCATAATATCGTGTATTTGTCTTCGGCATGGATATATTGTTTCGGAACGAAAACACGGAATCCCACAATACGCAGTATTCGTTGCTCTGATGTGCTTGTTTCAGCTGTGTTTGTGATTGTTGTGAAGTGGGTGAAATGCTCATTATGTTTTCGTGAATAATGAGTCCAATATATCTAACAAGTGGTAGTTCTGATTAATAAAGCAATAATCCTAGGGTTAGTATTGAATGATAATCAGGTTGGGAACATCATTGTGTTTGAATGGATGCCCTGGAAATTCAACGCGTCCTCTCATTAAATTGAATTTTTTCTCCTCTGGACGTAGGCACATTGATGGTTCTGTATATATTTTTGTTTATATGAATTACATAAAAAACTAATTATGTCTTTTTATAATATTTAAAGTAGCTTTTGCTCGGCCCCATAATCCCTCAGTTTGTTTGACCACTTACACAGAAATCTAGTGATAGAGTGAGGGGTAGTCTAAAGAGTTCAGTACTAGTAAAGTAACATGTATCACAGAATTTAGGTTCATGTAAAGGTTCATGTCATGCCTGATCGGTTTACAGGACAAGTACATCAGACAGAACCATGTTAAAAGCATGTCAACATTACATACAAGTACTGAATACAAATATATATTTACAGTTATACTTTAATACTCAGTTACAATTATGACAGGAAATTCAAATCTGAAACATCCAGATCAACGTACGTTAATGTATATGATGCATTGTGTTAATTTACTAATATTTGGACATGTAACGCAATTGATGAAGGAAGAAAATTTTTTATCCATGCCCTATCCATGCATCAAACTCACGATCTATGGCACAATCACTTTAGTGAAGAAATTCTACAACTGCCTTAACAAAACATCCCCAAAAAAGGATGTTCGAAAGTTGTAGTGAATAGACAGCTAGAAATTCACTGCGTTATCATAGTGGCAAATTGTCCATTATATGTGATGTGAACACCTGGGTCACAATGTATTATGTATATATACTAAACATTGAACCCATGTCAAACTCCGGTACAATTACGACAGGTAATTTAATCCTGAAACCTTCAGATCAACATACAGTATATGATGCATTGTGTTCATTTGTTGATACTTTAGACTTAATAACACAACTGGAAAAAAGAAGACAATTTTTGACCTCAAATATTTGTGTTATATAAACATATTTCTTTCTCTTGCATGCATTTCATTTAAATTCTCTGTTGAAGCAGTGAAACATAAGAAAACATTGACTATTGTACATTTACCTGAGATTTTCTCTTTTATTTTTCAGGTAGGAAATTACCTGCGTATGTTCAGGGGCTCACTGTATAAGAAGTATCCCTCTATGTGGAGACGCCTACTCACTGTTGAAGAGCGGAAAAGAGTCGCAACTTTAGGTAAATATTGATTTTCATGATGATTGTGAAATGCAACTTCCACAGTAATAGCTATTTGGCACTAATATGTGAATAATTTAATTTTCAAAATATTTGAACTTTTTTAGTTGTTCTTGACAAAAGGATGTCCATGTCAGCTTGTGTTTTATTTTAAGGTCATCTGACCCAAAGGGTCAAGATGACCTATTGCTTTCATGCATCCATTGTTGTCTGTCCATAAACTTTTCCTTTAAAACATTACTCCTGCTTAATGTTTGGCCGGTTTCAATCAAATTTGGTCTGGAACATCATTGGTGGTGGGGGTTCATTTCATAAATTGAGAAATATTTTGCTATAAAATGCTTCTCCTCTTAATGCCTGGGTAGATTTCAGCCAAATTTGGCCTGAAACATTATCAGGTAGTGGTAGTGACATCAAACATGGATGAAGTGATCCTGAGATTGTCCTGACCAAGTCTTATTTTTTTCACTTTGGTTTAAAGTCCAACATAACTTGTCTAGAACAAAAAGTCTTAGCTTATGTTTCATTCTGATGCTTTCAAGGAATATTTAAGATTTGAATTCATCAGATTTGTCATACCATCATTTGTGAATTCTGAGGTTTGTCCATCAATTTGTCAATTGTCAGATGACATGCCATGGCCCTCTTTGTAGGTCTTTCAGTCTCAGTAAAATTATCATTTATTTTTCCATTTAGAGATTAAATTCAAAAAATATTTGTCACTGAAAAATCTTACAACTGTAAAACATATTAGTTTGTATATGTAGCTGTTGATATACTCTCAGCAGGCCATAGTGTCTATATAGATAGAATTTAACCCTGTATTTGTAGAGATAAAATTTCATCTGGTATCCCCTATGTGGTTTCTGTGGTATATTTTAATGGCCAGTTAAAGTTTAAGGAATGTGGGTTAATTATTCAATAGCAAGTTTTCTTTTTAAAGTCATTAGTATTATAAAACCCAGTAATTATATAGCCTTTTCTTTTCTTTTTCCATACTGTGTATTCAAATATAAATAAATATTTTGAAAGTATCTTTTTCTCAAAAATTTTAACCCCCCAATAAAAAGGAACAGCGTCCAAAATTTATCCAAAGAGGGACATTTTGTTGATGTGGCTGACTTTATTTTCTTTGTAGGTACTGGAGCGCCTGCTCTTGCCACGAATATCACCCTTCTGAAGGCTGTTGAGGTAGATAACATCTTAGAAGGCAATGATGACCAGTATAAAGCTGTGTCCATCAGCAGTGATACCTCTTACACAAGGTGATTATCTCCCCTGTATTAGAAAACATTTCTGGTCAAGTTTGATTATCTCCCCTGTACTATTAATATTTTTGGTCGCGTTTGATTATCTCCCCTGTATTATTAACATTTTTGGCCATGTTTAATACTTTCCCCTGTATTACGAAAATTTGTGATCAAGTTTGATGTCTTCCATGTATTAATATTTGTGGTCGAGTTTGATTATCTCCCCTGTATTAATGTTGTTTGTGGGCAAGTTTGACCACCAACTCTAATGGTGAACTTAGTCACACTATGAAAGAATGAATTCCATTTGATTGTTTATAATGCACTTGTTCACTGAAACCAGAAGCTATGATATATCTTGAGAGCTATAGCTCAGATGTCTTCCCTTTAGTCTAACCTGGTTTATCGGGCATCATCGTTTTTAAGCATGGGTTGGTTGCTTGGTGTTTACCTGCATATGTAACCACATTAGATGCTGATAGTTTGCAAAAACACCTTTTCTTTTAAATGTTATGAGAAAACTTTGTAAAAAATTGTAAATGGATTTGTCTGGGAAGTGGCTGTGTAAAATACTGAAAACCCTCAAAACACCTGTAAGTAAAACACAATATCATACAAAAAAACTGACACATAATAACTGTCATTCACAGAGACTCCAAAGCTAAGAGGAACACTTGGGTGACGACAGTACCAAGTAGTTCTCATCACCTTGATGCTGTGCCCTGTTCTACCTCCATCAACAGGAACCGACTTGGCAAGTCAAAAGTCCGCACATTTCCTCTCTGGTGAGACATCTAAATATTTCTAACAAACTTGATATATTGTTTATCACAGAAAGCATAACGTTAATTTTCTATTTTCTTGAATCAGTGATCAGTCTACAATTTATTTTCTTTGTATACTTTTCAACTTTATTGGTGAAAATAATGGGTCCCACCATATAAAATTGATGTATTTTCCGAATTTCTATGAATACCATCAAAATGATTGTTTTTTGTTTTACTAGTCTAGTCATTAAAGGATTGTGTCTGTAGAGTACAGTTCTGAAACTCATTTTTCAAAACCAAATCTGAATTTCTCTTCTATTGAATCTGTATAATATGTTCTTCCTCTAGTTTTGACGATACAGATTCTCCACCGAATCACGAGAATGCCAATCTGTCTGAGCAACTTGTACCAATACGGCTAGATATGGAGTATGAAGGACAGAAACTCCGAGATTGCTTTACATGGAACAAGAATGGTAAATTTTCACTGATTCATACCTATCTGTTTTTTTTTCAAACAAGATTAAATGATCATACCTATATTTTTGATACAGGTTTGACTCCTGGGACCAAATGGAAAGCAAAGCAACTTTGATAAATTTTACTGGTACATTTTGTACATGATATCAGAAACAAGCAAACAAAATTTGATGGTCATTAGAGTACATGTGTATATGCAGACTCAATAAAAATATGAAATTAACTAGTTCATGAATATTCTGTTGTGAAAGCCAAATTCTTAAGTGAAGAGACTTTGTTGAAGTAAATTCATGCTGAATGCATTAGCTGGACATATTTTTGTCTCATGCAGTGTTCATTGTATGTTTCAGAATCCCTCATCACACCTGAACAGTTTGCTGAGATAATGTGTGATGATTTGGATCTCAACCCTATAAACTTTGTACCGGCCGTGTCTCAGGCAATTCGTCAGCAGATTGAAGCCTTCCCTACAGATAATCTATTAGATCAACAAGCTGACCAGCGTGTCATACTGAAGGTAAATTCAGCTGACACTCAACCACAATTACAAATTCTATGTTTCTATAGGCTCTGTTTATGACACAAAATTCAGTCACATCTTAGAACCTTCGAACAGATTTGGTTGTGTTTATCCCATAGTTTCATAAGATCAAGTCCTATGCCTTATTGTGATAAGATGGTCATTGGACAATGAGAAAGGGGCAGAGGTCAATATTTGATAACTAATGCAAATTCATCAAAGAATTATCCTTACCATAGACATTTTCAAGTTACAAATATCATTTGGGCATTCATAAAAATTATCAAATTTTTCACTCGGGCATTCATGAAAATTATCAAAGTTTTCACTCGGGCATTCATGAAAATTATCAAAGTTTTCACTCGGGATTCATGAAAATTATCAAAGTTTTCACTTGGGCATTCATGAAAATTATCAAAGTTTTCACCCCACTCAAAGAATAATTACTGTTATTCATGAGCAAACAAAGAATATTCCCGATTTATCACTATATTGCTGTTTTATGTAATCATGATATTATCAGGAATTTGACATTAAGCAACTTGATAATGAATGGAAAACCTATGTACATGATTGTTGTTGTCTTGTTTATCAGCTGAACATACATGTTGGAAATATATCTCTAGTGGACCAATTTGAGTGGGACATGTCAGAGCCGGAAAACTCCCCTGAAGAGTTCTCTATGAAACTCTGTGCTGAGCTTGGTATGTCTTGGTTTAAATCATATAAACTGATTATCATCATATTTGAGGAACTATTATAATGTGGCCAAAGCTACCATGACATGTCAGAAAAGTAGCCTTGTCACCAGAGTTATCTTCATTTACTTCATGAGTAAAAACTATTTTGTTGAATTTGATATAAAAATGATGCATATGGTATCATGGTATCATCTATATTGTAAACAAGGCGTAGGTGAAATGTTTTCATAGTCAATATAACATCCATTGTCAGGTGTTACAGCATCATACATGAGTAAGTTTCACTGTTGTCTACATTTGCTTTTTGACCATTTTGAGCCAAAACAAAAGAATGGCTGTTTATGTTTGGTGTGATAGAAATATAATATTTTAAGCCAAGACAAATTTTCTTGTAAACAGTGTGGTGTTTTACAGTTACAAAATTTGATATATTCACAGTTTGTTAATACAGATGTATTGTGAAGCAAATGTGTACAAGTCGTTCTGAGTGTGTTAATACAGATGTATTGTGAAGCAAATGTGTACAAGTCGTTCTGAGTGTGTTAATACAGATGTATTGTGAACCAAATGTGTACAAGTCGTTCTGAGTGTGTTAATACAGATGTATTGTGAACCAAATGTGAAGTCGTTCTGAGTGTGTTAATACAGATGTATTGTGAACCAAATGTGTACAAGTCGTTCTGAGTGTGTTAATACAGATGTATTGTGAACCAAATGTGTACAAGTCGTTCTGAGTGTGTTGATACAGATGTATTGTGAACCAAATGTGTACAAGTCGTTCTGAGTGTGTTGATACAGATGTATTGTGAACCAAATGTGTACAAGTCGTTCTGAGTGTGTTGATACAGATGTATTGTGAACCAAATGTGTACAAGTTGTTCTGAGTGTGTTAATACAGATGTATTGTGAACCAAATGTGTACAAGTCGTTCTGAGTGTTAATATAGATGTATTGTGAACTAAATGTGTACAAGTCGTTCTGAGTGTGTTGATACAGATGTATTGTGAACCAAATGTGTACAAGTTGTTCTGAGTGTGTTGATACAGATGTATTGTGAACCAAATGTGTACAAGTCGTTCGGAGTGAGAGTTTATTTTGTTAGGGACTTTGTAAGTAGCTTCAACTAGAACAAAACCACATAATGGTTTTCCCCTATAAACTAAGTGCTGTATGATAAACATTGTAGTGGTGATATTTTTAAAATGGTTATGTATTACCAGGTTTGGGAGGCGAGTTTGTGACCTCTATAGCGTACAGTATCAGAGGACAGCTCAGCTGGCACCAAAGGACATACGCCTTTAGGTAATGTAGTTATATGCGTCTTTTTCAGTTTTATCCTAAATCCTAAACAATGTATTTATACTAGAAATCAAACTTTTACACAAGCCTTTTAACTGGACAATTAACCAAATAAAGTTATTTCCAAATCTAGGTTTCTGTGAGTTGGAAATGAGAAAAAAGTTTTGGTATCAATGGTCTTATTTTGCACTATGTATGACATTTTTCATTGTAACCATAGGGTTTTGGAATATGTTTCATGAATTTGTGTGGAAGTGGGTAAGATTGGTTTTGTGGAGTCCACTGACAACCAGTCCGCAGCTTTCTGCAGGCAGATTAATAATTAAACAACAACAATAAGGAGTACTGCTGAATGAGAAATATAGCCCACTGTTTCTTACATTTTTCAACTTCCAAAGTCAAGGTGGGGGGCATGGATACAGAGCAGTTTTTTTAAAATTTTATTTGTCAAGATGATGACCAAAATCAAAACATTTTTTGTCCTTGATATTGATACACAAATCTTGTAAGTGAACTTTGTGTTACAGCAGTGAAGCCCCACTGCCTACTGTAGAGGTTGCCATCCGAAATCAAAACGAGGCTGACCAGTGGTGTCCATTCC
Organism: Ylistrum balloti; assembly: GCF_031769215.1. Lineage (NCBI taxonomy): Eukaryota > Metazoa > Mollusca > Bivalvia > Pectinida > Pectinidae > Ylistrum > Ylistrum balloti. The sequence continues at coordinate 196,321 of NW_026782204.1, forward strand.
TAGAGACCCTGACTGATGCTGAAATGGAAAAGAAAATAAGGGACCAGGACAGAAACACAAGGTAAAACTTCCTAAGTCATTTAATCAGTGAACAGTCATGATTTGTCATTTATAGATATAGATGACAAGAGAACTTTTCAGTTAAACATGAGATTGCTTGTTTGTACAATATGGATGTCTCTTGAGAACATGCCGTTAGTTGAAAAGTGAAAGTACAAAATGAAAAAACAGTAGTTGGTGCCTTTTTACTTAAATGTAATCTTCTGCGATAAATTCCATAATGTTTATGACCATATAAAGGAATGAAGTCATTTTCCAGGTGAACCAACATCTATTTTGGAAATTATAATACAAATGACAAAACAAAAAAAACTATAAAGTGCTTTATCATTTGACAAAAATATGTTTCTGTAAGAATCTTGAAATAGTGTGAGCTGTTTACAGAGGTGTTATTGGGGTACTGCAATGCATTCTGGGAGAATTGGTCATGTGCGGGTCATGTGCCAGGTGCCATTTATCATACCACAAAACATGGATGTCTGGATAGTTTTAAGGAATCATAAGTTGAACAGTGACCCTGAGATATTCTCCAATATTGACGGGACAAGTTGAGCTATTATATGATCTTTGGTTTAGTGTTTTTGGGAACTACTCTATCAGAATTAGTCTAGGGTGGACTCTGTAGTGTATGGAATTGTTTTATCAATAATAATGATTTATTTTCTTTTCAATATTTTTTTTGACAGACGTATGAGACGATTAGCCAATACAGCACCATCGTGGTAGAATCAGAAATCTTAAATTATCCATATAGACTGACAATGTAAACCCATCAGATGTGTTCAAAGTGGAAAAACTACAACAATACTGCTACCAGGGAACCAAACATTGAAGTTGTCAACTGAACTTTAGAAAGACTGGCCACCACATGGAGAGTTGTATACTATACAAACATCAGATATATGGTATCTGTACCGAGGCAAAAAGTATCTTTACTTTTAGGCTCAGGTTTGGCCTATCCTGCAGTTTGACATTGGATTAAATGTTGCTAATATAAAATGTCACTCGCATGATTTAGATAAGATTTAGAAAATTTATCATAATCATCAAGTGCAAAGAATGAAAAAATTAATTCAAGAAACTTTGCTGTGACCAAGACTATAGTACTTTGATGTATTTTGATCACTTTCAAAATTTGCATTTACCAGTTTTATACAGAAATTATGTGGAAACGAACTGCAGACCAGTATACTGTAAATGTATATATTTTGGTAATTCTACTTTTGCACATTTTATGTTGAACATATTGCACCAATCATTGCTTGTTTTAATTTCTATTTGCGGATTCTGTAATGACTGTTGATGTGAATATAAGGCCATGAAGTGACATACTGTAACTTGATTGTGTCAAGTTAAGAAGGTTTGCTGTATTAATCTGATTATGGTTATTGAATTTAGATATTTTGTAATTTTAAATGAACACCGTTTTGAAACTGATGAACCATAGGACATGAATAATGAGTGATGTTCTGATGATTGTGGATGTAGATAGTATATAAGTATCAAGATCTGTTGAAGTCAGCTTCAGCTTATAAAAAAGTAGAATATGGAACTTCTATTTCTCTGCTTCAAAAGATTTCACATGAGTCAATGTGTCTGTTTGTGTACAAGTGAGTGAGAAAGTTGTGTGCAGAAAGGTCATGAATTTTTGTCAAACTGAAAATAAATTATACATGTAAAATCAATTATGATTTGTTGTCTGTTCTTGAATTTTTTTCTGAGAATTATCACGATCATATTTCAGACTGCTCGTTTGTAAGGCTTGAATTGGTTAAGTACAGTGCCATTTGAAATTTTGATTGATAGAAGTTCAATAGTTTTCTTTTTAAGATAATGTACAGGTTTCATCTAAACAGAAGTACACCAGTTGATGCTTGTGAAAATATCACATATATTAATACTGTACTAAAACAGGAAAGTAGTAATGTGTTTCTGTTACAGATAGAGTCTTCCAGAAGCCTCTCAATCTCCTCTAGCTTGTATTGAAGTGTATAAATGTACACCAGAGGTAACAGGAAAGGAATGTTACGATCAGGACCCATGACCCCTGGTTTACTGGTCCATTGCTCAACTGAGCAAGCTTTGATAATATAAAAGGAAACTGCCTCTAGCTTAAAAATAGAATGTGAATATATCTCTCTGTAAAACCTGCAACCCTACCATATATTGAACAGGGGACTCATTCAGTTTGATATTCTGTAAGCTCACAGAAAATTAAAATATTGCTACCTCAAGAATCTGGGACTTTCCATAACATTGAAGAAGTGGACAAGAAATCTTTAAGTGTCCTGAAGAATTGTAAAACGTCTCCAAGATGGAATATACTTCTTAGACATCTTGGTGACTACAGTGTATTGTTAAATGAAGAATATAGAAAGAAATATTTCTTTTCTGTTAACTCCTTTATCAAATACAATTTGTTTTTTCCGCTCTTCCAGGGTGACTTTTTTCACAATAGGGCAATATTTATTAGCATTATATACATGTCAATTTTGACATATACGCTCAGAGTCTACAGTGCAAAACATGCCTAGATTTATGTAAAACATTTTTGATATTTTAATCACCATCTTACATACAACAACTTGGGATGGTTTTTGTCTGCTATAAAGGTCCTTCGGTGTCCATAGGCCGAAAGGATTATCGAGACAACTAAATTTACACCACCGCTCTCGATTTAGATTTATAACTTATTTGTTTTATGCATGTGATGTAATTTATTTGTGTCTTGATAAAGGGGCAGGTTGCCTTGAAAATTTGACGATTTGCTTGTCCATACTGTTGCTATTACTCAATTGATCATATATATAGACTGAAATAACCAATTATATATATATGTGTTTTAAAGTGGCAAATATTTGGAGAGCACATTTGAAAAAAAAATTGATAACATAGGAAATAATTTGTGTACCAAAATAAGAACACTAAACATATAATTTCAAAATCAGAATCAGTCTATTTATAGAAATAGGCACCTGGCATATAGAGGAAAAACTGTCAGAAAAAAATCAGAAATGTCAATGAATAGTAAATATTTCTTCCAAGGCAACAGAAGACAGAGATTTAAACAATGTGTCAGGTATTCAGTAGAGTACTGATTTAATAGCAGTCATTTTGACAACAAATTAATTGTAAGCAACATTTTTTCCACTAAGGAATTAAAGAGTCTAATTAAGCCACAAGAAAGAATGAGAGAAATTGTTAATCATGAATTCAGCAAAGAAAAGGTCTCTGAATGATTTACGTAATTAATCAAACAAGCACTGGCCTGCAAGATACATCAAGAAATGTAATATTATAGAAAGATTTCTTTAAACAATTTAACAAGTAACATTAACAGTCGTAACTTGGAAACATTAGATAAAATACATCAGTAAACAGTAACTACAAATGGAAGTGCACTTAAAACTAAACTGAGTGTAATCAGATAAATTATTTATAAATAATATCATTTTATCAACAAATACAAAATTCTGCCTATATTTATGAGGCTAAGCAAACATTCTTTGTACTGCCTACAAAATAAACACAACAATAAAAAATGATAATATTATATAGAATATCTATATCTAATAGGATTAAACACTATTGACTCTGAAATAAATATTTATTGTAGTAAGTGCTGGGAAATGTTTCTACATGCTGGGATGCATTAATCAAATTAATTGAAATTGTTTCATACCATTAGTTACACATGTTAAAATTATTGTTTTGCTTCCTTAATGATTTGAATCCACTTTCATTAAATTATGTTTGGCAATACAATGTATTAAAAAAAACGAATGTGTCAATTTTTCAAATAATTATACCTTCATAATCCACCAAAAATACATGTTTCATATTTCCTGGTGGTGGATCATGTTTCACATGTACTGTTGGTGGATCATGTTTCACATGTACTGTTGGTGGATCATGTTTCACATGTACTGTTGGTGGATCATGTTTCACATGTACTGTTGGTGGATCATGTTTCACATGTACTGGTGGTGGATCATATTTCACATGTACTGTTGGTGGATCATGTTTCACATGTACTGGTGGTGGATCATGTTTCACATGTACTGTTGGTGGATCATGTTTCACATGTACTGGTGGTGGATCATGTTTCACATGTACTGTTGGTGGATCATGTTTCACATGTACTGTTGGTGGATCATGTTTCACATGTACTGGTGGTGGATCATGTTTCACATGTACTGTACATGTTGGTGGATCATGTTTCACATGTACTGGTGGTGGATCATGTTTCACATGTACTGTTGGTGGATCATGTTTCACATGTACTGGTGGTGGATCATGTTTCACATGTACTGGTGGTGGATCATGTTTCACATGTACTGGTGGTGGATCATGTTTCACATGTACTGTTGGTGGATCATGTTTCACATGTACTGGTGGTGGATCATGTTTCACATGTACTGGTGGTGGATCATGTTTCACATGTACTGGTGGTGGATCATGTTTCACATGTGCTGGTGGTGGATCATGTTTCACATGTACTGGTGGTGGATCATGTTTCACATGTACTGGTGGTGGATCATGTTTCACATGTACTATTGGTGGATCATGTTTCACATGTACTATTGGTGGATCATGTTTCACATGTAATATTGGTGGATCATGTTTCACATGTAATATTGGTGGATTATGAAGGTATAAAATGCTAGAAAAGTTTTTGATTCCACTGGCAAATCCTGACTGTAATTTGTCAAACTTTACCTACAAGTGTTGACCAATTCCGTTACTATTACTTCATTTTAGTATAAGACTAGATTTAGAAGCACTATTGAGCACAATATTTCAATCCATGCATAATCTCATGGTCAATTATGTAAACATTATACAAATCAAGATATATTGAAATTCTGCTTGAATTTTTATGTTACATTTCATTTTACATCATGTTAATATGATCACAAAAGTAACCCAATTACATATGACCAAAAAAACCCCACCAGTTAGGTGTCTGGAAAATCAAATTCTGCTTAACAAACTTAACATTTCTCAAACATTTTTAACCTTTAACAAACTTTGAAGATTAATTTTAAAAGGGAAAATACACAGAGTAATCTTCCTTCCCTTGATGCTGCAAACATTTCAAAATAAAAAAAAAAACCCAAACTTTTACAATGCTTTATATAAACATTTGATAACATGTTTGAAAAAATATTTTATTTCATACAATATAAATCAATCAATGTCTTCATCAGTAAATGTGTAAAAATCCTAATTCATTTTTGTTTGTTGTTTTAGTTTACATACAAATTTCCATTCAGCTTTTAAAATCAGTCATAAAAATAAAACAACAACCAAAAGCCTTTATCATATATAGTCTGTTTCCCTATGAAATATTTCAAAACAGAACTTTAAGTACAATTCTATCTTAAAAATCGATTGAGAGGACAACAGTACACACCATACAAAAATAGAAGATTTTAAAACATATTGTAGCTTTTCACGTATGTTTTCAATACTGATAAATAAGTTTAAATCCAATTTTTGAAATAATGTTCAAAAAATAATCATGTATAAGGAATTAGCTATGAAAATATCAAACTTTATTTTAAAGAATATTTTCAAATAAAAATATTATCAATAAAATGCACTTTCTCCTGAGATATGCTGATATAACACACAGAAAGAAGGAAAATTAATTGTGAAAATAAGAAAATTATCATTGGTTTTTACCTAGCGCAGAAATATTTTTCCATTTAATATCAAATTTTCTTACTGGTTAAGATGGGTCCATATAAACACTGAGATCTGAGACACTGTTTCCTGATTGCATTGATCAAATCATGTTAATCAGTCCAACGACAAATCTATCAGCACCATGACTACCTCCAGTCCTGCTGCTCCGAATGAGAATGTACAGTTAAAAAAAAAACTGTTGACCAGTCAAGACAAATCTGGTATCAACTACTTTCTCCCCTCCTTCTGCGAATGAGGACGTTATGTAAAAAACAAATAAATTTAAGAGATCGTTGCCTGGCTGGGCTGTGTTGGCCAGTCTGAGGCCAAATCTAGCAGCACAACGGCTACCTCCTCCCCTCCTACTCCGAATGAGGACGTTATGTAAAAAACAAATAAATCTAAGACATCATTGTCTGACTGGACTGACTGGATTGCGTTGACCGATCCGAGGACAAATCTAGCAGCACCATGGCTACCTCCCTCTCCGACTGAGGATGGAAGGTCTATATAACAGAATAAATTGAAATTGCATCTTAGTTATCAAAAGTTTGTTGAGATCTCTACAGAAAGTCACAAAAATAGTTTTTTACATGCAAACAATTATCTCAAACAATTATTAAATAATATATATATCTTGATTTCCTGAAACGAATAGCTTGTTCAATCTCTGTTCATATGTACATGTAGTTTGTTCATTTCAAATTGCACATGATGTGAATTAATGAAAATTTTTCAGAATTTTCAATTATTCATCTAATGATGTGTTGTTTATTTTCTTGTTACCTAACCTGGAAAGCTTCTGGATCAAAGCTTGGTGTGTAGGGATCATCTTGTGAACTGGCTCCCTGGTCTACACCACCAGTGTCCAGGGTCAGCATATTCCATGTTGGCCTGTAAAAGTTATCAATCGTTTGACTCCTGATTGTATCCAAGTGAAAATGTCTTTAGGGGATGAATGCCTCCACCTCTGTTCATCAAAGTATCAGAGTTTGGTGAAATTGCAGACATTGTCAAATGTGAGCTTTAATCTTAACGTTGATCGGTGATCACCTTGATATGATTGATGTTGACATTGTTTAAAGACGGGACGAGACCCAAAGGGACAGGACAAGACACCATTGACAGACAAGGAGAGAACTGTAAAACCATATGGTGGCATAAAATCATCAACCAATTCCATCTGATAGTTCAGGTGTCAAGTGGCACCACATTTCTTTAACGGGAAGTATATTATGTCATGTGGCACCACATTTCTTTCATCGGCAGCATTTTATCTTATGTTGCAACACATTACTTTCTGGGCAACATTGATTTGGAAGTCATGTATGGTCCAAGGGTTTCAGTAATAGGTGTACCCTTGATATTGAGTAGGAAGTTATGTGTTGGTCCATGGGGTCCAGTAAAAAGTCCACCCCTTATATTGAGAAGGCTTGATATTGAGTAGGAAGTAAAGTGTTGATCTCTGAGGCCCACAAAAAAGCCCATTCCCTGACATTAAGTTTGAAGTTATGTGTTGACCCTTGGGCCCAGTAATAAGTTGACTTTCTGCCTTTGAGTGACAAGTTATCTATTCGTCCCTGGGCTTATTCCTTGATAAATATGACACTTAGCTCACTGTGATTTTCTTCTCTTTTAAATACATAAGATCAAAAAAATGTTATATGCCATTTCAAATGGATTTCAAAGGACAATTTCCATTTGTCTCACTTGATCAGAACTGGTGCATCATTGGGCTGGTACAGACTGTAATTCACACCCCGTTGGAAGTATCTGTCACAAGGTCCATCTGGTGCAGTGTGGACAGATTGGGAAAGGTATCCAGATGCAACCTGAATGGGTTGGGGAAGGCTATTGGATGCTGGGTTGGCAGGAGTTTCATCTGTAAAAAATGAGATAAAAGTTATTTTGTTAAAGATATCTTTATCTAACCACAAATTTTCAGACCATTAAAATTTCAAATCATTATTATCATTTCTTTTTACTAACTTATCAGCTGGTTATAAGACAAGTGAGTTTTTTGTTGTATTTCAGTTTTGATTTCCTAAAACTATTGCAATCATTACTGCAACATATTCTGACTAAAAAGAAACCAGATGATCATGGTGTGTAAATACATGTATATATTTAGCTAGTCAGATAATTGGATAGTCAGTTCCAAGGTTGTTCATGTGACCTTGACCTACTTTCAATATGACTGCAGGTAATTGAATTGTAACCATCTTTTCACAATTGGCCAGTAGCAGTATGGGATAGGGTGAAATCACATTTGTTCAGATGAATGACCTTGGCCTATATTTAGATCAACAAATCGACAAAAGGTGAAAAAATAAAATCTCAATTGACCTGCATGGTAAATCATCTCCACTGGTGTAATGTGAGGATGTAATGGATTCATCATGGGTGTTTGGCTGGAACCCCAGGGTTGAAACATGTCCTGTCCCTGCCATGGCCTGATCCATGGAGATGTGGTCATTGGCTCACTCTGGGAAGTAGAAATCCTGGTCACCTGACCCGACTGATTGTTTGGGATCTGGAGTTTGTCACACATCTGAGCTAGTTCCCTAAGACATGACCCTGAACAGTGAGGCTCAGTCTTGGTGAGGTATCCAGTGTTTTGAACTTTGGAAATGCTAGATTTTTGTAAATTTGTCATATCATTATCAACATAAGTTGTAGGTGCAGCAACATTCAGATATTTGGTAGCAGGGTATGGAGACCAACAGCTGTGATGCGTTGGAACATTCCTGGTGAGCGAAGAATAAATACCTCCATTGTGTTCCTTACAGAACCCTTGAAATGTTTCCTTTTGTCCTTCAGAACTGTTAGCTTTTCCTGATAACTTATGTCTACGTCTGGCATTTGCAAACCATGTCTTAACCTGAAACAAATACAAAATATCTGTAATATTGAGTAAGACAACTTTCTCAGAAATAATACATTGGAATATATTTGAATAAGTCACTCAATCACAAATATTTCTCAAGGTACATGTAATAAGTCTTCTTTACAACTATAATCATCATAAATTGTTTGCTGGGTTCATTACCACTGTGAACATGAGGTGTAATTTTGAAGCGGGTCTCCTTGTAGCAGCTAGTTGCTACCTCAATGCATGCAGAAGCCTTGCAGCATGCAGGCAAGCTTTCCAGAGAGATACAAACTTCCACAAGTAGGACATCAAACCACTCACCTCAGATTTATCTAGGACAAAGCCTGACTAACCATAAATTAAATGCTGAAAGTAGCAGTTATCTTTACTGAAAGCTAAATTAAAGTTTATTAAAAAAAGAAAAGCAGACCATTTAAATCTATCATTGATATAACTAAAAATCCCTCAAATATTAATATCGTGACAGAATGGTCCAATAGGCCTTTTGTGTGAATTAGGACTAAAGCCTTTGGTGGAAGAGATCTGGTGAGCCACTTTTCTCACCTGGTAGGTTGTTAATCCAGATAGGTTAGCCAAGGACTGCTTTGTTTCTTGTGAGGGATACGGATTAGATAGATTTTCCATGAACCATCGATTCAACACAGTTTTGGACGTAGATGAAAGTTTCGTGCTCGGTCGCTCACCGCTTGGACAGATATTCCGCGGAGGAGGATTTCTAAAGAATTACACAAAAGTGAAGTTAAATAAATACTCACAACTAATTCTTTTCTTGCATTTTTTTAAAATTAAGGATACATTTTCTAAATGAAAAGAATAAATCACCAGAGTTTCTAATATTCTTTCATCAAATAAATAAATGTCCATTTCAATCTTTGAGGTAACCAAGTCACACAAATAGTTGTTTTTTTATGATGTGGTTGAGAACTCTCCAACACCATTTTCAGCCCAAGTAATTAATTAGACATTTCATAGCCAAATCATAATATTGGAAATGAAATGTTAAAAATAGTCCCTTGCATAAAAAAATTGATTTGAATGCAACATGTGATAAAATGATACTTTGATTTAAAATGTATTTGTTTGATAAATTTACATTATGATAAAATTGAAGAAAAAAAAACAATTTACACTGATATTGGGTAGGTTTTTATATCACAATTCAAAATTGTATTTCTTTAAATTGATTTGAAACAATTGCTGAAAAGACCTACTGAATCTAGATTTCAAATTCCAGTTTATCAATTTTAAACCATCTCCAAATCAATCATTTTTCTAAAATTAAAAATGGAGACATTGTAAACAGCATGCAGGGATATTTCTGGGTAACTTTTATAGAAATGGAGTAATTTCAAGATACACAAACTTTTTCTGTAAAATACAATTTCACTGTCTTCATAAAAAAACTATAAATGAATAAATAACTGATAGCTAACAAGCAAATAAATAACTGATAGCTAACAAATAACTGATAGCTAACAAATAACTGATAGCTAACAAGCAAATAAATAACTGATAGCTAACAAGCAAATAAATAACTGATAGCTAACAAATAACTGATAGCTAACAAGCAAATAAATAACTGAGAGCTAACAAGCAAATAAATAACTGATAGCTAACAAGCAAATAAATAACTGATAGCTAACAAATAACTGATAGCTAACAAGCAAACAAATAACTGATAGCTAACAAGCAAATAAATAACTGATAGCTAACAAGCAAACAAATAACTGATAGCTAACAAGCAAATATTCAGGTACTTCCCCTAACTGGACTGGTTTTAGCCCCAATGTCATAATATGAAGTGTAAAACTCTCCAAGCACCTTTTCAGTTGTCGGTGTTAATGAGGTAGAGACAGCTTTGGTTCTTTACAAAATTGTTTTTGTGGGTGTAGTTGTAACTGTATATGCTTTGTTAACTTGGTTACACAGTACTTACTTTTGACGGACGCGAAATCTGATGAGAGGATTGAGTTTGTGGCCAAGCTTTTCTTCCTTTTCGCCATAATGAGCCTCGTCCCAAATTTCCAGGAGACCTGCATAGCTACTGAACTGACCCCTCTGCAAAATATTGTATTTTTTTGTCCATTTAGCAGTTACTGAATTCTATAATTCCAGACGATGTCATCAGCCAGAAATTAATGACACGTGAGGCTAAATATAGGAGTATGAAATATACGTCGAAAGGGGGTGTGTGAGGGTGTGTGTGTGTTAATGTTAATATATTGAGTTTGGGCAGACGGACAATCTTAAAGCATTTTTAACGAGAACGTATCACATGTTAATAATCAATAAACGTTCAGAAAAAATATGTAAACAATATTTGTATTGCATTTCTGTTACAACTTGATAACACGGGTACCAGACATGTCCGTCAAACACACATATTTATGGTTATATTAACATCCGTTGCTGGTAAATATATCTGTACTTGATTTTAAATCCTTTTTTTACATTAAATAGGGCTTCAAACATATTTTTCAAATGAAACAATTTATCAATCGTGTTGTGGCTAAATAAAGTTAGCCATTTTCTTGTTTAATAAACATTTATCTTTAATCATAAATATTTTGAAAACTGGCACGACTATTTAAGCGGGAGAATGGACTTGAAAACATGCCAAAATGATTAAAAGCTTACTAAAAATTGTTCATTTGTAATTAAAGTATTTAATAATATTTTCAATAAAATGATAACCTAAATGTTTTTCCACTTTGGTAGAAATACTGTTATTACTTTATGTTAAGTCTTACCTTTAGAAATTTGATAACCTCCCTGTATTTTCTCTGTTCAAATTTTAGCGCTATCAAAGCTCGTACAAACGACTCGTTCGTCAAAAACTTCTCAAACTTCTCCTGACAAGTACTATTTACCAGCTTATCTAATATTTCAAATCGCCCATGCATGGCCAAGGCCGAAGCGACCTCTCCTGTCAATTCCAGTTGTTTCTCCGACAGCTCGTATTCTGCAATTATTCCATTTAACATCTTTTGAAGATTACATATGTTTTCTTTAGATATGTCCAACGTGTTAGGTATTTCTGAGCAGACGTTCTCCATTTCACTTACATGATGGGATTACAGAAATCAGGTATGTTACTTCAATCACGATATATTTGAAAGTAGTTTTCATTTTACGGTAATAATGTACAGCTAGATTATCATGTTTAGAAATTGCTAATTGCTAAGATATTTTGACACTTTGCTGTCTTCCATTCACCAGTAAGAGGCCAGTGGAGGGTAATTTGTTCAGAGTAACACAATTTGTTTAAGTCATACAAATAAATCTATAATTCCCCAATTTTAATCAGTATTCTACCATGTGCCATTGAAATAGACTTCTTAACCTGAAACATTGAATTTTTAGACAAAAGTGATTTAAAAATCCCCATAAGGTGCCCCACACCCATGTGCATTGCTTGTTCAAGTCTGAGCAACAGCACGTCAATATCCAAACCCACGTGACTGTCATTTCGGTTTCTGCTTTAAAGTACACCTGCCCGTAAAGTACAAAAGCGGGGTCAAGTGTATTGTTGCCAATCCGGTCATGCGGATTTGGCGGGTAGACAGTTTTGAAATTTTGGAAATTATTAAATGCATCCTTGAAGTGAAATTGTAGATTTATGAGTTTACTTCGAAAAGAAGATAGCACAATAAATAAAACGTGTCTGTGATGACCGAAAGCGTCGTTTTGTAAAATCAAAAGGCATAGTTGAGTGTTGCCGGAAATCTCCGAGTTAAACCGAATGAAGTCAAACTTTCCTACATCTAAAAAAATCACACAACATAGATAAAAAACAGATTTAAAAGAAGGAAGTCGCGAATTTAGCGTTATGATGTGCTATATGATCATAATAATTGTGCATTTTGAAAACTATAAACACATTCGGTGGTTGGGCTACCGTCGGGATACAAATTGGCCTCAACCAGTCTGATGGACCAAGATCAGAACAATTTCCAACAGATTTACAACTGAAACTTTTTGACTTATCATTTGAAAAAATATTGTAATATGGTTCAGAATTATGGATGTTTTCTCTCTTTTTTCAGGAAACGTAGAACAAGTTGTTTTTGTTTTTTGTTTTTCTTTTTGTTATTTTTTTTTAGTTTGTACAGTGAAGTTTGCTGTTTATGGGGAATTGGGAATATTTCCAATAAAAAAATGTACATGTATTCAAAAGGATTGAGAATATTGTCTTGTTGAAACAAAGTTTGAGAAATCTGGCTTCTCAGAGATACGTGAATGACATACAATTTGAAAGTTTCCAAAAATAAAACATGAAGGAATGTAATGAGATCAGTTTATATAGAAATGGTTTTCATATTTATCTGGTAATAATGGTAAAAAATGACGACTACCGAGTAGGTTTATTTGAAATGAATAGAGTATATATACAAATAAACCTAGCATAAAGTCCACCTCACTATTAAGACCATCCCACAATTAAGACACGTCTTAAATATCACGTTTTCTCAGTTATTAGACCGTTAAGCTGTATATTTTAAGGTAGATGTCAGACTGGTTTCCCTGTCGCTGTCGTGTATTATTTATCATTGGTTGGTAAGCTAAATAGCTTCAACAAAGTCTGTGTGTTTAACGTGATTAAACCAACATTTTAATGCAATGCTTGTAAGCAAAGTCTGTCTGTTCCGTCATATTCGCCATTCAGATAACACCGTAATCAAGATCACGTTGTGCAGTCCCAGAGGTGGTCTTAGTAATAAGGGTCATTTGTATGTGTACCAAAAAACATCGGCGACTTTTTTTTTATTTTCCAAGAGAGTTTTAACAATGCAAAAACAATAATATTATCAAAACATCATCCAGTACATTACTCGCAAATTTCCATCCATACACCATAATTTCATATTCACTCCAAAACTTATAAACATTGTTGTTTTTGTTTTTTTTTTTAAAGGTAGGAGGATGAAGATCTAGCAGTATAAAGAAAAGAAAGAGAAAGAAACAAAAAAGGAAAAGGAAATTAAAATAGAGGGAAGAAATAAGGGAAGAAATAAGGGAAAGGCAGCAAACCTTCCAAGTATGTGACTGCTTATGTTGTTGGTATAATCGGCGACGAATTTGATTTAAACTTTAAAATTCAAAGTAGTCTTGAAAATACATGTATTCCAGAGTAACGATTCAACAACCCCAGTTTATATGGGACGAGTGGGCTTATATGTCCTACTAGTGAAAAAAACGTGTCACTTTATCATACAGTTACAATCACATTGTTATGGAGTCGTCTGTAATGTCTATCAACCAGTATCTACAGCGTGGGTTTGCTCCACACTCCATGTACATATGGTTAGTATACAATTGCGTGAATTTAATAATTTGCACCAATACTTAAATCTTTTTATGATAAATGAAATTAAAATGAAATCTGCCTTATTAAAAAAACCCATTGCGTTCGGAGTTGATCATCTTACTCCTAAAATATTCTTGTAGAAATCTAGATGGAGTAATTCCATTTCAAGTGCTTTATGAAAAGCCTTACACCTTACTGAGTATAAACAAGTGACAACAAGGTACAAAAATAAAACAGAGAATAGTGAGCTTTAATACACTGTGACCGCTTAAGAGAACACTGAACTTTCCTACACTGTGACCGCTTAAGAGAACAGTGAGCCTTCCTACACTGTGACCGCTTAAGAGAACACTGAACTTTCCTACACTGTGACCGCTTAAGAGAACAGTGAGCCTTCCTACACAGTGACCGCTTAAGAGAACACTGAACTTTCCTACACTGTGACCGCTTAAGAGAACACTGAACTTGCCTACACTGTGACTTCTTAAGAGAACAGTGAGCTTTCCTACACTGTGACCGCTTAAGAGAACAGTGAGCTTTCCTACACAGTGACCGCTTACGAGAACAGAGAACTGTGACCGTAAGAGAACAAGCTTTCCTACACAGTGTGAACCGCTTACACAGAGAACGAGAACACTGAACTTGCCTACACAGTGACCGCTTACGAGAACAGTGAGCTTTCCTACACAGTGACCGCTTAAGAGAACACTGAACTTGCCTACACAGTGACCGCTTACGAGAACACTGAACTTTCCTACACAGTGACCGCTTACGAGAACAGTGAGCTTTCCTACACTGTGACCGCTTAAGAGAACACTGAACTTTCCTACACTGTGACCGCTTAAGAGAACAGTGAGCTTTCCTACACTGTGACCGCTTACGAGAACAGTGAACTTTCCTACACTGTGACCGCTTAAGAGAACAGTGAACTTTCCTACACTGTGACCGCTTAAGAGAACACTGAACTTTCCTACACTGTGACCGCTTAAGAGAACACCGCTTAAGAGAACACTGAACTTGCCTACACTGTGACCGCTTAAGAGAACAGTGAGCTTTCCTACACAGTGACCGCTTAAGAGCCTTTCCTACACTGTGACCGCTTAAGAGAACACTGAACTTTCCTACACTGTGACCGCTTACGAGAAAGAGAACACTTGAACTTTCCTACACTGTGACCGCTTACGAGAGCTTTCCTACACTGTGACCGCTTAAGAGAACACTGAACTTTCCTACACTGTGACCGCTTAAGAGAACACTGAACTTTCCTACACTGTGACCGCTTAAGAGAACAGTGAGCTTTCCTACACTGTGACCGCTTAAGAGAATAATGAGCTTTCCTATGCTGTGACCGCTTAAGAGAACACTGAACTTTCCTACACTGTGACCGCTTACGAGAACAGTGAGCTTTCCTACACTGTGACCGCTTAAGAGAATAATGAGCTTTCCTATGCTGTGACCGCTTAAGAGAAAAATGAGCTTTCTTATACTGTGCAGACAATTGCTTCTACGTAAGGTTAAACTTTCCATCAAAATTGTGTTTCACTTCATCAGAACTGCAGACTTTCTAACTATCACAGTTTTCGTTTGCTCAACGTTAACTGACAGAGACCATTTCTTAGTATATGACAGTAAACAGTTTTACATATGCTGTAGACCATAAACATTTTTCGAGAACAGCACTATCTCGTCAGCGCACATAAGTAAAAATAACGATAACCCTTGCCGCTCAAAAAGCTGAACTTCTGTGAACAGATGTTAGAAGGTGCTGACGCTACGGTGTGTTCCCATTTCGCCTTAGTTACATATTTTGGTATAACACAGGTGAAAATGTGCTAAGGCGAAATGGGAATTGGGCTAAAGCAAAGTGGGAATTTAGGAAAAGTGTGGAAAGATAAACAAACCAATTACATGCAGCGGTTGTTGTTTTAACAATAACTCATTCTACAGTTAAATCTTAATTATAATTGACCAAAGGTCAAAGGCCATATAGATTTGATATATATAATATGTAAAATATATATGAAGAAATAAAAATAACTATTACATTTTTCACATTGAAAAAAATAAAAATAACTACATTTTGTATTGGAACTTGTACATTCTAACACTAAATCAATTAAATATATTTAGATGAATATTGAATTTATTTCTTATTTCTTTTATAATTCAGAGGAACAAATCATATTTTAAAGACTTAGTTTTTCTTTGAAATGTATGTTTATAAGCAACTTATATTTTTTGTTATAGTTTTAGATAGTAGGGATATATGTATGCAAAAATATTCATAGTAGATTTTTACAGACTGAATGATCTGTTCACCCTAGAAGTAACAGCTTGGACTAACACTAGACTTACCGAGATTCAGCTTGGAATAACTCCTCATTTCAGCTTACATGTTATATATAAAAGACCTTTACCAGTATGCTAAAGTATCAGTTTCACAATCATCATGACAGGAGTTATGCTACATGAAGACTTTTTAGAGACTAACAGATTTGGAAGACATCTTGTATGGAATGGCTTTATATATCGCCAGAACAACAAGAGGGACACGTGGATGTCCTGGTAGTGTACCGAGAAAAACTGCAAAATTATGCACCCGGGATGACATACCCACAAAGATTGGCCAGGTTCACAATCATCTACCAGACCGGGCAGCAGTAGAAGGCAAGAAGATTATGAACAACGTACGAACAAGAGCTAAAAACGAACTTCGTCCACTACCAGCCATATATGATGAAGAAATATCCAAACTCCGTACTACTCCATGGCATGCCCAGAGTACAATAAACTAAAGAAGAGATTAAAGACAGCACATCCCAACATCTACAACATCATCGAGAAGTTCCAGTGACTGCAAGCAGCTACCTAGGCGAAGATAATCCAATATGCAGCAGGCGGACATAGACGAAAAAAAGCAAGGAAGTACAGAGAAGTACAAGAACGTCTAGCAAACCTAAAGACTGGTCTAATGAATGGGACCAAAGACTTCATCCAGTATGAAGACGCAGCATCCTACATTCTGAAACTCCGTGACTAGTTATACAGTGTTGTGACATTTATAGTGCTTAATTTGAATCATGTTAGGACTATTTATTATATCCTATTGAAGCAGAGAACCTTTTGAACATTAGTGCTTGATTTAAATGATTGATATGATAAGATTGATAGTGCTCAACTATAAGATTGTGTTGCATGAAATGTATACTTGTCTGTATCAATATATATTATATATGTATAATGTTTATTATGTTTGTATTGATGACATTGCAAGAAGAATACTAGTATATAGCTAAATAAACATTATTAAATGAATTACTTGACTTCATTAATTTGTATATACAAAGTTCCATTTCGCCTTAGCTGACTTCTTCCTACCTGGTTTTGGCACTAAGGCGAAATGGGAATAATTTTTTACCGTGAAATTGACAGCTAAGGCGAAATGGGAGTAAGCCGACGCTACCTACGTTACAGGGCACTTCCCGAGGGTCAGGTTGCTCCATGAGGACGTTCCACGCCAAAATTGTTCAAATCAAATCTTTTGTTCCTCATATAAGAGATTTACAAAAGAAAATAGAAAAAGTAGACAAAAAAGTTTTACATTTGATCCGTCATTTTAGCGTGATGAGTCCGCACAGTTATCTACTTAGTAAACACTTTACTTTCATGGCACATAATTATCAGACGTCCCTGTAATTATTGTGTATTTCATTTTGATAAAAATGTGTGAGCTGCACGTCTTACGAATTTAGCACTGTCCATAAGAAATTGATGGTATTCTTCAACGCTTTCTAATATGTCTCTTGGAATAGGTTTTCCAGGAATTGTCCTGAGGAAATTTTCGTGCATGACGTTATCTAAATAGAGAAATAATGGTATACCGTATTTGTCTGTTATCAATGTCATGTATACATCCCGAATGCCAGCTGTATCCCGACAAACAGTTACATAATGTTAAATATGATCTATATAGAGCGTATTACATAGTACACACTGCTCTTCTGACCACGTAGGGAAACACGTGACCATCTTACAGACAAACTTGATTATTGAGAAATCTTTTGAAGTTTTTGGTATTTTCCACATTACATATGGAGTCGTATAGGTGTTCTGTATGTCTCTATACCGCAGAAAATCTGGATCTTGTTCTAGTCTTTGGTCGAGGAAACTGTGTACTGTTATTAATTTGATTATAAACCGACAAATATTTACTTCAGAATGAATGCTGTGCTAATCTTGTTAATACAGTTACTATCAACTAATATATGCCACTTTCGGCAGTGAATTATAATATTATGGTTTTCCTGCAAATTGTGTATTTTTGCCACAAAATCAAATGTCAAGGAAATAGTTTTTTTGAAAAACCATGGAAATTTTGCAAATCTTGTGAAAACACATTAAAATCATTAAAACGGCACTTTTCTACACCGATTCTGCCCGATCCTGCCCGATCTTGTGAATCGTCAAACCTTTTAACACGGATAACATAAACCGGCGGGACATTTGACAGATTTAGATTCTCAAGTGATATATAATATGCCACCAAAGAAGAAGAAGAAATCTGTTCCTCGTTATTCAGGT
The DNA here is from genome assembly GCF_031769215.1 of Ylistrum balloti. Taxonomy (NCBI): domain Eukaryota; kingdom Metazoa; phylum Mollusca; class Bivalvia; order Pectinida; family Pectinidae; genus Ylistrum; species Ylistrum balloti. The sequence goes on from NW_026782204.1 coordinate 214,854, forward strand.
TTGTGCCTACTCGTTAAAGTTAAAATGTTTCCTCTGTCATGACACCTGCATCCCTGTCAATAACGAAATTGTTGTCGGTCTCAAAACCGATAGTCTCGAGACCTCGGTATCATCTCTCTGGAACTTCCATTGATGGTCCAGCCGAAAGAATCTTCCAACTTTAATAGCTGGGCTAGATCTACTAGAAAAAAACTTTGAGGTTTACACAGCGAGAAATCTATAACCGGAGTCGCAATGTAATAGTAACGTCGTGTAACAAATCTGTCGTCCGTTATGTTATTTGTTTATTATATAAGGTGTTTACTACAGCCGTTATACTGAGCTAGTAGTCTAGGCGTGTGAATTACCTGTATTTTTTTGGCACATAATTACACTGCAGTCAATAGGTGTTTGAGCAATCTTCGTAGTATTAGTGCTTGGTGGCCGTCAATTCTGACAATTAGTCTCAAGGCATTGGTTAAAAAGATATATTTTTTTTTGCGATAAGAAGAGTTGAAGTTTTAAAGGTAAGATAGGTATGACACTGTGACAGGTGATTTGAAGGTGTCGGCAGAAACCAAAGACTGGGAGAGCAAGTTCCATTGTGTGATAAATTTTGGAAAGAATGAGTGTTTATAGCAGTCTGCAGAAATTTGTGTCTGAAAGCATATGGGTTGTGATGGCTTGAACGAGTGGGTCGACAGAGAAAAGATTTTCAGGATGAAGTGCGACAAACTTAAGGTCATGTACTATTTCGTAGTTCATAATAAGTCTGTTTTGCAAGCAGCGAATGTGAAGTGCTGGCTAATGTAGAGATTCAATCATGTTGGTGAAACTTGTGGTAATTATTACACATGTATCTGACAGTTTGACATTTTCTGTCTGGTTTATCTGTAATGTAGTGTGTGGATCCCAGACTCTTGTGCTATATTCTACCTAAGGACGTACCAGGGTTTTATAAGCATGGCCTTTAACATGTGGAGAGTTTACTTTTAAATTTCATCGAGGGAAGCCGAGTGATTAATTTGCTTTAGATGTAATGGACTTTATGTGCAGGTGTCGTTTCAGATTAGACTGTACAGTGACACCCAGATACTTTGTAGATTTTGTTATCTCTAAAACATGACCATGTAAAATGTAAATTTGAGGTGGAAAAGACTGTGTTCTGTTTGAGAGAAAAGACAGCCTGTGATCTGTTTGAGAGAAAAGACAGACTATGTTCTGTTTGAGAGAAAAGGCAGACTGTTCTGTTTGAATGAAAGACAGACTGTGTTCTGTTTGAGAGAAAAGACAGACTGTGTTCTGTTTGAGAGAAAAGACAGACTGTGTTCTGTTTGAGAGAAAAGACAGACTGTGTTCTGTTTGAGAGAAAAGACAGACTTTGTTCTGTTTGAGAGAAAAGACAGACTATGTTCTGTTTGAGAGAACAGATAGACTTTGTTCAGTTTGAAAGAAAGGAAGTCATCCATTCGTGAGTGTTTGATTTGATGCCATAGAAATGAAGTTTGTAGAGCAGAGGTGGATGGGATACCTGTGGAAAGCTTTAGCGAAGTCCATGATGATAATGTGTACATTTATTTTTGTCATTTGAAGAGGCCAAATCTTGTATAAGAAAATGAGCTGGAATTCACAGGAACATGAGGGCCAAAAAACCGTGTATACAAGACAGACACTAGTATGGTTCCCGTCACGTGGGACAGTTCCAGTCAGATGTTTGAAAGACAGGATAGGTACAATGTATTCTGCAGATTGTTCGAGTATTTGTCTATGGATTTTGTCAGGACCAGAGGCTTCATATGCGTTAATGTTTTTTTAAGAGCTTGAGGATGCCATTGACATAAATAGAGATGTTGTTCATAATTGGGAAAGGACTAGGGCCTTTATCAGGTATAGAGTTACTGTCTGAGGAAGTGGAGGGTTGTTGGAATTGTTTAAAATGTTCACTTGGATCATTTTGGTGTAGCACTGTTTTTCATGAGGGTTTGAACATTTGGGCCTTCAATTAAAAGACATTTCCTCTAAATGTAACAAAGTCTCAGAATTTCCTTTATAAAATTGTCCCATTCTTTTCTAATTTTTATTTTATTGTCAGAGAGGGCATGTCTAAATGTCTCAAAAACTCTCCCATCGCCCTATGCCAGTTTGCCCAATTGATGTCATGTCTAGAATCTATGTAAAACTTCTTGTTTATACGTGTACACAGTATTTACATAAATAGTCTGATATGTTTGGGAGAATTTATCATATTATACAAATTATTATTTAGTCTTCCATCTTCAGTAAAAGTCTTTAATTTTCAGGATAAACAGAAAGGAAAAAATGTGTTTTTTTCCCCCCTACCAGAACAGGTGTAGTGATTCTGCACATCTGGTGATATACAGCTCTGCATGTCATCCTATTTCTAGTAATTTGTCTAATGTTTAACTTTAGAGACAGTATAGAAGTACGGGGCATCAGGTTCATACATCAGCTTTGTTACTGATTGGATAATCTATCTTGTACATCTTTAAAAACGTGTCATAATTCAGTTTATATAATAATACACAAGTGTTGTTTCAGATCTGACTACCAAACACTTTCCAGACAATGAAATTAATAAATGGAAGGCGATGGAGAAATCCACTGAAGCTTTCCTTATTGGTGTCCTGGATGAAGGAATCAGGTATAAACTGGAGCGAAGTAATTGGTTTTACTTGTTAGTATGTACCTTTGTACTACAGAAGGTTGAATTTCACAGCTACTGTATAATACAGTGTGACTTCACTTGGCAGAGACAGTGGAACAGAGGAAATGTGAATTTTTTTTATACACCGCCAGAGGCGGTCGTATATTGGCGTCATCTCCGGGCGTCCGTCCATACATCCGTACATCCGTCCGTCCGTTCATTTCTCGTGAACCCAACTCCTCCTAAACTAATCATCAGACTTTCATGAAACTTGCTCAATGTCACTACTACAATGGGTAGATGTGCATGAAGGGGCAAATTTTTGGTTCGTTGATTTTTGTAAGATTTATGCCATTTATGATCTCGGGTCCCTGTCTCTTACAGCTAAGCTAACTGGTCTCACAGACTTCATTTTGAGCTTATGTATATAGACATGTTAAAAGCAATAATTAAAAGGACCAATCTTGATCTTTATATTTTGTGGCAGCGTATATTGTGTCCACGGCACTCTTGTCTTTATTGAAAAAATACTGTTTCTACAAGCCAAAATATGTGAATTTTATCAAATGAAGCAGAATCTGATTACAGTATGTGAAGCCACAGGCTATCTATAGTCTTACAGAGTTTTCATTTCTTTCTGTTACATATAAAAATCATTACCTTGTAATAAGCCTTACCCTATTTAAGATATGATAATAAACTTTATTTATTTTATAACCATTGCGAAACAAGTTTTTCCAACTTATATTAATCACTCTTGTTGTTTCGGATTGAAGTGCGCAAGGGGTCTTAGTGTGGGAGGAAACTGGAGTACCTGCGGAAAACCCATATGTTCGAGCAGGTTACCCCATATGTGAAACATCACTAAAACAGATTATTTCGATTCTGGAGAAAGCAAATTTCAAATAAAGTAGTATTGAATTTACAATCGGAAGTGTCCTTGACCCAAAGTGTATTGTTGCATTAGAGAGTTTTGTAAGATGTTTACTATGAATGTTGAAAAAAAGTCCATTTTAAAGTTGTCATTTGAATTTGATTTTAGTTGACTTTTTTTTTTATTGTGGAAATCAATTGTCTAAATCATTTAAATGACTTTCTTCTAATTTTTTCCCTGATGGATAGAAATGTCATGTGTATAAAGTTTATCACTCTTTGAAAGGATACAATTTACAATTCTATTAAATACTTATGTTGAAATATCGGTATTTTGAGAAGATATGGATATATTAAACATGGATTACATTTGTTAGAGGAACCCATCAAACATAATTCACAATAGATAATGAAGTTTCCTGCATAAAAGTACATGTATATTTCACTGTTTAAATTTCCTTAGTGAAAAGATAGAAGCACTCCAACTGCCAGATTACACAAGGATTGTCCCCCTTTGCTCCCTTACTCTCAAATATTAAAACCTCTCTTTAACTGCTGCCATATCCAGTTCAGCAAGACTGATAAATAGAATGGAATATTAATTAAATTATTTCTTAAGTGTTGTAGTTTGATTTTCATATTTATACTCATTTGCAGCTCAGTCACTACCAATATTAAAACAGATCAGTATTCGAAGATCAACGACCATCTCATGGAATGCAGAATCAGGTATGTTATGTTATTATATACTAAACATGCTTCATCTTTGAAGACTTGATAAACCCGTGTCAGTTTCCATTTTTAGGTGAAAATTGACATATTATCTGTGATATGGAATTGCCTGTTAATAAAACACCTTTTTAGGTCACCTGAGACAAAGTCTCATGGTGACCTATTCTAATACTCATCATCTTCCCAGAATCCCCTGATCCAATTTCAATGATATTTTGAGGAAAGCTTCCCTGAAAGCCTAAGATAAACCAGGATTGTGATTTATACAGTCCCGAACCCTCAGGGGCTTGAGGAGCGGGGCCAAAAGTTGTTCATATTGACTTTAAGTTAAAAAATCTTCTCAACACTGAGATATGGTAGAATGAAATACTTTTTTATGGATGGAATCATCTTAAGGTGCTTTACCAAAATTGTGAATTTCATAGCCCCAGGGTCACACATTTCCCCGTGGGTAGGGGTAAAATTTACTGTAGTTTATGTAGGAAAACTAGATTTTTGAGCATGATTTGTTGAATTTCCATTGGAAATATTTCAAACTTGGTTAGAATTATAATTGAAGGATGACAGCTTGACATATGCCCATTTGATCCTGACTGACCCCCAGGAGCTGATGGGCGTGGCCAAAAGGGGTCAAATTGACTTAAATTTAAAAAATCCCAAAAAACACCCAGATATGGTAGAATCAAATGCTCTTCATGATTAAAAGCATCTTAAGATGCTTTAATTACCAAAATGAGTCTCACATTTCCTCCTGGAGAGGAATTTTTTTTTTTTACTTTACTTACCTTATCTTGAAATTTTGATAGAAAAATTGCATTTTTTAGCATAATGTTGGTTATTTCCCCCAACTGAAATAACTTCATAAGAATTATTAGTATAGGATGACAGTTTTGATGGTATGTATGTATTGACACTGGCTTACTATATTCAGTGTCGCAATTTCTGTTTCATGACACTTTATAACTGTCCTTTAACCTTCATATTCAATATTATCAAGGCCACTAGGCCACTTGTTTGGGATGTTTTTGCCTTAAATTGTTGTTTAGTTTCCTTCTAAGCTTTCTCACTTTGTATGTAATAATCATAGTCATTTGTAAAACGTCCTTTTTGATTTTCTTGACTTTTGCACTGTCCCATCATCAGGAAGTCTTTTTGATATAAAACCTTGTTTATAGTCGCTGTATACATTATCCTGATTGTTGATGTCCATTTCCATTTGTAATTCTGTATATCTCTGATCTGAGCTGATTAATTAAACAAATCTTTTGGAATATTTTCTGTGTTAAAATGTAACCCTGTTTCCACAAAAACTTTCCAATGTAAAAGACCTAGATATATAATGTATGTAAATGTCCTTTGTTTTATTTTTGGTGGTTTTTCGTTGTCTCATTGTCAGGCAGTCAGTTTGATATAGCTTGTTAACCACTCTCTGTTGTGATACTGATATAATTTTATGATGTGTTTTGTTTTACAGATTGGTGACGAAGTGGAAAGAAATGAGGGTACCGCATCACACTTTCGGTACTACTTACAAGGGTCTGCAGAACTTAAATGTAGGTTTTAATAGAAGATTTGTGTATATATTTCCTTTGTAAAAAACCTGTACTTTATTTGTTGTTACAATTTGAACCTATTTGAGAAATATTTCAAATTACATTATTATATACTTTGTTCTATTTGTTGGTAAAATTTTCTGAGGATATATATATCAGTAATATCAAACTATTTATCAAATACAAATATGAGCTCACTGTCTTTTCCATCAACTTTTATAAAACTTCTTCAACCTAACCATATCTCTTGGTACATACTAGGTTTATGGGTTTTAATATTGGAAATAGAAATCCATTATATTCTGTTAGAGGCCTCCTTCATTTGTATATCTCATGATTTCAGACCACTCTGTATTGAATTAGCATTTTTCTATCAAAATATCTACTTGACATCAGGACTATGGTAATATTTCATGAAAATCTTTTCTATACAAATGAAATTGTACCATATTACCTTTACCAAAATCTTGAATCCTGGGCTGGGATAGCCCTTAATTTACCCAGAAACAAAAACTGGAGTGCTGGGGTTGGATAGATGTTTGACTGGAATACAATTTTATCTAGAAAGAAAACCTGGAGTGCTGGGGTTGGATAGGGGTTTTACTGGAATAATATTTTATCCAGTAACAAAACCTGGTTTGCTGGGTTGGGATAGATGTTTGACTGGAATAAAATTTGATCTAGAAAGAAATCCTGGAGTGCTGGGGGTGAGGTGGAGGGGGAGGATAGATAGATGTTTTACTAGAATAAAATTTTATCTAGAAAGAAAACCTGGAGTGCTGGGGGTGAGGTGGAGGGGGGATGATAGATAGATGTTTGACTGGAATAAAATTTTATCTAGAAAGAAAACCAGAATTGCTGGGGGTGAGGCGGAGGGGGGAGGATAGATAGATGTTTTACTGGAATAGCCCTTTTCCTTTAGAAATAAAACCTGGAGTCCCGGGGTGATATTATTATTGCAGATTTTAAAACCTTACAATTGGGAAGGGGAGACCCATTTGTAAATATTTGCGATAGGTTAACAAGTTCTTCAGAGTGAGTCATTCATCTTTAATAGATTTTGTTGGGAAGGGTATGAATTATTCTTAGTGGTCTTCAATAATTTATGTTGAAGAGTTGAAATCCTGATGACGCAGCTGTTGTGTTTACTCTGTTGTAGATGAGCTACACTTCATCATTATCTGAAATGTTGGAACACGAGGAAGATCTGGAAAGGGCTGTAGAAAAAGCAGAGAAGTACAATCATATTGCTATAAGCCATCTTTTGTCAAAATTAAGTCTCTTATCAAGTACATGTTACTTTATTAAGATATTTTTCTTGCATGTCCAAAACACAATTTCCAAAATTTACATTATTTGTAGATATAATGGGTTCTCAAAATTTGGGCGTGTCCGAAAGGAAAAGTTATTGACTAAGTAAAGTCTCACATTTCACTGCTGAAAGCTTGATTGTGTAGGACTTTTATGTCTGAGCTACTTCTAGGGTCAAATGATATTTGCTTGTTTGATGTCAGTTCCTTAAATGTTATACAGGATCTTCATAGTCTTTTTGAACTTCATTCTGTCTGATTTTTTTTTGCTGCAGATCGTGCAAGTCTATGGAGAAGGAGTTACAGAAGAGAGAGAAAAGTTTACAAAGTGAAATAACAGATGTAAGTGTTGTCAGTCCAAAGTTTTTTCCAGACTGATGGATATTTTCAGGCTTGGCCTCCCAATGAAAAAGGGGGTTTAAATTGGGAGTATTCGTCATTCTGTCTGTCCCAATTTAGTTTCTTTATGATAACTTTGTTTAATGTGAATAGATTTCAATCAAATTTGGTTTGAAGATGTATCTTACTGTCCTTCAGCATTAGTCTGACTATCAACATTGTTTGTGACATTCACATAAGATTGCTAAGGTTCTGTACTTCAACTCTGATTGGCCAATTGGTTTCCCTGTGATAACTCGGCAAAATGTGAATGGATTTCACAGCCCGAGTTTCACTATACTCACCTCTTTCACTGACGCACTGTCCCCAAATAAATCCCTGATCATAAATCGACCCACTCTTAATTTTTGCAGAATCATTAATTTTAATGATATGCACATATTGACCTCAGTTGACCCCTAGAGGCTAATGGGAAGGGCCCAAAATGGGTCAGATTGCCTGAAATTTCAAAAATCTTCTTCTCAATATGCTGACACTGGATGAAAGTGCCTTAAGGTGCTTTATGATACAATAATTCTTTACAGACGGACAAACGGATGATGGACCACAGACATACGGCTATTTGTCCTTAGGTCGAGTAGGATTTTGAATACCAGTGATATTTAGAGTTTCTGTTTTTCAAACTGTCATGCATGGCTAGATCTCTATTAGACTCAAAATCAATCTCTGTTGTCATTTTTCTTGCTGGTTTTATTGTTTGACACACAAATCAAGCCGATGCTAAGTTATATCAACACAGCATTTTATTGTTACTGTGACAGTTGGTAAAATTAAGATTTGTTAAATTTCTTTTTATATTTTACAGCTGCATCCATTGCTGAGACCTAATGTGTCATCATTCCTGGATATTCCACCCATACCAAAATCTGTTGTAGAGACCTGAAAGACCTTGGATCTCTGGTATTGTACCAGATCGACTTCATATGTCTGTATATTTGCGATAGGCCTCAGAAACAATCTAAAGACTTCTAATACCGAAAGATTTCTTCTGAAGTAGTAAAAGGTGGTCAGATCTCACTCTGGGTTTCTAATACCCTGTGACAAAAATGTGTGGACCTTGCTTTCAGTGCCCAACTGCCTGGATCGAGCTGAATGACAAGATTACTGTCGAAAATTATCCACAACTTGAGTATGTTTTGCCTGTAAAAGTTTTTCTGGAATTGCTACACCTTCAGTACCAAGATATACAGTGGAATCAGTTAACGAGGTTCAGCCGAGATTTGAAATCATCTAAAATTGTCCATCTGTGTTTACCAATAGGCTTGTGATAGACTTTTGGTCAGTAAACATGGTGTGATACCTTAAATATTTACACAAATAGAGGTTTGATTTTTGCTATACTTTAATATATCTTGAGTAATTTGCTGTATTTTAGAATATGTCAGTAAGTTCATACCTGTAGGTGTTATCAAGACTTGTCATTGATTTCAGAATTATAGAATACATATGCCTTCTGAATAGAATATAACCTCAGTTGATTAGTGTGTGCAACAAATTACTACAGATCGAAAGGTTTAAGAGCAGCTGAAATCTGTGTAGTCGGAATCTAGGCTTTGTCAGGATTTAGGGCTAAACAAGTTCAGTTATCTCAAGATCTGAAGAGAAGATCATTCATATGTTGTCTACGATAGCAAGTATGAAACAAATGATTAGCCAAATTCTTATTTCCATCCTTGATCGGGTGAGTTATTATCAGCATAGAATAGAAGTAATATCACAATCAGTGAGAAAATTGTGTGACATTTAGATCACTACACCCCATACCTTCCTCAGACTGATGACGAGAGTTGAGTGTACACAGAATCATATCTTAGAAACATACTTGTGGCACGGTTCAGAATATGTAACGGATGCTACTCTTAGATTAACAGATATATGAAAATTATGAATCTTATTGAATTATGGGGCTAGTTCATCGCCCCATCTTTTCGTTGGTTGACTTCAGATTTTCCTCTGTTGCCTCTGAGGCCTCAAAATTCAGGGCCTTAGCATCACTGATGAGTCCTAGGACAAAACAGCTGTATGATGTAGCATCACTGATGAGTCCTAGGACAAAACAGCTGTATGATGTAGCATCACTGATGAGTCCTAGGACAAAACAGCTGTATGGTGTAGCATCACTGATGAGTCCTAGGACAAAACAGCTGTATGATGTAGCATCACTGATGAGTCCTAGGACAAAACAGCTGTATGATGTAGCATCACTGATGAGTCCTAGGACAAAACAGCTGTATGATGTAGCATCACTGATGAGTCCTACAAGGACGAAACTGCTGTATGATGTAGCATCACTGATGAGTCCTAGGACAAAACAGCTGTATGATGTAGCATCACTGATGAGTCCTAGGAGGATGAAACAGCTGTATGATGTAGCATCACTGATGAGTCCTAGGACAAAACAGCTGTATGATGTAGCATCACTGATGAGTCCTAGGACAAAACAGCTGTATGATGTAGCATCACTGATGAGTCCTAGGACAAAACAGCTGTATGATGTAGCATCACTGATGAGTCCTAGGACAAAACAGCTGTATGATGTAGCATCACTGATGAGTCCTAGGACAAAACAGCTGTATGATGTAGCATCACTGATGAGTCCTACAAGGACGAAACTGCTGTATGATGTAGCATCACTGATGAGTCCTAGGACAAAACAGCTGTATGATGTAGCATCACTGATGAGTCCTAGGAGGATGAAACAGCTGTATGATGTAGCATCACTGATGAGTCCTAGGACAAAACAGCTGTATGATGTAACATCACTGATGAGTCCTAGGACAAAACAGCTGTATGATGTAGCATCACTGAAGAGTCCTAGGAGGACGAAACAGCTGTATGGTAGAAAATCACTGATGAGTCCTAGGAGGACGAAACAGCTGTATGATGTAGCATCACTGATGAATCCTAGGACAAAACAGCTGTATGATGTAGCATCACTGATGAGTCCTAGGTGGACAAAACAGCTGTATGATGTAGCATCACTGATGAGTCCTAGGACAAAACAGCTGTATGATGTAGCATCACTGATGTGTCCTAGGTGGACAAAACAGCTGTATGATGTAGCATCACTGATGAGTCCTAGGACAAAACAGCTGTATGATGTAGCATCACTGATGAGTCCTAGGTGGACAAAACAGCTGTATGATGTAGCATCACTGATGAGTCCTAGGACAAAACAGCTGTATGATGTAGCATCACTGATGTGTCCTAGGTGGACAAAACAGCTGTATGATGTAGCATCACTGATGAGTCCTAGGACAAAACAGCTGTATGATGTAGCATCACTGATGAGTCCTAGGTGGACAAAACAGCTGTATGATGTAGCATCACTGATGTGTCCTAGGTGGACAAAACAGCTGTATGATGTAGCATCACTGATGAGTCCTAGGACAAAACAGCTGTATGATGTAGCATCACTGATGAGTCCTAGGTGGACAAAACAGCTGTATGATGTAGCATCACTGATGAGTCCTAGGTGGACAAAACAGCTTTATGATGTAGCATCACTGACGAGTCCTAGGACAAAACAGCTGTATGATGTAGTTTAATTCATTGTTCGACTTCCGTATTTAACTCCAAAGTTGTATTGAAATGTGCTGTTCATTTGTGTGCCTTTTGTACATTGTATTAAGTTTACCTATCTCTAACACATAAAAGTACACCTCTGTATGTGTCTGTCAGTTTTCAGTTTATTTGTCAAACTTTTGTCCTCATCCTAAACATTCTATATTTGATCTGACATGGTGATATACATAAATAATCTATTATTGAAGGGATATTTTCCACAGGATATCATAGGATGCTTTTGAAGAAAACTGTACAAAATCATCTACTTATATTCTTTTGGAAACTGTACATCTCAGTGTACCATTTAAACAAACATATGCTATTTAATTTGAGGAAATTATTTATCTAGCTAGATAGATTTAAAAACATTTGCACAGCCCTGCTTGTGTCACGATAGGTTTGTGTTGTTGGAAGCTAATGGAAAGAAATATTTGTGTAAAATCAGCAGAAAATAAGCCTAATGGAGTAAAAGGATTGTAATCTCTGCAGCAATTTTTGATGACACACTTGTGTATTTTTCCAATGTTCTGCATAAATCTAGGATCTAGTGACCTTTCGATATCAGATTTCCCGATGTGCTATCTTTAGATGGTTTGGCTGGGAGTATTCCCACCAATTTCGCCTGTCCAAACTGACAACAGTAGTGAGAGATACTTTGATGTTGACAAACTTTTAAAAGTCATAAGAATGAGTTCTTAAAAGGTTCAGATGGTTATTCAGCAAGAACACATCCTTAAGGTGACTGTTAAAACTTAGGTATCTAGAAACGAGAAAAGATTTATGAATCAATGGAGGAAAGTTTCCATGGACCAGTGGTCAAGGTCATTTGACTCAAAGTCAAGGTCAAACTATCTGACTTGTTTTGTGGTGATATTTTTAAGTTGGTCACAATAAAATTAGCATGTAAACATATTTACAAGTATACATATATATCTATATTCAAGTTCCTCATCTGTTTTTCTGGGAAGAAATTTTACAATATTCAGTAAACAACAACACAACACTACACAATATAACAAGTTTTAATGCTTTAATTTACTCAAAAGTTCGTATTCCCCTAAAATTCAGATCATTGGGTACGACCTTTATCATGATATTTCATTTCCTTAATAATTGTTTCTTTTTCCGTGTGATGTTTTGGAATCAGAAATTTTCTTCTTAGGGAGATTTTTTCTAATTTTGTCTCAGCATGACTGTAGATTCTCAAAAACTTTTCACTACTTCATACTTCTAAATTCAAATTTGAAATAATAATTCATGAAGCTACAATTTTCATCATTATATAATTTGACATACCTGTGACTTGAAACCTTGATCTATCAAACATTGTGTTTCAAAAATGCCTATTCGGAATACAAAATTCAAGTTTTACGTTCTAAAAACAAATGTATAATGCTTTAATATTTTTTTGTGGGATTGTGAAAATAAATGGACGAGTTTTTTCCCTTTGCTAACAAAATGAAAACTTTGGGACTCTCTGGCACAAAAAACATCTAGTACAGTTTAAAAAAAGCACCTCTCTTGTTATATTGGTATATCATTGAACTGAAAAAGTTTGGCCATGACCTCTGAACTGTTATCACGGTAACCAGCCATGGTAACAGTTACTAACAAGAGAGGTTCAAAGTCCAGTTTTCTTTCAGATCTGTCCACTATAAGATTTGTATCAACAAATTCTATTGACAAAACAACCCAGATAAACATCTGTATTTTTAATACAAACATTCTACATTAATATATGTTTTCAATGATAACTTGAGCACCCTGACTTTCATAAAGACACTCTGCCATCATCAAAAATGTTACAAAACTGATTACTGTAGTGAGTCTGTATTGGTATACTAACTGCTGTGATAGAAACATGCACGAAGATCTTCTGAAAAATATCAAAACATATTAAATACATATCTGAATTATGAGTGTTCACACTATCAGACTAATAAACATTCTTTCAGTAACACCCCCCCCCCCACCTACTTAACACATTTATTTATAAAAATAAATTGAAGCCCTAATAAATCTCAAAATTTCAAAGAATTACCTTTGACATATGCTGTAGTTAGAGAAAGATCTGTGATAAATAATTATGCCTCAATAATCTGAAGACTTTAAAAGAATCTGCATGGCTGATCTGGTACAAATATGTTACCTCATCACTTATTCAATGAATATTTAAATGCAAGAATAAAGTCCATATAAATGTTAAGTGGACAATCATATTTGTAAAGAAAATGTCAAAAGTAAATTTTCCATACTAAAGAACCCTTTATACAAGTAAAAGTATGATGAAAATGTTGCAAAAGAGAGAGAGGAAAAACAGACAGCAATAGAATATTGAATGGAGAAAGGATGTACGTTTTGATGTGGAAAATAATTTCAAATTTTGGTACCAGAAAGGATACTGGGCATTTAAATTATCAGTATATCTCATCAATAGAGACTACCAGAAAGGATACTGGACATTTGAACTATCAGTATATCTCATCAATAGAGACTACCAGAAAGGATACTGGACATTTAAATTATCAGTATATTTCATCAATAGAGACTAAAAGTAATAGAAATATTAAAAATCTCTCAATTTTTCAAATGAAAGTTCTACTAGTTTGTGTAACTTTACAATGATCAACATTTGTTAGCCCCCTAATTATGATATCAGGTAAAACAGGTCCTCAACTTTTACAATTTAGATGTTGCTTGGCAGATTGTATTGTGTTAAACTGATTGATAACAAAACTAGATTTTTTAAGACTAAAAGATAGTCAGCAGTATTTCAATCATAAGTGTGTAAGTCTCTCTTACACGGTCAAAATGTTTACCCGAGTCAAATGCATTTCTAAAAGAATTCATGATTCATTAAAACAAGTGTTTCTTCACACAAAGTCAAAAAAGGAGGTTGACCTTCATCTATCACCTGGAGTATTCTTTGCTCACCATGTAATATGGCAAATTATGACTATAATTCTGCAATTTATCTCATGATCCAAAGAACTCAAAAGAAACTACATTCGATTTCACAACTGTACAACAGTCTCTGAAAGCAGGTTGGTAATGATAGTCTGGCCTTCTCCGTGGAGTATCTTTCGGCCATGCTACTACTGCAGGGGTGAAAACGGAGTTGGTATCAAAATTCTTGACTGCATGTGTCGAATGAGAGGCACTGGAAATTATAAAACAAAATATAATCATCAGACAGAATAAACAGCTCTTTATTAATGCTGATTTTTTGGATCTTATTTTCTATTGAATTAACCATATGGTAACACCAATAGCGAGGAACAAAATACTTAATAATGTCCATCTCATATCTTTGTATCAACCAATACTTCTCCAGAAAAAACAGTTATAACAAGAAGTGTTGAAAGACAGAACAACAAATGTATTAAAGATGTTGCGAGTCAGGACAATTTGAACATCCCACAGTCATAATATTGTGGGCTACTGGGCATAAATTTCCTAGGAATGCATACTTGTCAATGTATTTATCAGTATATCAATATAGATAAAACCATAACTAAAGGCAGTCATTCCCAGTAGATCAGTTTCGACAGTGGATCCATAACATCAAGAAAATATTGTAACAGTCCTTTTTTCTGTAATTATTTCATATCAACGTATACAAACTCAGATGATGCCCGAAAACAAATTCATCCACATGTATTTCTGCTATGTAAAATCACCCACGTCTACACTGTATTTCTGCTATGTAAAATCATCCACGTCTACACTGTATTTCTGCTATGTAAAATCATCCACGTCTACACTGTATTTCTGCTATGTAAAATCTGTATTTCTGCATGGTCTACACTGTATTTCTGCTATGTAAAATCATCCACGTCTACACTGTATTTCTGCTATGTAAAATCATCCAGGTCTACACTGTATTTCTGCTATGTAAAATCATCCACGTCTACACTGTATTTCTGCTATGTAAAATCATCCACGTCTACACTGTATTTCTGCTATGTAAAATCATCCACGTCTACACTGTATTTCTGCTATGTAAAATCACCCACGTCTACACTGTATTTCTGCTATGTAAAATCACCCACGTCTACACTGTATTTCTGCTATGTAAAATCACCCACGTCTACACTGTATTTCTGCTATGTAAAATCACCCACGTCTACACTGTATTTCTGCTATGTAAAATCATCCACATCTACACTGTATTTCTGCTATGTAAAATCATCCTGTATTTCTGCTATGTAAAATCACCCACATCTACACTGTATTTCTGCTATGTAAAATCACCCACGTCTACACTGTATTTCTGCTATGTAAAATCACCCACGTCTACACTGTATTTCTGCTATGTAAAATCATCCACGTCTACACTGTATTTCTGCTATGTAAAATCACCCACGTCTACACTGTATTTCTGCTATGTAAAATCACCCACGTCTACACTGTATTTCTGCTATGTAAAATCACCCACGTCTACACTGTATTTCTGCTATGTAAAATCATCCACATCTACACTGTATTTCTGCTATGTAAAATCATCCTGTATTTCTGCTATGTAAAATCATCCTGTATTTCTGCTATGTAAAATCATCCTGTATTTCTGCTATGTAAAATCGCCTGCATCGTAGTACTATGGTAGTACATATATTTCATAGTCCTGGTGTCAGCCCACCTGAATTACAGGTAACACTTCAACACCTTGACTTTTTATCAGGATTATTATATCTGATTTAAAAACTCACCAGTGTAGGCAACACATTCATCCCAGCCCGGTTTGCTCCAGGCCTGTTCTCTCGTGTCCTTACGTGTCTGTAGATCAGTGTATCCTACAACCCAATCAAATCCTTATATAATTCTTCTGATGTTATGTTTAGCAGTTATTTTCAGTTAAAGATTACAAACAATTAATTTTGTATGTGCCTTTTGCTTTGTAGATTTCCATTCCTGATATTTTCTCAGCTATCATTGAATCAAAGTCAGAAGTAGGGTACTACACTTATTAGTATAAAATGATGTGTTGAAATCAGGCGAATGGATTTCAAGTTTTACTTAAACCGAAAAATAATATTTCATTGTTCCAAACATCAAAAAAATAAAAATAGAATTACAATAAACATTGAAAATACTTCATTTCCAAATTACAGACTGGTGAACTTACTGACTCAAAGGATAAAGAAGTTTAAAATGCTTTTCAGTGCTAATTTTTTTTCTCATCTTTGTAGTTACCACTAATGGCTTAATTTGGAATACTAATTAAAGAAATGTGTTATGGATTAAAATGTGAAACAAGGAATAAACATCGAGCATAAGAAGAAATATCACAATTTACATTGTAACTCTTGATGGTATAATGTTTAAAAATTCCACATACCGTATTCGACCCAATAAGCACCCATGTCCCTATAAGCACCCCCTCCCCCCATCAGATATCTAAAAGTCTAGATTTACTTACCTTTTAGTTACGATCAAGGATTGTTTTAAGTCGGTTTATAAGGAGATGTACTCCAGAAAAACGTAAAAAATATTTATATCTGAGATGGTCTAAGATGGTTTTATTGCATGTAAGAAAACTAGTGATTATATAAATGATCTGTTCAGTAGATTTTTTAGTACTGAATATGTTTCTTTTACATCTAAGATGGTCTCTAATAAGTGCCCCCCTAAATTGCAATTTTTAAGAACCCTGGGCACTTATTGGATCGAATACGGTATTATAAATTGTAACAAAATGGTTCAGCACACAGGTAACCATGGTAAACAATTCACTAACAAGATATGTACTATTTGATAATATAACAGAAGTATCAGTGAAACTGATACAAGCTCCCAGAAAAATTTTAACAAAGGGCAATAACTCTGTAATTAAGTGGTTATGGCTCTGACTTTGGTACAGCACAAGTCACTTTAGTATTATCAATGTACACACCAAGTTTCATTATCCTAGTATAAATGCAAGCAATCTAACCTTGAGATCTGCATACAAACTTTTAACAAAGGGCCATAACTCTGCAATTTGTATTACCAATATATATACCAAGCTTCCTTAACTTTTAGCAAAGTTATGCTCCAATCAAAAAAATAATGAATTGAATGATGAACAGACAAATCAACAACTTTATGCTCCATTGAAAATTTCCAGGAAGGACAAGTACATACATTAAATCATTGTTGTAAATTGAACATTTAATTTTACAGTCCAATTGTCATCTGTACCAAAACCAAAGACAAACTCAACTATACAGCATCTATATACATGTTTGCAGAGAATCTTTTCTAATAAAAAGTCTATAACATTAAATCTTTAAATTTTTAAATATCATTCTGATAAAAATATTAAATTTTAAATATTCTGATAAGCATTCATAATTTTGATTATAATTTTGATAAGGATACATAATTCTAGATATCATTCTGATAGGAAGTCTAAATTTTCAATATCACTTTGATAAGAATACTAAAATGTTCCATAACATAAACCACAAAATTTTCACACTGCAAACTTTAAGAGCAACATGTATACACTGATGTTGTTAAACTAAGAATGTTACAAATTGTACTATTAATATGATATTCACAATTAGCTTAGTCAACATGCATTAAAATTCTTTAGCAAAGAATCAATCTTCAATCATCAAATTCCTAAATCATGTCAATGTACATAGAGAGAGTTTCATCTTGTTTAACGTCCTGTATCCCACTTCCAGAAGTCCTCCCTATATATGCAAGGTGAGTGCATGTGGTGAGTGTGTTGAGTGAGTGTGTTTGGGGGAGATTGCTTTAAGTACAAGGAAATTTATTCCAAATGTCAATATACAATGTGAATGCCTGTAAACATGGCCAATAAATCTACATAAAAGGCCTGAAACAGATTGAAGCATTAATTGAAATCCAAAATACTGTAAATCACTTAGATTTTGTGAATATTGTATTTTGAGAACTTAAGTCGTCCGATATATTTGCAAATACAGTAAAACACGGATATGTTGAAGAGACCAAATGAAATATTTTACTTATTCGATGGTTCGACTTGCAATGTTTCTATGAACAGAGGCATGGTATGGCGCGACAGTATTGAATAATAAATAAATAACAAGAGGCCTAGTGGTTCTTAACGCTCACCTGAAATAAGGAATATTGAATATAAAGGGTACTTATCAAGTGTCATGAAACGAAAAATTGTGACACTGAATATAGTAAGCCAGTGTCAATACATACATACCATCAAAACTGTCATCCTATACTAATAATTCTTATAAAGTTATTTCCATTGGGACGCTACCAATGTTATGATCAACAAAAAACCAATGGACCTCAATGGTTACCTGACTACAAAAACTTTCAGTAGGGTTATTTTTTCTACTTTGAATGAAATTTTACAAAGAAGCTGTTTTCCATGATACATATGGTAGTTTTGGTGAGGAGTAGGTAACTGTAACAAGTGTTACCTATTTTCTGACAGTGAAGTTGGAGCTTCTGAATTTAAGAAATGATTCCCCACTCTGATGTTTCAGACCAAATCTGGTTGAAATCCATTGAAGCATTAAAAAGGAGTAGCATTTTGAAGTAAAGTATTGTCTTATTTTCCGTTTTGGGGCTCAGCCCTTAGGTTCCTAGGGGTCAAATCAAATTTCTACAATTAAGGAATAATTGCTAACCCTTGCTGATGGAGCAAGCCAAAGCTTGTTGATATCCACTCAGGGAGAAAGGAGGTATTTTAGCACCTCCCTCTTTTGGGCCCCATCCTCAACCCCTAGAGGTTGAATCAACATTCTCATTTTCAGAAATGATAACCCTCACCCAGTGATGCATCAGACCAAATTTGTTTAAAATCCATCAAGGTATGAAAGAGGAGTAGGATTTTAAAGAAAAAGTTTACCCATGACTCGCTGCCCACAACGACGGACAAAGCACGATGACTATAAATGCGATACAGTCGTCATTGAATTGCAGCACATGTGTAGATATGAACTCGCTTTAAAACACATAACTTAATGAAATTGATAGCTAAAGTAATATCAGTATTGTATTCACATTTCTATCTATAAGAGTAACAAGTCCCGTCAACAATATTTGAAAATAAAACTCAATAAATAAAAACTCATGAACATTCTACAGTGATATAACATTGATAGCACTGAGGTCGGTTACCAAAGGTGAAGGCCATGGCAACAACATTGAAGCGTAACTTTAAATCTACAAGTACAGCACTGTAAGAGTGTCACCGTAAAATAGAATAAAATAAATCTTGCACTTTGTACATGTACATCAGTATAAGTATTGAAAACCAGAAACAAGTGTGTCAATGGCAAACTAGTACTACCATCAATCTGCATCGATTTTCATTTTGTTTCTACCAGCCATGTGCATAGAAAAAAAATTAGATTTATGGATAACAGACTATGATGTATTCTAAGTTTGGTTGCCTAATTCTGTATAAATTCTCACTTTCAACTGTGCACCTGTGTCAACATAGGGATTAATATTCAATCAAAAACAACAAAAGGGCTTGTTAACACAGAAATGGCTGCCTGATCACAATCAAGTCATTTAGATCCAAGCCAGAAAATTTGTACATGAGACAAGGTGACGCCTGCATGTTCCGACACAAAAAAGGAAATTTTTGTGGTAGAATTTAGAAGGGAAGGACCACAAAATATATTCAACACAAACACAGTATTCGACTAAACAGTGTTCAAATCATCTGTGTTTAATTTACTAAGATAAAGAAGAGAAAATTTTATGACCAAACAAAACACTTGACTTATCCAATGTATTTGACTCAAGTGTGTTTGACACAAGTGATTGTTTCTGTATATGATTTCACATTGATCTAGAAATTACGTTGACTGAACAAAGGATGGACCATCAGATGTATGGACTCAGATACTGAAACAACACGGAAATAATCGTGAGGGATTAGAATTGGGGTTGATTCTCTGTACATATTAATGTGAAAATAAATCCAAAATAAAATACAAGTAATTTAAAGAATTCAAAAAACCTTCAAATTCAAATTTCATTTTTTTTATCAAATTTAAAACATAATTTCAAAAATTTGTGAAAGATTAATGTTAATATGATAGGTTATAACAAAACTAAAACTGTTAATTTTACTGAAGACTAAATCATATTTCAGGATGTATAAACACTTTCTAACTAAGGGAAATAACTACACACAAATCTACATACATCCATTACATATGTATCACTTTAATTATAATATCCGTTGGTCCTGATGAAGCCCACATGCTTCGTATGAAACCGGTAGACATATAGTAATAATACACTACTCTTTATCATCCTGAACTTGTTGTGATTGATTTTCATCTTTTAGTTCTGACTTTAATTACAAAATGTGAAGACTATGATCGAGTTGATATAAAAGACTGTAAAATTATATTCAATGACCATTTAACTGCAAAATACAATACATCATAACAGACTATCAAAAAATTAGTTTTGTACTAAAAATATCAGGCCTGACTTCTGCAAATACTTTGGTTCCATCTTCAACGATATAACTCTATGTGATTTCTTTCAATCCCTGTTCTTTATATGAAGACACATCTCATTAACCAAGCATTTCAGATTTCAGATAAATGTCTTCTTTGGCAAAAGAACTATTAAGATGGATTATAATTGAATATAAATATGAACTTTTTTTATTATTTTACAACAATTGCGAAGCAAGTTATCAGCTCATATCAGTCATTCTTGTAGGCCTGGATTGAAGCGCGCAAGAAATCTTATTGGGGGAGGAAACTGGAGTACCCAGAGAAAACCCATGTGGTCGGGCAAGTTATCCTATACCTTTTAACATCCGTTCTGGGAATCCAACCCAAAATGGCTAGGCTAAAGGCGAGTGCACTACCACTGTGCCACTCAACCTTCCATTGGTTCCAAGATGGATTAAAAAGAAAAAAAAAACAAAAACAAAAACAAAACAAAAAAACCCTGTTGCTGTTCCTCAGAAATAAAAATGTACTTATGTTATAATTTGCTGCAATTCAGATTTAAAATTTCTATATAAGGGGAAATTTACAGGTGGCCTGATTCAGAAGGTTTGAAATATTTGGTTGTATCACACCGTTATGTATAATTTGAATTGTTGACAAGATGACATACCCCATACATGATGTACCACATATTGTTCTCCTAAATGGGTGAATAAACCAGCAACCGCCTCATTGTTTGAGCGTCGATTCTCTATCCCGCGAGCCCTTTATAATAAAACATACACAGACAACACCTTCATTATGTACTTATAATACACATCAATGATAAACTAGTCAGCCAGCTCCCTTATACCTTATACCTGAAAAGCAAACCTAATAATATAATATTAGTTATATTTCAAGGTTTCCTCATGCCTTCTCTGAAGTTATCAAGACACAGATTTAAGTAGTTGTAAGGGAGACGGGAAAACCACAACCATTTTGTAAGATTGTTTTTAGTGGAGGCCACAAACATAAATGAGTTGTTTCTGCTTTCATTTCTTTTAAATGTAATTTGTGTTGGATACTAAGATAACTTTTTACTTCATAGAAGATTTTCAGAAATTTTTCTTTATCAAAATTCTTATTAAAAGTCTCATTCATATCGTAAACCATGTTTCTTTTGAGACTTAAAAATCTTTCGCGATTCCAGAAAGTCCATAACAATCCATACTAGCTCTGGCAATTTCTTCTCCGCCTGCCAAATTTGCGTAAGTATATCACACCCAAAAGAAATATTCATATGCAACAATTTTATCTGAAAACTTGCTACCTCATGAAATAGCTACTTAACCAATCTTAGACAAACTCTCTGAGACGAAGGTCTTAAAATCAAAGAAGAAATAAAGAAAACAAAGCAGAAACTACTATTTTGTTTCAGGAGGCCAAAAATTGTAAGGATTAAACTTTCCTTTACAAAACACAGCAACAAACACTAAAACTTAAGGAATGTGCATAATTTCAGTAATTTTTCCCCTTTCTCTACAAGTGCCTTTACAGTAAAGAGTAATAGCAATGAGGACTTTTTGCTACTCTGAAATTACAATGTAAGGGGTTTTTGTTTCTCTGAAAGTTGCAATGTAAGATAACTTATATTAATCATTAGGCAATAAACCTGTGTCTAGTAATAAGCCCACCCTTGACTTCCATACATTAAAATTTAGCTACTTTCCAACAAAAAGGGGAATAAAATCACTGAAATTCTGCATGTTAAGGCAGAGGAGCAGCTAGGTGACAGGCAGTATCTAAAGTCAGTAGATAGTGTTAGATAACCGTAGCGCAGTGTTCAGGCAGGTATGGCAGGTGACAGGAGTGCCTGTCAACGCTGTGCTCCGGCAGGAATATAATGCCTTCCAAAACTTACCCCATATATGCTGAACGGTATTCAGTTCACCCATTTGTGAAAATAGGCCACACACTGGTTCATCTGCTCGTGATTTTATACCACGAGCCCTTTAAAAATTCACATAACTTGTCAGTAATCCTTATAATTTGGTCAGAACTAAGAATTCATATTTGAGCTTTGTATTTTATACTGATTTTTACCATGTAACGATTATATTAAACTCGTAATATTCAAAAATGTCAATGAAGGCAAAACATGAATTCTTAAAAATAATTCCTAATTTTTGTAAATGAGTTCAAACCATATCACAATTATTAAGTCATTATTTCTAAAGGGCTATGGAATTCATGGTTTCTTTGGATTAAACTCTTTTGGAAAGCAAATTTATTTGAAAGTTTATTAGCAGTATGTCCCCTTAAAATATTAATCACAACATACTTCTAACTTCATCTTTCAATTTTATCCTCAAAAATATTGACCTTTAAGCACATTTTAAAGCATAAAGCAATATTTCTACAAGTCCCTTCCATCAATTACTGCCACATGAACAAATACAGACATTATAATCAAGTTTTATAGTAAAGAAATATACAAGTTTACTTGAATCTGAAATTTATGTTGACCTTCTGTAAAGATTTCATATTTTTCACATGCTGCATGTTTATTTGTTAAGAATTTTGTTTAATATATAAATACTGATGACCATCACACACTATTTGTAAGCAAAGAAAGGCCAACTGACCACACAGAGCACAGATTCAGGGATATCATGGTGGATCAACCCTGTCATTAGCTATAGCAGTTATTACAGGCCAATCGTGACTTATAAGCAGCAATCCACTTCAAATATCTAGCAGATAGAGTAAGTAAAATAACTCTGTCAGTAACAGTAACCTTTTCTGATCTTTTTTATTTCTTTTTTGTTTTTTTGTTTCTTAATAAATAATGTAATTCATATTTTGTAAACACTGATAGAAGTTACCCTGTTCTATAAAAAACTTGTTTGAGATGTGGATGGAATGCAATACTACATTATATATAATTCCATTGTTTAAAGTCTAGAGGACACACGAATTGAACAAAAATAAAAACAACAGGAAGAATGGTGAAGTAATTGTGTATAAAATGCTAGTTAAGTGCTATCCTTAGTGGTACTTTCTAAAAATATGATTTTAAAGGAGGAGTATTAAACCAAAGCATTCAGCCAAAGAATCAGGATTATTGTCAGTTTTTTATTGACACTTCATGACTAGCACAGAGAAAACCTCACTTTTGTGAGGAGAAGAAAAACAGAATTGAACAAATCGGAAAAAAAAATTAATCAGCTCTTAAACTTCAACAATTTTATAATCCCATACAAAAGTGTACCTAGAAACCTCAACCTTTCATTAAGAATACAGTAATGAAGACAGAAAATTAAACATTCACAATTTAAATGAGATTCACAAAAAAATTCAAAGTACATGTATCATTATATTTTAAAACATTGCCTCATTGTATATTTTATTTTAAACAGCCAATGATGATTTTTTTTCAAAAATTCAACTCATAAATGACACTTTGGAGAGGATTTCTACCAGTTTACAGTATTTTTCAACATTTTCTTTTTTTCTGTAATTAGTTAATATTTTAAAAAGTACTTGTTGAAGCAACATGTAGAAGTTATTTCGAACTTTGCTTTAAAAGAAGATATACATACCAGTTGTTTCCCCACTCAATCATAGTACCAGGCTGTAAACCAAATCACAAGCGATCAAATATGGAACTTTCTATCAATCCAAATCTTTGACAAATCAAACCATCAATGTTAAAATGGCATTATCTTGCTTTCTTTTTCCATATTTTTTCTTTTTCCTTTCAATTTTTTTTCAAAATTTAGAATTTGGAGATAAAAAATTGCTTATTAACCTTGAAGCATTTATTTATAAACCTACAATTATAAAATTTTTGAAGAAATGTACCCATTTATGCAAACCAGTATTCATGATGTCAATAATACCATCCAAATGTGGTTGTAGCAGCTGGGTTTAATTAGGAACAAAGCATTTTTATCAGTAGAACAGCACAGTACAAGTAGATAACACATTCTGGAGCTCTAAAACTGTTACCAGTGTACAATATCATCTGAATCCGTCCCTGTATAAATACCTTTAACGTGTAACTCCTCATCTCGTAGATATTGCTGCCACTTCGTGCGGTTGGCTCTGGCCAGAAACTGAAAGGTAGCAAAATTTGGTTTTTCCTTGATCTCAACATTTTGTTTCTTCGGAGACGGTAATCAATGAAATCCTGAAAGAGATATCCAGTACCAAATATGTATTTCATTGCAGCTGCCATATGAAAAGATTCGTACAATTTAACTCTAATGTGAAAATTAATATCTCATTCTCAGTACCTATTATGTAACAGTATCTTTCAAATGCTTTCCTCCACATTCTCTCAATATATGCTAGTGTAAGTTCCATTTATATACACTAATGTAGAAATAACTAGTGCAAACTGCCATCATACACTCAACTATTGGGAACTTGATCCTATTAGCAAAATGTCGGATCATTGAGACTTAGGACCAAGTAGTGTAATTCCTAGTGGCAGGAAGGACATCTTTAGCTCACCTGCTCTGAAGGCCCACTGAGCTTACCACAGGCATGTGTCGTCCGTTTGTCAACTTTTTCTACAAATCATTACTAGTCATGAATGATGGAGTGGATTTTGACCAAATTTTCTTGATGAAAGGGGGCAAACTTGGAATAAACCATTGGTCTCAGCCCCCTGGGAATAAAGAGCCAAATTAAGGAAGTAATACAAATTCTTTAAAATCCTACTTCTGTAGGAATGCTTGGATTTTGCCCAAATTTTGTCTGAAACATTTTTGAGTGAAGAAGAATCAGTATCGTAAAAACTTGGGTCTCTACCCCCCGGACCACAGAGATGGGGCCAAATAAATTAAATATAGCAAATTGTTTCAAATCCTACTTCTTCTGTGGGAATCACAGGGTTTACCAAAAGCATTCTTTTATGAAGAGGAATCAATTTTGTTGACTTTGGATTTCTGCCTTCTGGGGTGGGAGGGTCTGAGCAGAGGAAATGGAACATTATTCCTATATGAAAGACTGGATTTTTCCCAAATATGATCTGAAGCATTGTCAGGTGGAGGGGAATCAAGTTTGAATAAATGATGGGTCTCAACACCCTGGGGCAGTAGGGCTAGGACCCACTGTTGAGGAAATAGACCAAATTCTTTACAATCCTTCTTCTGTAAGAATGGGTTGGGGTACAATGGGAAAATAGTTAAGTTGTGTGATGTGTGCTTGGCTATTCAGAATTCCTTTTCCTTCAGTTTTGATGAAGCTATTTCAGCCAAGCAAAGCCAGGTGAGGAATACAGGTCCTTTTGACTTCTTCATTAACTCTTTCTATTACACAAATTTTTTATTTTTCTTTCTTCATAAAATAGAAATGTTAAATCTTGGACTCAGATACAACTGTATACAAATGGTGAAAACTGATACTGACAGATGCTTATTTCAATACCATGAACCGAAAATATGAGAAACACAATAGTAAACAAATTTATTTTACTTTGTCTTTTCTGTAAATTTCTGTTGCCTTGTTCAGGACCGGATATCCTCCAGGATACTGCCAAATATGGACTGGAAGAAAAAACAAATGTTAACTCAAATCCATCAAGTCTGATATACTGTAAACAGACACCTCTTTTGATTCAACAACTCCTAATTGTGATTCAGCAATACAGAATAAGGAATTTTGTCTTCTAAAAAACAAATCATCAGCTCATGAGCGTTGGTCCGAATTGAAGTATGTGGAGGGGTCTTACTGTAGGAGGAAACTGAAGTACTCAGGAAAGCCAATTCGGTCTGCCAAGTGACCCAAAAGCTTTCCACATCTGTTTGAGGAATTACACCCAGACTGCTGCACCATCCCTTAAACATGTTTTTTTTTTTTTTAAATTCTTGTGTCATAAAAATGCTTACTTGACTTATTCACTACAAAATTAATGTTTTAAGAATTAGTTTCTTGTTAGAAGCAAACCTAAATGGCAAATAACATTCTTTTTGTAAATATCACATCACATTTTTTTCTTTGTGAGACTAAATCATTTGTATTCTAAAGGATTTCTGTCTCAATTATCAAAGAGTTTTAAGCAAAACATGTGTTCCATGTCAAGATATTTTCTATGTTTTGTTTTCAGCCATAGAATACCTTAAACCATTTTTCTATTTTAAGAATTGACAACTAAGAGCATGTTAATACAATTAATGAAATCTTGCAATTCACATTAAGAATAAAAAAATGTTGACAAAATCACAAAATTTGTGCCTGGCTGCACAAACCTACTTGCTTCGTCCTGATCGCCTATCTCGACTGTGAAGCTACCGATTAGTTTTGCGCCTGTGCCTTTATCGTGCATCAACTGTTGAAATGACTGACTGAAAAAATATGTGCAATGACTAAAGTTAAGTACATCATACATATAATATTCTGTACCAATAACATGAATGCAATTATCAAATTGATCAAAGTTACATTCTCAGGATGGATGAGAAGCAAAATCTTGAGCAAAACTTTCATTGAATAGGATATAACAATAACAACATACCTTATCATAATTCATTGGAACCTTCTAATTATACTTACAACTGTTTTAAGTACTCCTCCATATTCTCTGGCTTAACAGCATGGACTGAAAATAAAAAAATGTTTTTCAAGGAAAACCTACATTTAAGGACAATAATAGAACAAGTTTTACAAATCTTTAAATATCTTGTTGGCCTAGAGGAAACTCTTTAAAGGAGGAAAACTGGAGTTTCATTACTACAAAATGTATATAATAGGTGATTAAGAAACCACTGCACCAACATACAGGATTACAACCATGTTTTGTAACATTATCTTTTTTTCCATCATGGCAACAGGTCAACTGAACTGATGTGTCAAAAGTTCAACAGATTTTGAAAGAAGCTGTTGTTCTTCAAAAGCTGTGTTTATCTTTACTTACATTAGACAACATAAGTTTTATAACCTTATTCTCAAACAATATTTCTTACTACCAAGTTTTTCTTGGTGACAGTATTTACGCAACATTGTTTATTCAATGAAATACATTATGGTTAATGTTTGCTCTTGTTTTCAAACCTACACTGCATTTCATACACCGTTTCCTTGTTGGATAGAAGACTGGAGTGGGACTCCTTGCTGGCAGGCAGGGTTCTCACAGGAAGGATGTTTTTCAGCCATCCTTTTGAGTTTGAGTCTGAGTCAGTCTGCAGGGTGTGAGAGGTACTTAGGCATCTGAAAGAAACAGCATGCTTCCTGATTTGTATAACTCTTCTCAAGCAACATTATCATAAAACACAGGAAAAAATGACAGAATGGCAATGTTCTCTTGAATTAATTTATAACAGCAAAATCAAGTCTTTTTAACTTTCTTTATCAACTGCCAACTTTTTTAAATCTGCCATCTTTTTAAATCTTGGTGAAGACACTGACCAGTACAATAAATTTGTGGGTTGATTAAACTTCCTTGTCCAGTGGGGTAAGGATGAAAAATGCAATACTTTGAACGAAAAACCCAATCCTTTTAAAAATCTACATTATAAGCAGAAAAGATCCATACAAGTAATGAAAAAGATAGAGTTAGAAGTGCATAGATATCCTTCAGTCAATATGATAATGATCTATAGTTTATGCAAATTTATAACATATTCCCTGAGAATGAAGAATATCAATACTAACTAGTTGTACCATTTGCAGTGTTAAGTATGAAATCAGATGGAGAATAATTTTATCATTATCCTGTTTTCCGTATAAATAATTGATATCTCCAAAATGGAATAAAGTGATATATCGATATGGAATGACATATAATCTCTAGTGACTGGTCATGCTGATTATATATATATTATATGCAGGTTTAAGACATACAGTCATGATAAGATCTGCATATGATCGTTATGGTGGATGAGTGTGATTGGAGAGGTAATAACTGATCATGCCCAGTCAAGTGTGACTCTGAAATCTGCGCATTTTTCAGCAGTTTGAATATTTGGTGTTCACAGAGATGGGTTGAGACTTCAACATGGATGATCAGTTATCATAACTGGCTAGTAACCAATCAATTACTTGTTTGTTTATCCATTTAACTGTTTTGTTTTTCTTTTAAATTATTTTACACGGTAGTGACCAGTAACATTTCATCAGTTTATAGCTTGTTTGAGCACTGTATCAAGTCTCAAAAACAAAGAGTTAAGCAGATGAGTCCTACTGATACTAGAAGTTCCAGGGCTCTCACACCCCATTTTGGGACTAGGGCCTGAGGCCCTTAAAATTGGGGAAAATAATGGTGTTTTCCTTAGAATTGGGAGAACTTGGGGTCTAAATTGGGAAAAAAAGATATTATTTTGCATTGGGAATGGGGCCGAATATTGGCCCCAAATCTGGCAGATCGAGAGCCCTGAGTTCAGGGCAGATATGGTTACCTATCTAGCCTTAGCTGGTGGGGATTTCTCTAGTCTGGTGGTAGAGAGTCCGGCTAGAGACCAAAGCGTCACTATAGCCTCACCAGATAATTAGTATTGGTAGAGATGAAAACCAGAGAAAATACAACCTGTAGGACGAATTCAAACCGCAGCAGCCAAGAGCTGTGTTTACAGGACTCCTTCCAATTACATCTGTACGTATTAATTATTGCATCAAAATCCAAGAAGATCTACAAACATGTTCATCTCTGAGTCAAAATATGAACCAATCACGCTTTTATTGTCCAGATGTAGTAATGTTATGTTGACATATTATTTTAATATATGTGCTATATACATTTGTTATTGTTTTAATATTATCGTTAGGCATTCGCGTGTCAGAACCGGATGTCAGCCTTTCGTATTATTTGGTACGTGGCGCATTGCGACATGGATTTTAGCACGTGCACGAGTATGGCATGTGAAAGTGACAGTGGAGCGAGAGATGGATGTGAAGTTTGTATTTGTAAACCAGTTTGTCCAGTCTGTCTTATCTATTATTAGTATATTTACGGGGGATATTGGGTGATCTAGGAGCGCACTGGTCATTTTAGGCAGAGCGGCCGATGCGGCAACTCCAACAAGTTACATAATTGCTATTTGTGGGACACTAGCTGTAGGAGTAATGTAAGTACCCGATACTTAGTATGTAACGATAAGTATAATTTAATATAGTATCTATTTAATAACATATTTAATTTACGTAATAGTTTTGTTTCGAGTAAAAGTAAATGTTTTCGGTATCAAGTAAATTCAAATATTGGGTGTGGTCAATTTACATTTTGTAATACGCGTAAAGGTCTATAGTTTTAAAGAAGAAGACTTTGATGTGAGTAATTCGTAGTAATATATGTTGTATCTGTTGCAGGTTTTTTTTTATTACTCTTTGTGAAAATAAAAGCTTAAACAAACCCTCAGAGTTGTGGTTTTGGTATGCAAAGAAGCATGACTACTACACAGATACAATCAATAATGACTCCTCAATGGGTTTCAGTTCAATGGAAAATGAGTCGATAAATCCTTGCTTGTGATTGTACACATGCAGAATTATCACAAGAATGTATAAAGTAGACTCAATTTACAAGACAGATATAACATGATATAAGAAAAAACACATATAGGGTATTAGCTGTCCAAACATTTAAACATGTTCATCATGATATCCTATGATGTAATCTAAAGCCTCTTATGGTGTATCTATGTTTGCTGACCACAACATATCTTTCACACTCTTGATCATTTTCTTGTCCATGCTTAGTGAATTTAAGCATATTACCTGAATTCATCATAAAAAGCTAACTCCACACTAGTCATTGTTGTTTCATATTTAAGTTTTCACAAACTTTTCTATTAATTTATTGTTACTGTGTAAATAATTTTCTATCAAAAATAAAGCACATTTCAATCATCTATTTGATAAATCAGGTCAGAAACTTGATTTTTAAAGTCCACAGTGGCAGGACTACTGAAAATGAAACTTAAGATAAAAGCTCAAGGTTTTAGAACTATGTTGGGAATCAGTTACTCCTTCATTTGATTATCTATTTGAAAGTATGGACGAAGGGAGATAAATCAATCTATGTTGATGATATGACTTTTACTTCCAAAAAGAATAGAAGCGGTGTGATATCTCCATGAAATAGTTCCAAGTTGTCATTTAAAACACAGCATCTTATAACATTTTAGCTTTTTTTTTAAAATATTGATTGATGATATATCATAAAATTACATCACCGAATACTTCATGAACTAATTTCCAAACATATTTTACATCCTTCCTGCATAGGTATATGTGCATTGTCTGGTATTTTTGTGGTGTAAAATTCGGTCAAGGCTATAATTAAATAGCCTAGCAAGCTAGTAGCTGATCTGTGTGATAGCTATAAGACGCACGGCGTTTTAAAAACAGTAAGTGTAGTTTAAATGTACTACTACTGCAGATTTATATACATTGCACAAGACGTCAACCACAACTTCACAATCAGATTTCTTGTGGAAGTACTAGTTCAGTTCCACTACACACGTCTTTATTGTAATCGCTTTGTGTTATCCAGTCTATTGAAATAAAGAACATCGACGCTTTTACAGTAGGAAAGTAAACAAACAGCGTCGACCTCGGGGTGAACTAGGGTCATCACCTTCTTAACGAAATTTACTACCGAACAAATACCTTTACAACAGTACAACTGCAAATATCGGCTCAACATTTTAGACGGAGTGCTGCACGATTCTCTAGCTTTCCGCCTAGACATTCAATCAAACGTGAAAAAAATACTTTAGGATTGACATTGACTGGCCTTGAAAAACGAAAGTAAATGTGGTAGATTGTTAACGTCGTCTGCAATATAGGAAATTAAAAACGCAAGATGTATCACTGGCGAGTTAACACCATTAATGCATAATAAATATATGTTATTTCATTTACCTGGAGTGGTGTACTTGACCGAAATTCAGCACGCGACATGACAATGCCGAGTTCCGAGAAAATAACTGCCTTGCCACGGTTCCAGCCATCTTGGTCAACTCCATGTTGCTAGAGCCTCTATTTCATACCGGAAGCTGTCAATGTCAACTGTGAATAAAGAGTCCTTATTTTGTCAGATAAAAATAATGAACGTCAAATAATTTATTCTTAATTATTGATTTATTGAGTATTGAGGTATAGAGTTGAATTACCTAAATTAATTCATTTATTAATTTATATGCTGAAGCAATTTGCTGTCGTCCCCTAGCAACGTCGTCGTAGTTTACAAATGGCGGGTTAGGTTTAACTGGAACCACTTGAAGAAAAGGGGCGATTCTTATTAGTATATCGTTTAATGTTAAGTGAACCCTAAGGGAACCTTGCAAGATGAATGTCAATCTTGGAGAATACTTCCGGACAACTTTCGAGGATAAACTCCTCGTGTGAGTATAGCGTTCTGTCATAATTTGATAATATCAATTCTCTTACATACAATGTATATGAGGGAAATTACTGTACACAACTGTCTGTCTCTGTATGAAATAGTAGAGGATACAGCCAGATACAAAGACACTCATAGTATTTGTAAATGATGGATAATTTGCTGTCATAGCAGACCTTACTAGGCAACACATGCTGTATTTATGTATTGTTTTAAACAGGATCACAGATTTTAAAGGAGCTGATTGGTTAGATAGCCATTTCATAACTGATAAAAAACACCATAGTATTTAAATATCTGTTAGAAAGTGTGTACTTTCTGTTAATTATGATATTTCAAAGTTTGCATAACAAGTGTACGACCTAACACTATTTCATGTCATTATCATTCACAGAATGTAAACTATGTCTTTGCACATACAATTTTTAGATTTAGGTTGTAATAAAACTTATTGTATTATAATTAATACACACTGATTCTTCTAGAGAAATAGGATTTTGGCTGACAGGCACATAATGATAATTGAAAATTAATATGGAATTGCACACTTCGACAGCTACAAAACATACTTCAAGTTTGCCCAAGTGTTAAGTGATGTTGTGTAATTTCAGCCAATCAGATTTGTCTGGCAAGTTACGAAAGATTGCAGTATGACACTAATATTTTGGAATAAGATGCAATTGAAATGGCATGGAATCATACATTCATCAATATGTGATCTGGTTTTGATACCAATCAAAATGTAATAAAGCCATTGTGGTATTTTGTTTGGATTGACATGAGGCTTTATAGAGCTTAAATAATCAATGTCAGTCTTGGCCTCTGGTCTTGGTAGATATTGGTAATCTTTGTTTTGTAGCAATTCAAAAATCGATTTTAAGCTATTCAAATTGCTCTACGTCCATGGTCCATGGTCCGTCCATTCTTCATCCGTCCATCCGTCCATATACAATTTTTGTTATGCTATTTCTTGAGAAGTCCTGGATCTTTCTCAAATTGCATATGTAAGTTTCCTTTTGTCCTTAGTTATGTCCATTTGATTTTTGGGAATGATCAGAAAAACAAAATGGCTGATTATGACATTTGATGCTGAACGGATGTCTACACGGCTAAAATCCACTAATTTGCAGAGTAGTGGAGCGATATCGGTCTGTTTGAATAAAAACATAACAGAAGTTTTCATGAAGCTCAACGTTATTGTAGTTCTCTAAATCATTTACAACAGAAAAACAAAATGGCCAACAGACGGACATCTTAGATTTGTGATCACTATTTCCTGCGAACTACTGTATAGATCTTTCTCAAATTTCCTATGTATGTTCCTCTTGGTCTCTTCTTGTGCTCATATACTTTTGGGACTAATAAGAAACAAAATGGCTTCCAGGTTGCCTTTTTGGATTTGGCAGATAATGATTATCATTTATTTCTGCAAAAGAAATAGAAAAAGAAAAGAAGTGAAGAGATCCAACTTTCAAAGAGCATATAAAGATCAAACAATGGTAGATGCCAAGATCACTCTGGGAACTCTTGTTAAACCCTCACATCGATTGACAGAAATGCCACAAATTGATGTTATTTAAACTTACACAAAAAATGTCACACAGACACTGATACAATTTGTGTTTGCAGAAAGATGCCGGAAAGAGAAGATGACCACCTTACACCTGCTACACGTCTTCTTGAAAAAAGGAGAGAAATGGCAGAAGTTGAACAAGCTCTCGCAGCACAAAAAGAGGTCTGGATTTATATCATTTGTTAATATTAGCCTATCAACATCAATGGCCATTTAAGATTTGCCTCCCCTGATGTATACAATGATCACCATTAAAGATTTGCCTTCCCTAATGTACACAATGATGGTTATTTAAGATTTGCCTCCCTGATGTATACAATGACGGCCATTTAAGATTTGCCTTCCCTAATGTACACAATGATGACCATTTAAGATTTGCCTCCCCTGATGTATACAATGATACAATATTCATTGGTCCATTTTTCACTGTAGTCTGATTCAACTTTAAAACATAAGAATATTTATTAGATATAATAATATGAATCTTTTGTATGTTTTGTTTTTTGTTTTTTACAGGAATTTCAAATGAAAATGGAAAGTTTACAACAGAGAAGAGAAGAATTAGAAAGAAAAGAATATCAATTAAAAGAATCGTTATTGAAATTTGACCATTTCTTAAAGGTGAGTTTTCGTCTAGCTTTGTACATAACGGTATCGTCAGTGTCCGCTGTCTTGTTATTGATATATTATCTAATATACAAATATCAAGTGAAAAAAGTATATATGTACTTGGCATAAAAAACAACAATGAAAGAAAAATGTAAATGACACTGTAAATGTTAAAAAAAGAAACAAACAAAAAAATACAAATTTTCTTAATGAATTTGTACATCAAAAATTTCCCTTAAAACCAAAATTGCCTGATTAAGATTAATCTTAAATGCTGTCCTCAAACGTCTCCAAAATGTGAGTAGTGTTTACCTGTTGAAAATATAATGTAATGAATTTATTTACAAAATTATCTCTAACAATGAATGATATGATGTTGAAAAACTATTTATCACATGATCCACCTATTATCCAGTGAATTTTATAATATTTTTGCTTACACATCACTCGTTGAGTGGCTGAGCCAATTACCGGTAGGAATCGAGTGTGATGTCATAACATACACAATTGCCATATATCATTTATATGAATTGAAAATGCCTTAACAAAATAGCTGCCTCCCTTTTGTTCCACACATTTTACCTTAAAACTGTCAAATGGATCTTTTCTGAGTTAATTGATAAAAAGTGTCTTATATTTTTTTTTAAAATTTTATGAAAGCTTTAATGTTTCACTCTGAAAAATAGAATTTTCTTTGAATCATATCATAAAATCTCATATGAAATGAAAACTCATATAAGATCATATGTACACATACCTGAACATAATTTAAACATTTCCTCCTGTGTATCATGCAACATGTTTAATTATAACTAATGAGTTTTGAAGATTCAGAAGATTAACCAGACAAAAATAATTTGTTAATTCCTATAATTTTTAAAACCATTCAGAATAATTTAGTAGTGAGTATCATGTAAGATTTTGTTTTTGTGCTATTTTTAGGATAATGACTCCAAACGTGCCCGAGCTCTTAAGAAGGCTGAGGATGAACGAGATTCTAAAAAACAGAAAGACAAAGAAATAGACAAGTAAGTGTGTGTGTGTGTGTGTGTGTGTGTGTGTGTAGAGGGAAGGAGGGAGGGAGGGGGGAGCCATAATGTTATACCCCAATTATCTTGTTTTATTTAATGTAGAAATGTTAGTTAAAAAGAGCTTTGCCAGTTTATTGTAACATTGCTATGTACATGAAACAGCATGGTGTGGTTTTTAGTAATAATGTTGGAAAATTGAATTATCTTGTTCATAGATATATCTATTTTATAACTAATATTTTAGCTTGATATGGAAAGTATTTAGTTTTTAATAGATGTTCAGATTAGATTTTACAATCTTGAAAATATTTTGGTTACGATAAATTTGAAATTCCTTATATATTTATTTATCTATCTATTTATTTATTTTTCTCATAAATTTCTGCCTTAAAGATCTTTTACGATTTTCAATTTCATCTTCAAGTAAAACAATTTTATGTTTTGTCTTGCAGATTGAGAGATGAAAAAGGTTCCTTGTTGAAAGAAAAAGAAAAACTTCAAACAAAATTAGAAAAATACACAATATTCCACAAATATATGGAGAAGACACTGGAAGCTGGAGAGGAATTTCATGAAATGAGAGACATCATAGCCAGGCATGATACTTTGGTTGCAACACACGGTGTAAGTATTCTCAATTTTTTACATATACCACTTGCTTTCTAGAAAATCTACAATAGTGAAAAGTGAATAGCTGTCAAAGTGTTTCCTCATCATCATCTTAACGATCGTAGAATTTGATGTTTCATATTTGTTTTTTGAAGTCAAGATTATTTTATTTATTCACAAAGAATTGAATATTTTCCTTTTTAATCCTATTGCACAATGGGAGTAAGTTCACTTATACACCAAAGGGCCAAATATAGAAACTCTGTCTCAAAGGCAGGTTTGTGCTTAATACAGGTCAGTGAAGTATCTTTGTAGTTTTACTACATCATGTATGGAAGGGCTTATTAAAGAGCTTCGACCTGTTAGCAGATAAAAAAAGGTACATACTAGTAAGACCATGGATACCCACACAGATTTCCGTAATGTTTATAACTGTTTATTAAAAACTGGTGATAATAAAAAGCTAACTTACTTCGGTAGAAGTTAAATCTTAATTGAATTACTGGCCTGTTGTGTTACTTTTTTTCATTTCTATGAAATACCCTTTAACCTGTATTTTACTCAGAAATATTTGTTTTGAAGATTTAAAAGATTATGCATACAGTACCAGTATTCTCCAGTTAATAAGCCTATGTCTGGTAATAAGCCCACCCACTTATACTGCTGAACCCATAAATTATGTAAATATGTGACTTTGAGTAAGAAGCATTTTGTTGAGCGCCCAGTGGCTTATTGCAGGCAGTCTATTTATCTGTTGTTTATTTAAATGATTTCAGGACTTGATGGATCGTGAAAATCAGAACCAAGCTGTGATTGAACAACAGAGACAGAATCTGATGAAATATATAGAGGTAAATATTTATAAAACTATTCTATTTCAATGGAATTATGATAAAATTAACCATTCAAGGTATTTGTTATATACCGTTTGTCTTTATAGACAGGTAACAATCATATACAGGTGGGCTTAATAGACAGGTTTTTGTTATGGACAGGTAGGCTTAATAAACAGGTATTTGTTATAGACATCTGGGCTTAATAGACAGGTATTTGTTATAAACAGATGAGTTTAATAGACAGGTATTTGTTATCTTCAGGTGAATTTCATAGACAAGTGTTTTCTATCTACAAATGAGCTTCATAGACAGGTATTTGTTATCTATAGCTGTCCTTTGTAGACAGGTATCTGTTATCTATAGCTGTTCTTTGTAGACAGGTATTTGTTATCTATAGCTGTCCTTTTTAGACAGGTATGTGTTATCTATAGCTGTCCTTTGTAGACAGGTATGTGTTATCTATAGCTGTCCTTTGTAGACAGGTATCTGTTATCTATAGCTGTCCTTTGTAGACAGGTATTTGTTATCTATAGCTGTCCTTTGTAGACAGGTATCTGTTATCTATAGCTGTCCTTTGTAGACAGGTATGTGTTATCTATAGCTGTCCTTTGTAGACAGGTATGTGTTATCTATAGCTGTCCTTTTTCAGACAGGTATCTGTTATCTATAGCTGTCCTTTGTAGACAGGTATGTGTTATCTATAGCTGTCCTTTGTAGACAGGTATTTGTTATCTATAGCTGTCCTTTGTAGACAGGTATCTGTTATCTATAGCTGTCCTTTGTAGACAGGTATGTGTTATCTATAGCTGTCCTTTGTAGACAGGTATGTGTTATCTATAGCTGTCCTTTGTAGACAGGTATCTGTTATCTATAGCTGTCCTTTGTAGACAGGTATGTGTTATCTATAGCTGTCCTTTGTAGACAGGTATGTGTTATCTATAGCTGTCCTTTGTAGACAGGTATGTGTTATCTATAGCTGTCCTTTGTAGACAGGTATGTGTTATCTATAGCTGTCCTTTGTAGACAGGTATTTGTTATCTATATCTATAGCAGGAAAAAGTTCAGTAGTTTGATTTTAAATTAAAATCAAAATTTCATTTCAGGAGAAAGACAACCAAATTCTCTCATTCAATAACCTCCTATCCGGACTACAGACCCGATTAGATGAAGCTCAGAGTGAGGCTGTGTTCTGGGAATCAAAGTGGACTCATATAAAAAACACGGCTGCCAAGAAAACTCTGGAGCTAGGCAGAATAAAGATGTGAGTTTTTCAAGAGGATCCAAATTTTGCAGTTCTACCAAAGTTATAACACAAATAGTTTTTTTTTTTCAGTATTTTAGCAAAAAAATTAGAACCACTTAGAAATGATCAATTGTATAGAATTTCATTCATCCCTTCTACTTTTTTTTGCTTTTTAGGAATTGATTTTAAGTTGGCACTTGATAATGTTTAATATAAAAATGTGTCAAATTTTAAATAGTTTTTCAATTCGTGAACATATGAATTAGTCGATTAAAGGTATTTTTGAAATCAAGGAGAATAAATTTCATATTTTTTTCAGTATTGTCACATTTTTGTTTGATTTTCAGGGCCGCCCACAATTTATATCAGCTTGTGAAGAGACACCAGAAACAGACTGGTTCAGAGGAGGACACTGCAGAACAGCTACACCAGGTATGTGGTCAGAGTTATATCCCCTTCCTTCATACCAAAGTGTATCCCACCTCCTCACAACGTATTGCCAAGTGGTTACCATTCAAATATTATAATTTTTATAAGATAACCAAACAAGTTAATATGTAGATTGACTGCAGGTTTATAGAGTCAAATTTACTTTATATTTGAGTGAAAATTTTAAAGAAAATTTACAAAAAATAAATTTTTATCAAAGACTTTCTTTTTGGGAAAAAAGTAAGGAAATGAAAGGAATTGCATTATACTTGACTAAAGAGGGGGTGTTGGGGAGGGAGAATAAAATCAACTTTTTATTATTTCTATCTTGTATATCTAGTCTGTGTATTATTTTTAATGGAGCCACATGCAACGAAGAAGAAAAAAATGGAAAAGATGAAGAAATTTGATTACGGAATAAAATTAATAAAAGGATGAAACAAAACAGAAAATATAGATGTAGATATTAGAAGCGACTGCTGGTCTCTATTCATATATAATAAAGATAAATCTGGTTTACAGACTTTTTAATTAACATTAGGCATGGAGGTTTAGCTTTAAGTAGGAAACCACTTGGCGAGTACATAAACATCCTTGTTTCTGGAAAAATCCTGTCAGGTTTAGATAGACACAGGAAGAATTTTTTTTTTATCTTATATGCAATATCATGTTATATAATTAATAATCTCTTATTTTTCCTTCATTAACTTAATTCTCTTAATATCGAGTAGGGTTCATGTGTTCTACATTATGGTTAACATGTTATTTTTGTAGTATTGTGATGATAATTTACCATTGCTGTAGATATTTATAGAAGTTTCATGTAGTTGAGGATTCATTTTGTGGGTTGTATTGAAATTGTAATGGTCAAATTTCACAATTTGATATCGCATAAGAAAATTTAAAAAAGAAAAGAAAAGAAATTGTTTTATTTTACATGTTTTGGAACAGAAATTAATTTTTTACAGATGAAAAAAAATCTAAAAATATTTTCAGTTGTGTTTTCATATATGACAAGTTTTATATAATATTTGATAACTTTATTGCTGATATTTTTAACATTAAATTATGCATTAATTAAAAAGATATTAAGAAATTCAAATAGTGGAATTTTACCTTGTGGCAAAGTTATTTTTAAGGGTAATTTTGGGTTGAGGTTTTGTGTTAATGGTATCAGTTGTCAAATAAACTATTAAACCTTGAATTTAACACTTTTTAATGGGATATTTTATATACGGTGAAAATGAATAATCAGCTTAAATTTTATTGTCATTTTCAGTTTATACCAGTAATTAACAGCTGGCAGTCTATTTCATCACATATGATTCTTAATCTTTATCTCCTTTCCAGTTTCTTTGTTGTCCATCATTAATTCATTGCTCACTCTTCAATTCTATCATTCAGAATTTACTCTTTCGTAAAATAAATTTATAATTCAATATTCTCTGTTTTCTTAGCTGCAATGAAATACTATTCTGCTAGAGTAGACTAACTTTCTATCATATGTTTATTTCTTGAATTGAAAATCCTATGTTATTGTGATATCCAGATCATACATATATGTATTTATTCCTTCCTGTTCACTTGTATTCTATTTTGTCTTTATTTTTCTATTCTATTTCTATTCTTTTCAAATCTACGCAATCCACAATTCATTTACGCTTCATCTTATTCCATTATGAATCTATTCACATCTTTTACATAATTAATGGAATTTTACATTCATTGACCACTCTGTCCGTTTCTCCTTTTTCATCATTTTGCCCTACAAACTCTTTATACATGTCTTAATTTCTACATTCTAATTCTGCGATGAATCAAACAAATTAGGTTTTCCCAATCTTAAGAGTGATAACAAAATATTATATTCATTTTACAAATCTTGCTTAATTATTCTGTGGAAGCATCATTATTTTAAAATGTTATTAAATGATATTTCTATAAATCTAATTTTTATCGTTGGAGTAAAAATTTTTCAGTTGTGCCCCATATTTTGGGTATGAACGAAACACATGAATATAAAAATACAGTTGAGAGGGATTCATGTAGAACAGATTATCTTCAAGAAGAATATGACCCAGTACAAAATAAGGAATGTTTAAGTTTTCACAGTTACAAGAACATTTACAGATTCAAGTAATAAAATGGAAACCGTGATTCTGTCTCTCTCTCTTGTTGAAAACTTTGTGAATCATTACACTCATTATAGGAAAATAATGCTCTTTTTACAAAATATTGAAAAAAACAATTTTAAAAAAAGATTTTATTGGAAAATACACACATCTAGAAATACAACATTGAGAGAGATAATCTCCAACACAATTAATACGAAAATACATTCTAGCTAGGAATAATTTCCAACACACTACGAATAAAAATTAGTATGGAGATGTCCCAATGAGTAGCCATACAGAGAGAAAAATAGACTGTATTTAGATTTCTAAAAATGGGTTGATATTGTTCGTCACTCTTGAAATTGACACCAAATTATTTGATATCGTAGTCTACATTTTGGTGTGTGTGATCTGAATTTCTGCATGGTTGGATCACTGCTTACACACACTATCTCTTGCTAATCTAACAATTTCACTCTGCTATTGTTTGTGCTATCTTGTGCTATTGTTTGTGCTATCTTTGCTATTTTGTGGTGCTGTTAGAGCTTTTTACGCTTTCTGCATGAAATAGACAAATGCTTTTATCATAATTTAGTTTTTTTCTCAATATTTGGCTTTTTAATTTCGTTTTGAGACATCTTTTCTTCATTGCGTCCATGGATATATAAACCTGTTTTAACAATGTACTGTAAAGCATTTGATTTTAATCTCAAGATATTTTTAAAATACATTGTATGTATTCACTTGTTAAAATTTAGTTCAACATATTGGGAAGGGATTTTAGAAAGTTTTAGTGTTGTTTTTATTTGATCAAAGTTACATATGTATAGATATGTTTAAAGGCAGGATGCTGATCATGACAGAAAAATACCTTCCCGCAATAAAATTAATTTGTCTTACTCGAAGTGGAAAATCGGTCTGAAATTTAGATCCTGAACAGGTTTATTTTCTCACTTACTTAGTAACATGTCTAGAATCCAACAGCTAATATTTGAATTTTAACCGATTTTGTTTGCTGTCTTCTTAACCAGTCATGTGTGTGTAACATGCATTTTCATAAGTTAGAACTGAATTTGGCTTGATTATCCAATATTTGTTTTGTGATCTGAAATAAATAGTAAAAAAAAAACCAAAAAAACAAACAAAAACAAAAGCATTACTGTAAGTCTACGACAAAGACTTTTGTTTACAGGTTTTAAATCCTTCCCGTGGATTATAATCAACCCGCAATGAAGCAAAATACTGTTCTAGATTTAAATCTATTTGTTTGTATGAATTTTTATACCCCATCATTGACAAAACAATTTCTAGTAAATAAGTGGGCTGTTAAATAGCATCTAGAAAGAAAAATATCTTTTGGTGGGATCGAAAAAGAAATCAGAAAATTTTCAAGAATTTACAGTTATCATATACATGTTCAAGAATTTGTTTTAACTTACTTGGGTTCAAATGTAATTGTTAATTGATGATAATTTTTTAACTATGTTATGTGCAAGAAAAATTAAATGTATGCAAATTTGTAGAAATAAATTGAATAATTTACAATTTAATGATGTTTTACAATGGCTTTATTGAATATTAAGAAAAATATGTTTGGTCAGCATATTTTGTAATAAATAAAATCAATACGCTTGTACTCTCTATCAATCGAGTTTCGTATATCTTCTGCCTAGACAAAAGAAAATTAAAGAAATTTATCTTAATTATTATAATTATCC
Source organism: Ylistrum balloti (assembly GCF_031769215.1). Classification (NCBI taxonomy): domain Eukaryota; kingdom Metazoa; phylum Mollusca; class Bivalvia; order Pectinida; family Pectinidae; genus Ylistrum; species Ylistrum balloti. The sequence continues at coordinate 256,845 of NW_026782204.1, forward strand.
TGAAACGAGATCAACACTGAATTATTGTTCTTTATTTACTTCACATCACCTGCTTACTTGCCTGCTTATCCTTCAGTAGCTATAGTTCACACTTACAATTAACATAGTAAGAAATTTAACATTCTAACTTTGCCTCCGAATCCAATGACGAATCTTCCACACAAAGCAGGTGAGAATGTTTTACTTAGCAAGCTTATTATTTGTTATATTGTTATAACGATAGAAAACATTTTTGCGCTGCCCGTTCGAATTTCTGAAGAAGAGAAAAGAAAGTGAATATTAATGTCATTAATTATTTAAAGATAAATGTGTTAAAAACATGAATCGATAAAACAATAATGTAAATGTGTTGGAAAGTATCATTGCTCAATTAAATGGGCTTTGAGAGTAAATTTAACGGTGACTGCTTAGAAGTGGAGACATATCATCAATGGAAATCGTTTCCATGGCGATATAAAGTGACCGTTGAAATATGATTGAATGAAGAAAATAGTTAAATATTATCATGCAGAGGTTATTGCTGTGAAGTCTGATTTTGTAAAGATATCTTAAATCTCTTTGTATTTGAAAAGCAGCAAATGAATTAAGGAAATAAAATGGAGAACACAAGATAACTATATGTCATTGCTACTGCAAAGTGTTTATTTTGCGTACTGTTTCGATTATGATGGTAATGTTATTGTAAAAAAATTGGGAGTTGCTTATAATTGACGTGAAAAAATTTAATGTTAAAATTGTAAACAAAAGAAACCAATATATTCAGTTATTTCTACTTCCTAGTTTTCATTTGAGAAACTCGTTTGAGGAAAACATCTGGACAAGGACCTCGAAAGTGGGTCAGAAACATAATAAATCCAGGAAGTTCACTCTAAATAACTACTTTAACTGCTCATTTTATAAACTATGTCCATGAATTTGCTAGATCCACTCAAGATCTATTTATATAGTATTTCAAGAGGCTTGTGAAGGCAGCACATTTTTTTTATTCCGTATTTGTGCTGATTTGTATGTCAAATACAAGTGGAGATGTATTCATCACGTCTGTTGACCTTATCTTATCTAAAAACTGTCTAGGTAATTATACACTAGTAAAAACATGTTTCAATATGAATTTACTTTTTTTTCGTAAAATACTCCTCTGATGATATAGCATGTTGAGGCATCATATACATATCGATCACATTTTGAAATATTTTTTCTTTTCTTATCTTTCAGATTCAAATGTTCTTAGAAGATCTAACAGATATTTGCAAGGAGCTGAAGAGATCAGACACCTTGACATCAAGCTTTCTGACATCTTCATAAACAGACACACTTACACATCAAATCGTCACCTCTAGCATGTCGTGTTCTACCGCTTTGCGCATGTCTCATTCTTCCTCTGGATGCTATTGCCTTGCGTGTTTCTTTAGTAGTCAGCATGCAATTTCTTAAGCACTTTTAAGGTGTTATGTTCTTGTAACGAAATTTAAAACTGCGAAAAAAGCCACATTACGGTTTTCTGGATTGCTTCCTACTTCAATGTGATGCTTTCTTCACTTGTTGTTGGTCAAAACTATAAATACTAAACTAAATTTCATATTTTAGGCATTCTATTTCACGTGGACATTTCACCTTAACTTTGTTTGTAGATGTTATCAATACCTCATCATGAATCTACATTTTTTTTCTTGTCGTTCTGACTTCTGACAGCTGGAAATAAACTGAAAATGAAAATCGAAAATAAGATTGAATAATAAAACGTAGAAACACGAACGTGAGATAAGAATGTTGATTAATTTTTCAGATCCGAATGTTTATACAAGACCTTACAATTATCACCAACGAGATTCGTCGGATGGAACTTTCTGGCGCCTCCATTGCTCCACCATCCTCCAGTTAAACTCTACCACTGTTGAACCGTCGTATAATCTTCTATATCATCACTCAGTCATTCAGTGCAGTTTTGTCTGCATATTTCTCACACCTAATGTTGACTTTGTAAAAATCTGGATAAAAATTCCCCAAAATTAAATAATTAGGTGTTACTGTTTTTTTTTTTTCATTTGAATAGGGAAAAATTTTGTTATTACTCTGTGTAATATAGAATGTATTTTCATATTTTTTTCTTGGTGTTAAATAATGTGCCGTCATTGGGTCCCTGGAGAGAAAATTCAGTAAACAAATTAAATATAAATTTTGGACAGTTGGCAAGGTCGTTGAATAACTGTGAAACATGTCGCCTTATAATGACCAATGAAGAACCTACAGTATTGTATGAGAATTCTTTCTTATCAACTTAAAAGTTATGATCATGTTCGAAAATTCAAACGTAATATTAGTTAAAATTAAAAAAAATTGTCGCTTGAAATATTTCATAAATATTTCGATACTTTTTCAGTACTTACAGTAAAACAGAAAATATAGAACTAAACAATTTCGTTTCCTGCAATATTATCTGAACTGGGTATCATGCGGGAAAATGTCTTCTTTTTTGTTTTTTTTGTTTAAATGTATTGTATATTGTAATATTTTGTGATTCGCTAACTCTGAATTGTAAGAGAGACGTGTGTGGCCAATAATGAAGTAAGGTAACTTGTTTTGAAGAGAGTGAGAGAGGGAATAAATGAGACTGAATGAAAGAAAATTTGAATGAATACTTAATTATATGTAATGAAATAAAAATAGAATATTTTTGAAGCACACATATGTTATTTTGATCTATTGAAAGTTGTAGCGTTTCTTCCGTCTTCTCGATGTCCCCCAACTTTCTTTGTTTTATGCACAACCCCGATGAAGAACAAAGGACACCATTGTGGAATTCCTAGATCTCTTCATGTAGAGAGTCAATTTATGAAGTGGTCCTATTCAAAATGGCAATTCAGTCATATTGGATATTGACATCCAGTATAAGTGTTCTGAATGTTCTAGAAATTGATTCAATAACACGGGAAATCAGTTGTCATAGTGTCAAAGGCCAACTGATTCTCGTAAAATGAATCAAATGTTCAAAGATCACCGGACGCTGATTTAGTTTAAGGACGTTATTATTGATTTCCGTTGTGAGTCATCATCAACTAGACTGATTTTGTTATACACGTACATCTACATTCCTAACACATTTTGCTTGTTCATCCATGCGTCCATGTGTCTTAACAAAAAGCTTGTGTAGGAGATATTTTGAGGACACTCTACCACATTCGAAGATATAATAACACTAAAAGTATGGCACCTTTTGGCGGTAAAGTGCAATCGATTAAGTGAAAAATAAAAAGTCAAAGACATTTTCTTAGACCAAGAATAGTATTCATACCATCAAATTCTACATATGGTGAAATTTGTGGCCATCAGTTAACGTTCAAGGATCACATCGAAAGCATAAATCTTTGCATCTGTTTATATGTCGGTGGTCATCTGTGAAACGAACAAGTTAAAGGTCACACTTGACCAACTTTGAAACGAAATATTTGCGATGTCTTACATACGAAATTATATTGTCCCTTTATTGCCCCTCCCCCGTCACCTTCCTCCTCTTTTCATCGTCTTACTGTTCTCCCCGTCTCCCTCCTTACTTGGCGTTCTCTCCTCCTTCCCCGCCACCCTCTCTAACCCCCGCCACCTTCCTCCCCTCCCATAATTAATTTTTCCCTCGACATCAAAACATGGGCTGATATACATTAAGAATATCTCAAGTCTGCGTTTTATTGAACAAAATACAGTCATATTGATAGAAAAAAATATTTTAAGCAAACAACATGGTCAGACAATGAAAACAATCCCCAAACTAGGTTCTCCCAGCCAGGCAAAAAAAAAAAAACCTATACTCAAAGCAACTACAACATACTTTACTTTGTAGTTTCAACAGCAATACAGCTTCTGAAAATCAAAATTTGGAGAAATAATGTTTTGACCTTACACGGGAACAAGAAAAGTACTCTTTTATAAGTGATTTCGCCCTCACGCGTCAAACTTCATGAAACCTCAAACACTTGATTCTATTTCAAAGTCTAACATTCGATATCCCAAGTATGCATAGTGCATTTTAACGCAAACATATGAAAACATTACATTGCTTTCTGTGCAAATCGTTTTCAATATAAATGTCATTTGAAGAAAATATCCAGAAATAATAAATCAGGTTCTTTCTCCTCTCGTGCAATTTTGACTGAAGCGTCAAAATTGCCAAGGTTAATTTAAACAAACAAAATATGTTGTATTTCACTTTTAAACAAATCTACAACTTTCTATCTATGGAGAGGTTCTGTGTAGTTAAGCACACCTAAACTAAAATGCATGTAACAATTTGTTATCTTTATGTACAACAGCCAAGTTTTCATTGGAATAACAAACCTGTTATTGCATGTCTTCGTCATTTCTTCAACGATCTGAACACAAGTATAGGAAACATTTTTGGAAACGTTTTGGAACGTTAAACAAGCATATACATGTGCCAAGTTAATATGATATAATGTACAATTCATTACACATTCAAATAAAAAATAAGGCACTTCAATTAAAAAAACAAATCAATGTTACTGATGTATTATGTTTCATCATGATATCACATTGAATGCATGGAACAACAATCGTAAGGGTACATACTGCTTCAAGTAGACATTTATCTTTCAAAAACAATCTCTGAAAAATACATTTGAAAGTCAAAAACACGCACACGTAATCACTGACGTTAAAGAACACAAGAATCAACGCGCGGGTCAAATTAATGAGTCGTCTAAGAGAGGTAGTGGTTAAAGCGATTCTTTAAAAGAGCTGTTTTGTTAAAAGCATTGGTCCTTGCATAGATGATTTTCTCAGCATAGGTAATGATTTTAAAAGCTGCTAAATATGCAATTTTGTCCAAGTTGCCTATATAATTATTTGGCAAATGTCAACATCAATTTCACATCTCATGTTTGTGATGAAAACAATGGCGGTGTTTATACCTATGTGTCTGTTCCAACATGTAGCTTTATCTTTCGTATGCAGTGTTTTCATTCGAACAAAATGCAATTCATTTCGTTGTTTGATCTTCCTGTTGATATTGCTGCATTTGCACATATTTTTTTCTCAATCCGCGACAGTAAAACTGAAAGGCATTTAGAGAAAAAGTTTGTTGACACGCTGCACAATTCAAGCTCTTGTCCGTGATGAAAATAACTTCCCTTTGACATTTTCAATCACAATCTAATGTTGTGCAAAACACTCATCTTCGTAGTTTTCAAAATGCCTGTACAAAGTTCAGATGTAACTGTTGAACCCTGGCGAATCCAGCTGCGTCGGAGAATTAACTTCGGGTTTGTTTGCCGGCAAGAGATGGGACAGATTGTCACTGTCTACACTAAGTTGACGGGTGTAGCGCCGACCTGAAGTGATGTTGGAGGTATTTGAAGGTCGATGTGGTTTTGATAGGATGGTGTCGTGTGCATTATACTTCTTCCGTCTGAGGCCAACGATGAGATAAACGGCAAGGGAGAGGAAAACAAGGAAAAGAATTACCAACGCAACGGTCAAAGGAACAAACAAGACGGACGAGTGTGATGAATCCACTTGTATAATGGTCACTTTCGCAGCTGGAATAAAAAAAGATTGATTTGAGCTGTCATAATTCACTTATAACGCAAATCGATGTCATCGGCTTTATGATTGCATAAAAGCAACACCTTTGAATACGAATTATAAAAAGATACACGGTAGCCATTAATAATGATTTTGATGACAACAAGAAGGAAAATAACTGCGGTATGAAGAAGCAAAATGTATTATACTCTATACTTAATTCGATGTGCTCTTTGTAGACGCCATTTTCTCCATATTCAGACACATTGTAGTTATATATGTGTATTGGCCATACATTTGAATATGAACTCGAGGATTAATAAACAAAGATTTCCATATACACTTAATCATCATCTTATTATTTAATGCACTTTATATCTTTTTGGTAGTCGTCCTTACCTTGTGCATGTCTTTTCAGCAAGAGTTCTTTGTAGTAGTCTAATAATAGAGGCGCATAATAATGACAATCGATGTACAACATTTTTATTACTTGGTAAGATGTTTTTTAATGAATGGTAGAATAACTTTAATATTCCCGAAAGAAATTTCATTTAATAAATTGGCGAATAACTGAAATACTCTTAATAGAATATTTCTTTTAATGAAATGTTTGTCAGTTAACTTAAATATCTCTGATAGAGAATATTTCTTTTAATGAAATGTTTGTCAGTTAACTTAAATATCTCTGATAGAGAATATTTCTTTTAATAAAAGATTGAAGAATAACTTAAATGTTCTTAACAGAATATTTCTTTTACGTGAAAGTATCAATTGAATACGTAAAACTATATATGATATACACACATGTAATTTGGTAAGATACTGAACGATATTAACCAAGCGCGTGATGGTTAAAAAACGTGAGGATTTCAAACGTAAACCCAAACGTACTACCAGTCGCGATCGAAACTTTCTACTAGGAAAGCTACCATGTTTAGTATTATCAGGTTATGCGTGAAAAATATGAAATAATTTACCTTCGTTGGGAATATGAACAATGTGCAAGTCGAACCCTTGAGCTTGATTAGTGTTGTCCGAATGGAAGACGATCCGAATGGATGATTGTGTGGTTCGGAAATCCGCCATGTTCTCAAGTTTATCACATAATGTTTTTTCGGGGCTGCAATATGACCAGTGTATCAAACAGTGGTATATATCAGAGCTATTAATCCCAACAACAGGAAACAAGGATCGTAAATACTATCACGTTGTTGCAAACAAAGAGACGCCTGGAACTCCAAAATGAAGAAAACATTATTCTGCACCCCACACAGAAATCGTTAACCTTTAAAGAAACCGGCAATTGGGATTCTTCGTTCGGAGAAAGCATCAATTAAGAAACAACGTCAAATACCAACATGACAATATGATCAAAGTCCAAACTCAAATGTTAGAAAACCTAGGGGAAAATATAAGACCAGATGTTGCGAAAGAGTAAGCGTCTTCTGCTTCATTGTCGACATCCGACATGTAAACATCTTCATATCGCACAAAGAAATATAATATTTCTCAATGCTATTACGGCCGTTTAAATTCCCATAATTTATATCAATTTATATCTCTTGCACGAAAAACGAGATCCATTTTTACTGAAACCGTCGACGTTGAGAAAAATCGTCAATTATTAATTTTTTCAGGTATCACCAGTCTTGAAATCAACTATCAATAAATATTCATCTTTCCAAATATCAATTAAGCTTCTTCTTTCACATATATCATTGGAACTCTTCTCTTTTTACTACAACTAATAGGCTTTCTCGAAATTCTGTGAAATATAAAAATGTTTTCTGTCTAAACCTAAATAATTCACTAGTTTTATTTCAACTATGCGTGATTCAAGTGATTACAAGCTTGTGGCTTGGATATATTGCACACGAGTTTGTCGATATTTGCTCATCTTTAAACACCATATTCGTCCTCCTGTCCTATTTACAGGGGACGTTTGTATAACGTGTATAACGTCTGTCGGAGCAGCTTTTATTATGTTAGGGTGCAGTTTACCTGTTCTATCGGATAGGTTACAAAATACACTTGCCCCTATATGTTACTTAAATAAATGCAAAATGGAAAACTCGACTTCCAAATGTTTGCATAACAAACTAGTATATAACATATTACAATACAAATCTAAAAATAGATCCGTTATAGACGAAATAATAAAATTTGTGCTATGTCATATATCAATTTAGCCGTGTTATGTTATAGGGAGTAATTGTTACCGATTCAGTAACATCACCTCCAAGATATATTTCCCATGAAGGGATGATACGTTGTATCTCATCCACGTGTATTAAAGGGTACGACTAAGTCACTCGTTGTTTATGACAGTAACGGACAATTAGATGATTCACCACTGAAAAGCTATTATATCTTTCCGTGTTAAAATCACCAGCAGTATACATCTACATAAATCCAGATTTAAGTAATAGTCAAGCTCGACAGCCTCATTGCATGAACGTAATAACTTGTCGTCTCACGTTCGCAAAATGATAAATTCACAGGCAATTATACCAATACAAACAAATTAACATGACATGCGATCTATTGTTTGGCACTGGAAATTAAGCAGGGGAATATATACACACCCTTTGGCTATATTGCTCACTATTTTTGTACAATATATATTCATAGTCTATTTTTTTTCCTAAATTTATGTCGAACTTAAATTTTCCCACTGAAAAGCATTTTCAAACATTGTGGAAGAATCTTTTTCAATGTTTCCCAAAAGGCGAGCCGTTTTGACGTTACAGCATGTGTGACGTCATTATTTCATGAGATAAATGTGCATTCAAGTAATGAAGAATATACTCATAAACTGTATATTACAAAAATGTTTTCACAAACTCAAAGTCGACGACACGAGTACAAAACAGAGGGCGTTTTCTAAGTCCTCTGCTTTAAAAAGCGAGCCACCCGTTACATAAAGCCTAGTCAATCCAATATGACTTTACAAAGAACAATAAGGTCAACAACAACGAAAGCACTCAACAATTTAGTTTGGCAAAAAAAACCTGATATTTGGTAAACCGCCTTTTAGAAGTGAAAGAAATAAAGAGCTTCCAAAATAATAATTAAGCATTTCTTTTGTTAAATTCTAAACAGCTTTGTGATAAACCAATTTTACAGTCTATAAAATCAATACATGTGTGTTACAGTCTCAAATGTTTCCTGATTTTCTAAAAAAAACCTACCTATTGTTACGGAATATGGGACATTTTCTTCCGATATATCCCTCCCATCGCCATTCAGACCTGAATATGTTATATTAAGGATATGTGTCTTTTTAATTAAAAGATCTATGGAGGTTTATGTGGAACTTTCTATCATTCGATTGCTGTTTTTACATTACAATTCTAGTCTATATCTGAAGGCACGGTTCTCCTGTGTGTCGTTTATAACTGAATGAGAGATTGATTCTATTTTAACCTTGTAGCTATCATCCATGCACCCAGGAAACTGACAAACTTTTTATTCTGTTTAATTTGATAACCAACATTCTTTACAATTTACGTGTACACGGAGCTTATGCTATAGCAATACTATATGAAAGTAAACCAGGTTTAGTAATTAATCTATTTCGAATCCCAAAAGAAAGAAATAGCTCCACGGTAGAGATTAATTCTGTGTTTGGCTCTTATATCTTATCTAAATTTTATCAAGTGATTCATTGTGTGTCTGTCTTTTGTACAAGTATTCAAAGTTGCAGTATCATTGACCATAGCTTGTGACATCACTTATTGGTCTTTTGGATATAGCAACATATCTGTATGTTCCCTTTGAAGTTATTTAGATTATCCTGAATAACTCAATAAGGGAATTTGGTGTATTATTTTACCTTGTTCTAATTTGAGAACGTGCAATTACTTACTTGGATTGACCTAGATTTACATGGCGCGTGTCGTCCATGAAGCAGAAGATGATTGTGCTTCCGGAACATCTGGTCTTATTCTCCTTGTATATATGCATATATATGCAGGAGTCTCCGTGTAAATTTTATTTTGCTCTAGTTTGATGGAATTTGAGTTTGAATTATGATTATTTTGTCATGTTTATATATATATATTACAGGTTTGATTAAGAGATTTATATACATAGGAAGGGTAACAACAAACTCAGACATAATAGACTTAATGGTCTCGTTGAAAAATGTCACAACTAATAGCATGATTTAACTGTTCAGGATTTAACAAATGTTTGCATGACCTATTTTAAATCTACAGTGCAAAACAGGTGTATGTTCTATTCAAATAAATATCTATGTATTACTGACTTACAGAAACATTATGTAAAATATAGGTATAAATATAAAATCCTTCATGACTTCAAAGTCGAGAAAGGAGAGTGAGAACAGTGCCCGTTATTCTTAACACCCGTCCACACATCAGTAACAGTTTCAAAAGCAGGTTGCATATTCTGCAACAGGTGATCTCGAAATAATTAATTGAATGATTCGCAGTTTTCTAGCTGTCAAACTGCCAGACTTTAAAGTTGTGCACATGTTGATCAAGTCTTAAATTATCAACTCATCCGCTGTGGTCATCGTTGTTGATTCAGACAGGAAAGTGCACGTGTAAGGGCGGAACTTATGACAGGGAAATCACGATTCTGGTAAGTGACAGCTCTTTTGAATTTCTGAATCATCGTTGATTCCCGGTATACAAGGAAGATATACATTGTACGATGTCATTTATTCTTTGGCCCGCTAATACGTCATAGACCTTTCATTGGAATAACTGCTTTCCGTTATGTGTTATTTTGTTCATGCTATTAAAATAAAAAAATCTTCAGCTCTTGAATTGACCAAAATTAACAGGATGGTTCTTGTCGATGAAGTGCAAGACCCTATCCTTCCGGAACATCTGGTCTTATTTCAATCCTTTCATCATCATATTTCGCCCTTGTTTCACCGAATTTTATTTTGAATCAAAATTCTGTTGACATGTCTATATTTTCTTTGTTTTTCATGTTACGTATATGAAAAATTGACCCGAGACTAGGTTGGATGATATGATATTTCAAAAATAGACTTACTATTCTGAGTTTGCTCCATCATAAATGTACAGGTAATCCTTTTGGCAGCGACGTGACTGTTCGATGTCCACGGTCCTGAATATGACTGTCCACTGACCATGGTCCATGCTGTAATTCCACTGCTGGTGGGTGTTTGGAAGGTAAGGCTGGGGAAAGTTCTCTGACGACACGTGATGTCTGAGTTCTGTCTTGTTTTCATTCCCTGTTCCTTGGCCTGAAAATAAGCCGTAATGATTAAATCTACAAAGCATTGTCTGCCTCATGGGTTACTGCACCTCCAGGTATATATTTATATCTTTTTCACCAATTCATATTTTCCTAAATCGTTTTCTTATTTACAACCTTATTTTTTTGTCTTTTGCGCCAATTACAGGTGATGATGAAAGAAACAGATGAACTATTTACGTTCTGTCTGACTGATACATAACACTGAAATTGTATTGAAAAAATATTTTTAATTGCGTTCTCTTAGTGTTATTCGTATCACCATGATTTTGAATGGAGCATAAAAGGTTAAAGGCTATTGTTCGTTTTAATGAATCCATATTCATGATTATCAATTTTCTGAATTTATGATTTTGGTTTTCATTGATAAGTGGCTTTTATTCAGTTCATTGATTCGTGTCATGATTCATTCATTAATCCATTCATTCATATAATTTAAATTTCCTTATAGCAAGTTCGTTTTTATACACATTTCCTTTGAGTAGAAATATACATACAGCTGAAAATATCCATTTATCTACCAGTAATACAGAATGCACATTTTAATTATCATGTTTTTGATGTTTATGTGCCAAAACCTGTCAAATAACGGGGATATCATACGTACAAAGAATGCGTTCAAGGTGTACCTTACCTATCTAGATTTTAGCTCATCTTTGCAATAGATTTTAATTTTCCTCGGTCGCCTCATAGGTTTCAGAATTAAATCATTGACGAGTAATAGAAGGTCAAGAGCAGTATGTGATTCAGTTTGGTTCATTATTGGGCCCCACTATATTAAATTCTAAATTTGTATTGAAAGGTGATATTCTATTTATATTTTATTTATTATACTTTGGAGTAAAATTGAGCACACATTTAAATCTTAATCTGATTTGAATATATTTTACAAACCATCAAGAAGTGACCTGACGAGGAAATCACGGATTATATGTAGTACGGCCGTTCATAAAGCATATGACTTAATCTTTAGATAGAAATAAACGAACAACGAAATGAATAAAAAAAAAAACCCATTAAACATTGTGTGTGTGTGTGTGTGTGTGTGTGTGTGTGTGTGTGTGTGTGTGTGTGTGTGTGAGGGTATGTGTGTGTGTGTGTGAGAGGGTATGTGTATGTGTGTGTGTGTGTAAAGTTTCTAATTATTCATTTTGTCACCTCTCTTTATGATCTGCTTAAAAAGTATTCCTTTGTTTAGCATGAAAAAGCGATTTATTTTTCTTACTCTATATCATGCCTTTTCGTTTTACTGTTAATTTCTACAGATTCTGTTCTTTCATTGAGGAATCTGTCATCATTAAAATTTGAATTCGATTCACATCACCAGGATTGAGGAAAAGGTTTACTTTCCGAAACACTAGTATTTTAAGAATATAATCTGCAGGAATTGCCTTTTTTTTCTTATCTTGTCAAAGTAGTCTGAAGAACACATAAATCTTTGACAACAATACAATCTAAGGTACGAGTCTGTATTTTCTAAGATTTCCTTTAAAGGAAGAATATAGTAAAATAGTCATCGATCACACCACTGGTGAGATTTGTACAAATTGTTTCACTGCACATTAAATAAAGCACTTCATACAATGACCTTTAAACTCTAATCTTAGACGCCTTCGTCACCGGTACTTCTACTTTAGCTCTGAGTTTTATAACCCAAACAATGTTACCCATCTGTGTAAGTTGATTGGTATGATATTTTGGTAAACACTTGTTATTTACCATACCTGTAACAATACTATATGTACTTAATAATATAATTTATAATTAGAAATTAATAGGAAACATACAATGTTAATTTAAAAAAAAATATATATTCAGGTAAGCCCTACACTAGGATTGTCCATGTTCTTTATCAGTACGTTAGCCTGATATCTCATGTTACGCTGTTATTTCACAATAAATGATGAAATTTTGTAAAATAAGTAAAACACATGTCTTATCCACTTTTACATAATCGTTCTCTATTATTAGAGAAAATTTTACTATTCTTAGAAAACCTACTAAGAGAGGAAAAGTCAGCCCGGACACATTCATGAGAGACTCGGGGAATCGAAAGCAGGTAACTATGATACCAGGCAAATCTGTTTTCCACTTATCGATAACAATGTGTCGTTTTACTGTAATTTTATAAATACGAATTATCCCGGTATACTGGGTCATAGTATATCGAATCATTTTCGGACGCAAGTTCAAACAGAGAAAACGTGACAGGGAATTTCAGGGGAAATTAAAACAAACTATTGAATAGATAAATACATATATAAAGAAATGAAAATACGAATGAATAAGTACATACGACTTCAAAGCATACATCATATATCATTCATATACTCTTTTCCATCAAATACAAAAAAACGGAACGTAACAAGTTCATATGTCACGTGAACTCGGTCTTTTAAAACATCAACTTAGTTTTCCTACCTTCAACAATCCAAAAACTGAAACCAAGCCAGAAAACCAACGTTGCCACTGATTGTGTCGCCATTTTGTAAAGTCACCAGTAGAAGTTGGTATGCACGACGTTGTCAGTGTGATGCCGACCAGAGAGACACACCATCCTTTACAACAGTGGTAATTGTAGCTAGTTGATAGCGAGTTAAATGTTGATGATACTGATATTTACTTCCGCTCGAGCTCGCCACTCTATATATACACATTAAAGTTCTTTAAATGGATTTGTTAGCATACCATTTAAGATTATAGCTCATGGAAAGAGGTAGTTTACCCATACTTTGGTGCAATATATTAAAATTATATCAGTCTATTAGGATAAAGTGAATAAGCGCTTTATATTAAATTCAGAAAACCATCCATAAGTAACTAATTCAAATAATATAAAAGAAATATCCTATTCGGCTAAGCTTTTGAGGCAGTAATAAATGATAATTGCGGCAGTTATCAAAATGTCATCACGCATGCGTAAATGACGATGTCGAGGTTACAAGTGAGCTTGTCGGCATTGGAGCAGCCATGACTGGGTAGCATGGTGATCGGGTCAAATGGTTTAATGCACTTGTGTTGACACTATGTTTCTAATGTACGAAGCCGGAAGTTGTGATGAGTACGGAATGTCGCCAGACAACACGTATTTATGTCTGTATAAACCAAAACTTCCGGCGTACACAGAATGTTTTTATCAATGCACGTAAACAATGGCCATTCATACATATTTATAAATAGTGAAATACATACAAACATTACAAAGATCAACCTACTTGGATACAATAAAACTTTGTATTAATTTATGTATTTATCATTCTTATATTTCATTTATAATAAACTACATACGTTTAAAAAAAGAATTATGAATTAAAACAATAAAAAATAAAATTGTACGCAAAAAATAACAAATGATTCGGTTACAATTTTTTATGATAACGATTTTTCGGTTTGTCTTTTCCCCCCTAAATTTGCATCCTCTGGTGGTAATATTTTACATCCTTTTAATGTCAAATGACACCATCTAAAATGGATAAACAAAAATATTTGGTATGCATGTGTACGGATGTGTCATGCAATATTATTGAGCAATGATAAACCATTTTTACTGATGTTGCTAAATGTCATATTAATCTCATTTGCAAGTAATCTATCTTTTGTGCGATATGAAGCTGGACGTCTTTGATGCTCTTTTGGTCTTTTGGTTATTCTGATCGACGGATGACGACGATAAGAAGAAGACGCTTATTCTTCCGGAACACCTTTGCCCGTATTTATGAAACCGTTCTTATGCTCAAGCATAAATTTTGTGCTCAAGCCTCATGTCTTGTTTAAGATAAAAATGAATGAATAAGGCTTATTTTGCTAAAGATAAAAAAAAATGAAAGGACTTCAAGTGAAAGCTTTATTCAATGTTTATATTTGACATTTGTATTATTTTATATGATTTAGGTGAATTATAAAAAAAAAAGTCTGCTTAAGCACAAAATCTATGCTTGAGCATGAGAATGGTTTCATGAATACGGGCCCAGGTCTAATTCTCCTAGTACTTTTTCATGAATCGTTTTATTTTGTTATTTTGTCTGAGTTCTATTTTACTTGAGTTTGGGTTACGATAACATTGTCACGATAGCCAGTTTGATAGTTTGTGTGCCTATGATACCAAGAGATATCGCACTCGTTTCTAAGCAAGAAAAATTCTAAAATATCTGCTGTTTATTCGATACAATGACCAGAAAATACTTTCACCCCAGGGAGACTTCTCAGAAACAATCTGTAACTTGGTTCACTAAAATTTTCATTAATCCTGATTCGACAGCCTTATAACTTAAGCCTTGGTCACGCATGCGTTGAAAAACGTAGCTTTACCTACTTAGAAATAACAACGTAATTTGCAAATAATAGCATTCTAAAAAAGGTAAGTTTAACAAGGTTAAACTAGGGCAAATAATGACAGTATTTATATATTTAAGTCCTTTGAAGTTCGTAAAAGTACAATTTATAAACCGGTAAATTACGTGTAAGTGTGGCAATTTGAGGAGTTAACTGTAAATTCAGACTCCGTTAAAATGTTGAATAAGCAATTACAGAGTACGTTATACTTATATTTCGAACATGTTCGAAAGATAAATCGCCACTCTCGGATTCTGTAGGTCTTTACGAGTTAGTCTGAAGGAAAACTACGGCAAGCCAAGGCAGTAAATACGTAATTTAATTATTACGTTGAAGTAAATGCTAGTTTAAATTATGGTAAGCTACGTTATTTAACACAGGTGTGACTAAGCTTCGTACTGCCATCTGTAACATCATACCTTCTAAAACGTATGGCGTTGAGGTTGGGTGGGGGGGGCGGCTCCAACTTCAATAGTCGTTCCTGGGCAGTTCGATTTTTATGTCGTCTGAGTCATTACAGTCGCTTTTTGTCTGCCGTCGTCCGTCGTCTGTCCCTGATGTACTAAAGAACTTTTTGAACCAAATTAAATTCATAGCCAAATGAACATGTAAATCAAAATTGTGAATTAGAGGGTTCGCAACACCCAGGGGCCTGAGGGCGAGACCAAACAGGTCAAGTTTAAAGAAATGAAAAAATCGTCTGTTAAAGACCCATTTATGACAGAATCAAATAAGATACATGTGCATGATGATGATGATAAGATGATGATGATGATGATGATGATGATGATGATGATGATGATGATGATGATTATGATGATAAAGATGATGATGGTGATGATGATGGTGATGGTGATGATGATGATGGTGATGATGATGATGGCGATGATGATGATGATGATGATGATGATGATGATGATGATGATGATGATGATGATGATGATGCATGTATATGTGTAAGACATATTCAAGTAAGAGCACGCAAGTGTGAGAGTGTGTGTGTATGTTTTGTGTGGTTTCTCTTGTATATTGTGTATTGTGTAATATGTAAAAACTTGTCAAAAAATAAAAGAATTACAAAAAAAAAAAAAAAAAAAAAATCAAATAATCCTCATTACAGAAAAAACTTAAGGACTTTACTGTTATTGATAATTGCATGACCCCAGGATTTCACATTTGTGGAGGGGATGTGTTCAATCAATACAATGTCTATAGGCCATAACATTGTTTTGTATTTTTGGGTCCATTCCCAAAAGAATTATAAGTAAGGTATGGCCGTTTGATGGTATGCACATATTGCATCTGTCTGGCCCCATGGTCATCTAAGATCAGCGTGACTACATGAATGGGGAGTGTTTAAGGAACATTGCCAAAATTAGGAATTTTATTACCCTAGAATCTCACCTATCACCACTGGGAATGGGAGAATTTTTACTATAGCTTGTATTGGAATACTTTGATAGCAATATGATTTCATTAACATGTTTGAGCAATAAAAATTGTATTTTCTTTGGAACTTTTGTGACCGGTAACGCCCACCAGCTTTTGTTAGCGTCCAATCGCTCCTGTGTTTACAGGTGTTGTTCTTGGAAAGTCACATCGGAAATATCTTGTGATAAGAATGTTTCCGTCATAAAAAAATGGTTAGACTGGGTTCATGTGTGCGATATACATGTACTAATGTCGGCCTTTGTACTGTACTTGACAGTGTATCTACATTTAAATAATGACTTGTCTTGTAATGGTATTTATAGACGGTATAAATGACAGAAGTTTGTGAGGTGGTAGGGGCTATTGAAACAAGTCACACAACTTTACAGCAGGTTTTAATATTGTGACTTTGTCGTGTAAATGTAGATATGTGACTATGTCAGCTACAGGGACTACATGGATGTGGACATTTCTATTTTATCTAGATAAAACTCTAACAAATTAAGCATACATTAGATGAATATATCGCCGTACACATCTATTACGACAGCAAAACTCATTTTAAACACTACAAGACTTTTTTTTATCTTGTTACTCTAAAAAATTCACACTTATTTCGATTTTGCAAAAGAAGTAAATTTAGACGCGATTGACAAACTAATGAAATGGTAATGTTACACTGTATAATGTTTAGGGACATTGGTACTGTAGGTATCTCAACAGAAGACACCGTTCATGGATGGCCAATATTTGTGACGTCACAATAGTGTTATTTCGTATTTCGCATGAAAATGTAGGTGACTTTCTTATATATAGGTGGTAGAAATATGAATGCTTAATGAAGTCCAGTTTTTAGGAGCATTTTGAAAATAAATTATTTAAAGGGACGAACTACGGTACATGTCTGATTTAGATTCTTGTGTGTTCTAAAAATAAAACAAAGAAACTACGAGTCAATCACGTGACTTATATTTTTTTTAATATCATATAAACTGTCTATGTAGGTCGAATGTATCTTTGTACGTAAAAATAAGATGTTTGTTCGTCAGATTACATACGTCAAAATAAAGCCTGTTTTCTAATGTCGAAACTCCAACTCTAGCTAACACTCACAGGTGTAGCTTATCTGAAATAATAATTACATCTGAAGATATCAAAGGGATTATCCTTACATTAGACTGTTCTAAGGCAATAGGTCCTGACCTGATTAACCCTCGCTTGTT
The DNA here is from genome assembly GCF_031769215.1 of Ylistrum balloti. NCBI lineage: Eukaryota > Metazoa > Mollusca > Bivalvia > Pectinida > Pectinidae > Ylistrum > Ylistrum balloti. The sequence goes on from NW_026782204.1 coordinate 274,622, forward strand.
AAAAGAAGCAGTTGATATACTTTGTATTCCTCTTTGTATGATTTTCAATATCTCTCTTTCTAAATCAATTTTCCCCTGTGAGTGGAAAAAAGCTTGTGTTTCCCCTATCTATAAAAAGGTGACCCCTCTTTGCCTTGCAACTACCGTCCAATATCTCTTTTATCCGTCGTCTCTAAACTTTTCGAAAGATGTTTCTATAAGTATATTCATAACTATTTCTTAGACCATTCACTTCTGTCCTCTCATCAATCAGGCTTTCGGTCTGGCGACTCCACTGTGAATCAGCTCCTTAAAATAACTCATGATGTTGACCAAGCTCTTGATTCCGGTAAAGAAATTAGAATGGTCTTTTGCGACATAAGCAAGGCCTTTGACAGAGTATGGCACCGCGGCCTACTAGTCAAACTATCCAGTTTCGGTATAAGCGGGAAACTATTATCCTGGTTCAAAAGTTATCTTGAAAATCGTAAACAGCGAGTCTCCTTAAACGGCAAATTATCTGACTGGGCGTTCGTTAAAGCAGGTGTACCACAAGGATCTATACTAGGGCCTCTCCTTTTTCTTGTTTTCATTAATGATATAGGCGTAAATATTAATGCAACAATAAAACTATTCGCCGACGATACTTCTTTATACGTTGTAGTTGACCTTCCTGCTCATGCTGCTAACATACTGAATAACGATCTCGAACAGATTCATATGTGGTCAAAAAACTGGCTGGTAAAATTTAATCCCATTAAAACCGAAACAATTACAATTAGTCGAAAAATCCGTAAACCACAACACCCTTCTTTAACAATGGATAACACAACTTTAAACGAAGTAACCACTCATAAACATTTGGGTGTATTTTTTTCCAGTAATGGTGACTGGACTGCCCATATAGAAAATATAATAAGTAAATCCTCTAGAAAACTTGATCTATTGCGTGCCTTTAAATTTAAAATTGATCGTTCATCCCTCCAACAAATGTATTTTTCTTTCATCTGTCCAATCTTGGAATACGGAGACGTAATTTGGGACAGTATGTCTATTGCCCAAGAACAAGTCATTGAAAACATCCAATTAGAAGCAGCACGCATTGTGACGGGTGCAACCAAACTTACCAGCATTTTAAAGCTTTACAAAGAGACAGGATGGGATCCACTTAAAACTAGAAGAAACTATCATAAAATTATCCAGCTCCATAAAATGGTCCATAGCAAAACACCGCCATATTTACAAGATATACTTCCTCAGAGACACTCCAATATACACGGTCACAATACTAGAGAAGCCAATAACTTTCTTCCAATTCGCTGCAGAACAAATACATATAAAAAGTCCTTCTTACCTTCAACAATCCACCTTTGGAATGACCTCCCTGCTGCTATTAAAAATAATCCCTCTCTTTCAAAATTAAAATTGTATTTAAGTGCCAATGCTACTTCAGTGCCAACATATTATTTTGCTGGAACTAGACTTGGACAAATCTACCATGCTAGATTGCTTATGGAATGTAGTTCCCTAAATGACCATTTATTTCAGAAAAAAATTGTTGAATCTCCGTTGTGTAGTTGTAGGTTATCAAATGAAACTGTCGAACATTATCTTTTATATTGTACCAAATATAGTAACATTAGACAAGACTGTTTTGCTACTTTACCTTTACAAATAACCTTGGATACTTTAGTTTATGGAAACACTAACTTACCGAGAAATACCAACGAAATAGTATTTCAAAGTGTTCAAAATTACATTTTACGCACTAAAAGATTTGAATGATTGTTACATTATTTTTGTATGACAATTAAATATTTATATACATATAGTATCAGTATCGGCGCGTCACCAGCTGGTTGAATATCCGACATATCCGACATTGTGAACTGATAACATGATTTCTCTTGTTTTTCGATATCCATATGACGTTATTTCTTTAAACATTAATAAATGCTTACAGTGCTGTTAAGTATCATCAAGGAGACAGATTTATATAAGTGTTCATCACTTGTTGATAACGTGTTTGGAAAGAAATAAAGATTTTGAGAATTAGGTCGGTGATTTTGAGAATTAGGTAAAAAATCGGTGAAAAAATGACACATATGTAAAGAATGTGAAGTAGTTATGTGTGTATTGTACGTAATCCAAAATCATACAAAGCGCACTTTCAAACATTTTGAAGAGGGATTGGACTCACAAAAACAATTAATACGCGAACAATTGAATGTGTTGAATGTCAGATTAGATATATATCATTTCAATGACAAACTGTCAAAACACCATGAAGCCAGCAAATCATTCCAAAAGAGCGTTGAGGTCATCCGTCAAAGTATTCAAACCCGGAAAGTACAGCTCAGTAGAGAAGTTGATTCCTGAGCCTATTCAGTGTCTGCCAAGTCGTCATCGGTAGCAGAAAAAACACATAATCAGGATTGCCATTCTCAAGAACAAGCTGTCGTGGAAATAGAACAACTGATTATGAATGTAGAACGAGAAACGATAACGATGAATGGATCATCATGGTTTAAGGTGACACAGATGCTTAAAATTACTTTACCGATGTATGACGATGACGGCATCACCCTCCTGACTTCGTGTTTGGGAAGCTGGATCCATACCAGCTGGAAACAATGATTGGCCATCTTAAAATTAACGATTTGGAGAATGAAGACACGAAGTATGAGAAGGGGAAGTTAAATTTTAGCAAGTCCAAAAGATTTCTGCATTCGATGTCCCTCAGATGGGTGAAATCAAATTAATTTGTCTTACTGTCGACACTCATTCGTGGACGGCGGTACATGGGTCTCAGAGCCTTATTCAAACCGCCGAGAAAGGCAAGATCACAGAGACGGTACAGCTTGACCTTATTCCTCGGTGTCTGACCTTGACAACATTGAGTGACTTATTGATGACGTCAATGCACGGCTCTCCAGTGATCTACAAGCTTTCTCAGAGCAAATGAGTGACGAAATTCGCAAGTATTAATCCAATCCAGGCTTGTGGAGTCTGTACCAATGACAGCGGCGAGATGTTTGTCAGTACTGGAACCCCGACAGTTCTGGTACTGGACAGTTTTGGAAACACTATACATTAACTCTTCTGTGAATTGATGTACAGAGTGTGGTATGTTTGGCAACAGAAGTTGGTTACCACTAATAGCGGTATATTATCTCTTATCAACAATTCAAACCAGATCATTCACACGTGGAATGGGGAACTGGACAATGGTCAGAACGTTGAGGAAACATGTCAGTACAGTAAAGCACGTGATAGATATATAGTGTTCGTACCAGATTACAATACTAATCAGGTATACGTTCTTGAAGGGAACGGAGAAAAGGTCAAACGGCTTTTGGACAGGAAACGTAATGTTACGCGCCCATTAGCTGTGTGTGTAAACAGGTATGGACGTGTTTGGTCGGCTGTAGTGAGGGTACAGTACATGTAATGCACGTGTAAACAAGTTACTGATTTTTATAGAATGCCGACTGATTCAGCCTGCTCCGAAGGTGTCGCTCTTGTTTTGATCCAGTAATCACAAGTCATTTAAATTTCATTTCACAATTTTTTTTCAAAGAAATTATCAAACAGACTTTGTTAGTTTTCAGCTGATGTTTTACAGTAGCTAATATAGATGTTCAATGTTTGAAGACCATTTCTTTTTGTTGATAAGATAATAACCATGGCGCGCAGACTTACAGTAAAATGATTAGACTGATAAACAAAATTCGGTCTCCATAGCGAAAACAAAACTAGTTTGAAGTAATACCGATAACTGACTCCAAAACCAAATAAAGCAAGTAGCCACGCGGGTCCTGGATGGTATGAATGTGTTTGTATACATTTTTTTATTATTTAAATTTGTATATAGAGAGATAACATTCCAGTATTCTTCATGTTTATTTTGCCGTTTTCATCGCACGGTGTTTTAATGATAATGTGACAAAGTGACGTCATCATTGGGGTTTGTTTGTGGATAGCAAGCGTTATAACCTTACCTATTGGTCACGTGATTGCCGTTCTATTCAATGAACGATTACTGGTCATATGACATATATTTGACGACACAATGAAATGACGTCACATTCACAATTTACGGTGAAAGATTTTAGCAAAAATGCCATAATTGAAGCATGTACGGCGTACCACTCTATGGTAACTTTGGTATCCAAAACGAACTTCTGTTTCTTAGGTTATGCGTATTTATACAAATAATATCAATTTCGTAATAACAAAACAAAAATGAAAACTCACAGAAGTCACTATGCTGCTAATATCTAAAATATTAACTTGATATTTTTACGACATCTGGGAAACAAGTCATAAGTTATATCAATAACTCTTGTTGACTCGGGTAGAAGTGCATTACGGGTTTTATTTTGGGAGGGAACCACGTGTTGTTGGACAGGTGATCCCTCATGCCTTTTCACGTCCGCTTTTGAAATCGAACCCCGGGCGTCTAGGTGAGCGGCGAGTGTGTCACTGCGCCATCCGATCATTCTAAGTGTCTACGAAAGTCTGAAGTTAATGGACAATGAACGGATAGTGTTATATACATGTCGTCATTTGATGTCTCACGCCGGCGTAATCTTCGTCGTGATAACTTGAACAACCCATTAAGTTGCTTTAAGCATACTGGACAATCAATCAACTGTCCCAAATATAGACATCAAAACAGAGCAAGAAGTCTTTCTTTCATCTGACAACAACACAAATGGCAATTATCTTCCAAGAATTACTCAAGCGATCCATAGAGTCATGTCTTGGCGTATTAATTCACAGTCGATGCTAATGTCGTGTTGTAAGCATGCTACAGTGGTGCATCAAAAAGGGTATCGGAGATGTGTCTTGATTAAAAATGAGATTCATGTCACGCCTTATATGTGGCCTTATGGGTATCACTGTGTCCACTGACATCGCCATGGACGGTATAACAAGACGTATGGACGACGTACTCAGAAACCGTTCTCGCTCACCTGCATTCCAGTCCAACCATCTTACAGAATAATTCATTACCGTTACACGCTACAGCATCGGTAAACTTGTTCCACACTACAAGCCAGCCATTTATATCTAGGAACATTGTCAGATTATATCACAAATGCACTTTGTCTCGGAGGATTTATGGAGCTCCGGGAATCAAACCAATCTCCTGCTTTAGGCGATATCGATTCTTCTTGCCATAAATGTACGTTTCGGCATCACAACCAGAGCATATAATGTTTAAGGTATAATCCCGTCACATTTCTATTGTATCTTGTGCCATTTTATTCACCAGAGCGTCGTGAAACTCGCATCTTTTATAAGAAAAATATTTTGTACTCCCGCGCAACTTGTCGAATATGAGTGTTAGATCTGAAATTACATGACCTCACATAATTCTAATACGAGCGTGAGATATGGTGATGTTAAATTGAATGACACGTGATCAGATGTAGACAAATCAGCGTCGCACATGTATGCACCATTAGGATATATATGGGAAATTTGTACAAAATTTTATATTAATGTGAAGGGACAAGTCTGTTCTCTACAATACTGTAGAAGAAGTCTGTGTGACGTCACTCGTACCGTCAGTAGTTACTCAAAGTGGGATACCCGCGAAAAACAAAATGACATTTCAGTACCTGGTGTGGACACCTTTTGCACGAATCCCTGCACGGATTCTCCTATGCATTGAATTCGTGAGAACATTAATTCGCCTTAAGGGAATGTTGTTCCATTCATGTGTTAATGCTGTGATCAGCTGTACAGCTCTTCCAACAGATGTTCAAAGGGAGACATGTCGGGGCTACGTAGGGGCCATTCGAGAGACTGATCGTTGTTTGCCGCGAGAAAATCTATCCTTCCGTCTGAGTGATACAGACAGAATCTAGACTCGTCGGTGGACATCACAGCCTCAATCGACACATCTTCAACCTATTCAGGCCATGTCTGCACATCCAGTCAAGACGCACTTCCCGCCTCCGTGGTGTCAGAGGTGTCTCTCGGCACGCTAGCGGTTCCTGGCAGTTGCAGCACTTTAATGGGTATGCCATGAGTACCTAAGGTATGCGACGCAGTCTGTATAACAGTCCTGAATCTGTTGCGCAGGCGCATTAATCAAATCGCCCTGTCTTGTCGTGCGGTCGGAAACTAGCCAAACTGCCATGCCACAGCAGTTTGGCTATGACATCCATCAACATCGCATTGGCTCTACAACTCTGAATTTGTGAAGTGTGGCATCTCGGTCAACGGCGAAATGAAAATGCCAACGTGGAAAATTAATGTGGCTAATTTAGAGTATCCGTTAAAATTATTCGTTTGAAAAAATCCGGTTAGACTTGATCATGCCGCGTGATTTGGACTTGGACAATGATATCGTCACGCTTTGCTGATTTTAGGGTAGATTTTCGAGGAGGGAGATGTAATACCAGACCAAATATTCCATTTTTTCCTTACAGTTAAGGTGTACTGCAGGGTTTTTTTGTGCGTTTCTGTTTTTTGTTGAGTATATATCTGTTATACATGTATGGTTTAAAATATGTTACGACCGCCATAGAGTTGAAATGATTGTGTATCAATTTTCTTATTCTTTTAAAAGAAGAAAAGAAAAAGAACCCGATTTCGGTCATTTTTGTTCGCTGTATTTTTACTTACCTGTGACTCAAGTGTTAGTATCGCACATGTTTTCGCATGGGTTATTTTCCCGAATTAAACCATGATAAACATTTAAGATCTGTTTTACTACTAATCATTTTTACCTTCGGACTGAGTAGCATTATTCTAACAATTCTCAATATCAGGATGCGATATCATACCCAAACCCCTTTTTTGCCTGAATTTCTTATTAGTGGTTGTTAATTTAATCGACACTTCAAATACTCTACATCTGATAACGCTGCTTGGTTATGAGGTCTATGAATATTTAAAAAAAAAAAAAAAAAGTGTTACTCGGGATCGCTATTTCGTTTTTCGTGCACGAAGTATATATATATTTGGGGAAAACATGTAGTGTTAGCTATGTATATGTAAATAATTAAAACAATTAAACACAATATGATTTTTATACACCAAACAGTATAATACCGGATGCATTATTAGTAGGTGGCGCCACTTGGGCGTCATTGACAACAAAACAGTTCCAAAGATAATGAGTTGAATCAATATTTCGTTGACATCTCAGTACTTGTCTCCAATCAATATTTTGTATACACATTTACTTGGTAGGAAATACTGGTCCATGTTTAGCAGTATTGAACTATATGTCTTAAGGTTATTATCGTGCAGACGAATGAACGTCTTTGTATATAATACATGGTCGTGTGATGGCGTAGGGTTAACGTACTCGCCTTTCCTCAGGACGTCCAGTGTTCGATTCCCCGGATGTAGTGAAAAGTTTTGCGATCATCTACCAGACCAAGTGGGTTTTCACCAAGTAGTCTCGTTTCCTCCAACTGCAAGACCCCTCCCATCCCCTTCTTCCCGGACCAACATGAATGATTGATACAAAAAATTCAATACCGTAGGTTTTTTTGTTTTGTTTTGTTTTTTGTAATAATCTGTGAATAATAACTTTAAACAAACCATTTTTCTCTCGTAAGATATGTCTAACGTTAAGTGTACGGAAAGAGAGGTATCGATCGCAAACTTTGTATTGGTCCAGCAAGTACATGTCGATTTCTTCTTCATGTTCGGACAGGTCAATTTTCACTATTCTAAAAGCTGTATACTGCAATGGTACAGTCTGGAATACTGAAAATGTCTCTTTTTTCCACTTTTTTTTTATATAAACAAATAATAATACGTTTATCGAAATCGCCTTTGGAAATAGACCAGCTGATCTTTATAAGAAATTTGGATGTTAATACATTCAGAATTTGAACATCAGTTTATATATATACATGACTGTCAGATAGTCAAAAATACTCTTATTACATTCATAAATATTGATTAACGAATGCTATTTACTACACACAGTAATAAATTCAAATAAAATGAAGTTTGTCATCTGTTACAGATAATTAGAAACCTCCCTCGTGGTTCAGGTTGTCAATAATTCAGGATGCTCCAAACACAACATTGTTCGGTAGATATAATTTAATGACGTTCATCCCATTGCTCATGTCTCCATGACGTACATGAAATGACAGAACAGACAGGAAACTGACACTGACAACATGGGTGCGTGTTGATGTTCAGCATTGATGTCCTGTAGAGCTGACTGTTGAAGTTTGATATACTTTATAATATTTATGCTTAGAGGGCATTTTATTTTCGCATTGAATTTGAGGACTGTGAAATGTATGTAATACAATTATACAATTCCAGGCACCGATCTTAGAGTGATGGTAATTTTGTTATGATAGTCACGTCCTTGGATAAGTGATAGTTTATCAATAAATCGGAGTGTGTCAGAAGACATAGATTGCCAAGGTCATAAAGGTACGGGTGTTTAGGGAGACACAGACAGCTGTGTTCGTATGTGGACAGGGACATATAGGTACATGTGTCTAGGGAGACCCAGACAGCTGGGTTCGTGTGAGGACAGGGACATATAGGTACGGGTGTCTAGGGAGACACAGACAGCTGTGTTCGTATGTGGACAGGGACATATATTTACGGGTGTCTAGGGAGACACAGACAGCTGTGTTCGTATGTGGACAGGGACATATAGGTACGGGTGTCTAGGGAGACACAGACAGCTGGGTTGGTATGTGGACAGGGACATATACGTACGGGTGTCTAGAGAGACACAGACGGCTGGGTTCGAATGTGGACAGGATCATATAGGTACGGGTGTCTATGGAGACACAGACAGCTGTGTTCGTATGTGGACAGGGACATATAGGTACATGTGTCTAGGGAGACACAGACAGCTGTGTTCGTATGTGGACAGGGACATATAGGTACGGGTGTCTAGGGAGACACAGACAGCTGGGTTGGTATGAGGACAGGATCATAAAGGTACGGGTGTCTAGGGAGACACAGACAGCTGGGTTCGTGTGAGGACAGGGACATATAGGTACATGTATCCAGGGAGACACAGACAGCTGTGTTCGTATGTGGACAGGGACATATAGGTACGGGTGTCTAGGGAGACACAGACAGCTGGGTTGGTATGAGGACAGGATCATAAAGGTACGGGTGTCTAGGGAGACACAGACAGCTGGGTTCGTGTGAGGACAGGGACATATAGGTACATGTGTCTAGGGAGACACAGACAGCTGGGTTCGAATGTGGACAGGGTCATCAAGGTACGGGTGTCTAGGGAGACCCAGACAGCTGGGTTGGTATGAGGACAGGATCATCAAGATACGGGTGTCTAGAGAGACACAGACAGCTGGGTTCGTATGAGGACATGGTCATCAAGGTACGGATGTCTAGGGAGACACAGACAGCTGGGTTCGTATGAGGACAGAATCATAAATGTACGGGTGTCTAGAGAGACACAGACAGCTGGGTTCGTATGAGGACAGGGATAAATAGGTACGGGTGTCTAGGGAGACACAGACAGCTGGGTTCGTATGAGGACATGGTCATCAAGGTACGGATGTCTAGGGAGACACAGACAGCTGGGTTCGTATGAGGACAGAATCATAAATGTACGGGTGTCTAGAGAGACACAGACAGCTGGGTTCGTATGAGGACATGGTCATCAAGGTACGGGTGTCTAGGGAGACACAGACGGCTGGGTTCGTATGTGGACAGGGTCATATAGGAACGGGTGTCTAGAGAGACACAGACAGCTGGGTTGGTATGAGGACAGGATCATAAAGGTACGGGTGTCTATGGAGACACAGACAGCTGGGTTCGGGTGAGGACAGGGACATATAGGTACATGTGTCCAGGGAGACACAGACAGCTGGGTTCGTATGTGGACAGGGTCATAAAGGTACGGGTGTCTAGAGAGACACAGACAGCTGGGTTCGTATGAGGACAGGATCATAAAGGTACGGGTGTCTAGGGAGACACAGACAGCTGGGTTCGGGTGAGGACAGGGACATATAGGTACATGTGTCCAGGGAGACACAGACAGCTGGGTTCGTATGTGGACAGGGTCATAAAGGTACGGGTGTCTAGGGAGACACAGACAGCTGGGTTCGTATGAGGACAGGATCATAAAGGTACGAGTGTCTTTGAAGACACAGACAGCTGTGTTCGTATGTGGACAGGGACATATAGGTACGGGTGTCTAGGGAGACACAGACAGCTGGGTTGGTAGGTGGACAGGGATAAATAGGTACGGGTGTCTAGGGAGACACAGACAGCTGGGTTCGTATGAGGACAGAATCATAAATGTACGGGTGTCTAGGGAGACACAGACGGCTGGGTTCGTATGAGGACAGGATCATCAAGGTACGGGTGTCTAGAGAGACACAGATAGCTAGGTTCGTATGAGGACATGATCATATAGGTACGGGTGTCTAGAGAGACACAGACAGCTGGGTTCGTATGAGGACAGGGACATATAGGTACGGGTGTCTAGGGAGACACAGACAGCTGGGTTGGTATGAGGACAGGATCATAAAGGTACGGGTGTCTAGGGAGACACAGACAGCTGGGTTCGTCTGAGGACAGGGTCATATAGGTACGGGTTTCTAGAGAGACAAAGACAACTGGGTTCGTCTGAGGACAGGATCATAAAGGTACGGTTGTCTAGGGAGACACAGACAGCTGGGTTTGTGTGAGGACAGGGATATATAGGTACATGTGTCTAGGGAGACACAGACAGCTGGGTTACTATGTGGACAGGGTCATAAAGGTACGGGTGTCTAGGGAGACACAGACAGCTGGGTTGGTATGAGGACAGGATCATAAAGGTACGGGTGTCTAGAGAGACACAGACAGCTGGGTTCGTATGAGGACAGGATCATAAAGGTACGGGTGTCTATGGAGACACGGACAGCTGGGTTCGTATGAGGACAGGGTCATAAAGGTACGGGCGTCTAGGGAGACACAGACACCTGGGTTGGTATGTGGACAGGGATAAATAGGTACGGGTGTCTAGAGAGACACAGACGGCTGGGTTCGTCTGAGGACAGGGACATATAGGTACATGTGTCTAGAAAGACACAGACAGCTGGGTTGGTATGAGGACAGGATCATCAAGGTACGGGTGTCTAGAGAGACACAGACAGCTGGGTTGGTATGAGGACAGGGTGATAAAGGTACGGGTGTCTAGGGAGACACAGACAGCTGGGTTCGTATGAGGACAGGATCATAAAGGTACGGGTGTCTAGGGAGACACAGACAGCTGGGTTCGTATGAGGACAGGGTCATAAAGGTACGGATGTCTAGGGAGACACAGACAGCTGGGTTGGTATGTGGACAGGGACATATAGGTACGGGTGTCTAGGGAGACACAGACAGCTGGGTTGGTATGTGGACAGGGACATATGAGGACGGGTATGTAACAGGACACCGACAACCAGGGTCATATGAGGACGGGTGTGTAACAGGACACACAAGGGAAAATACATCGTTTACTACAAATCAATAGTAATGTGCAGTAGAACGAGACAACGAATTAAACTGCGTCATTTAGCTGTTTCGTCCTTTTATGTCTCGTCATTGATGTTATGAGCTTAAATTGTGAAACCTGTAGTTTTCTTTCATTTTTAAGATGATAATAACTATCTGGTGATGCTACTTTTGAAATATGAAGGAATTAAAACTAAAATTTCGTTTTTCATATAATTTTCTACTTTAACTTTTATAATTGTGCCTATGGCAATGTTTCAGTTAGATTACACAACCGTACTTGCAGAGGAGGAAGGACTTGGTGCGGGACGATTTGTCGTTGGCATGGACATTAACAGATGTTCCACAGGTGTCGTTTTGTCGTTGTCATTGAACATAAACAGATGTTCCACAGGTGTCGTTTTGTCGTTGTCATGAACATAAACAGATGTTCCACAGGTGTCGTTTTGTCGTTGTCATGGACATTAACAGATGTTCCACAGGTGTCGTTTTGTCGTTGTCATGAACATAAACAGATGTTCCACAGGTGTCGTTTTGTCGTTGTCATGAACATAAACAGATGTTCCACAGGTGTCGTTTTGTCGTTGTCATGAACATAAACAGATGTTCCACAGATGTCGTTTTGTCGTTGTCATGGACATTAACAGATGTTCCACAGGTGTCGTTTTGTCGTTGTCATGGACATTAACAGATGTTCCACAGATGTCGTTTTGTCGTTGTCATGCACATTAACAGATCATCCACAGGTGTCGTTTTGTCGTTGTCATGAACATTAACAGATGATCCACAAAAGTGTATTGTTGAATTATCAAAGTTTTTGCCGTTCATTATTAGCTGTGTTTTATTTACGTTCGTGCCCCCCTCCCCCATTTTTTTCAATTTGTGTCTTAATCCCATCGTTAACCATATCGTAATTAGGTCATGTCACGTATTGATAAAATATTAATAACTATTAATTAGTTTAGCTCCCTCTGTCTATTGTTCCGTGTCTTCTATCATTAACCAATGACTCCGATGTACTGATGTACTTACCGGTCCGATTATCCTCCATTACACGGGATACCAAAACACGTGTTATTAATCATCATATTTCCTAGACACTGCAACACATTCCGTTCTACATTACAAAAATCATGTTTCGTCCCAAAATTAGAATCCTTGCGAAACCTAAGATAAAATAAAATCCTGAATCTAATTTCATTCAATACTCCTCAATCGTCATTCATTGTCCGTAACAACGGATAGAGAGAGTTCCGAAGTAGTATAGAATGACGTCATAACTCGACGGTTGTTGTCCGGGGTTAAGTTCTATAACGTTTATTGTAACACTGACGGTTGTTATCTAAGGCTAATCTGTCTTAGTTATTCAATCACCGGGTATTTCACTGTGGTTGGATTCGCTTGATAATTTCACTATAATTGCAGTATTTTCGTCTTGTATGCGACTTTAATAATTCTGATTATCCTATTTATCCGAAAAACAAAGTTACTACATACAGGTCAAAACAATCTTAATTCCAGTCTAAATTCGATGAAACTAAGGCGAAATATAGATTAAAGATAGATTTACACCGATATTAAGAAAATAAAACCACGTGTTCCGAAAGAGTAAGCGTCTTTGATTTCATAGACGACACTCCCCTTGTAAAACCTTTGTCAATCCGAGAAATGTCACGTTCACAAACATGGTAAAAACAACTGAACCATCAGGAACACGCTAAAGAGCATCAAGTGACATGTCTATCATTAAGGACTTGTGTCTTATCCTTTGCTCTTACACTTGGCAATAAAATACGTTTAAACTAAATTATTGAAATGATATCGTGACGCGATTATATTTAAAACAATGAAGTTCCTTTTATGTGGGTCTTCCCTGCTGAATTGAGTTTTTTTATGATCAAGAAATGAATATTACTATCTATATTTTATATATATTATAGTTTCAAATGTGGTGTTTAATATGAATTCATCAGTTTTTTTTTAAAATTTGAATACACTAAAATCGTTTCAATAATATGAGAAACGTACTGGCAAAAACCGAGGACAATTTGACTAGTGCTTCAAAATGCACATTTAGGTGTTTGGAAGTCTTTTGGGAGACGTAATTAGATGTATCGATACTAATGCCCCTCCGGCAGCCAGGGAAAACTTTGGACGGGTAAAACTCCATGTCCCTCACCCTGGAGTGACTATGACGGAACGATGATGACGGGTAACGCTCCATGTCCATCACCCTGGAGTGACTATGATGGAACGATGATGCCGGGTAACGCTCCATGTCCATCACCCTGGAGTGACTATGACGGAACGATGATGATAGGTAACGCTCTGTGTCCCTCACCCTGAAGTGACTATGACAGAACGATGATGACAGGTAACGCTCCATGTTCATCACTCTGGAGTGACTATGACGGAACGATGATGATAGGTAACGCTCTGTGACCCTCACCCTGAAGTGACTATGACGGAATGATGATGATAGGTAACGCTCCATGTTCATCACTCTGGAGTGACTATGACGGAACGATGATGACAGGTAACGCTCCATGTCCCTCACCCTGAAGTGACTTTTTTCATTTTACTGGATATTGAATGAAGGTCCCAGTTGGTTTACTCAAACAGGGACGATAACTCTTTATATGTATGTGGGCGGTCTAACTTGCCTCACTTCAACTTTTCTCTTCAAGGTTGTTGAATCTGGATCGGAATCTATCGCCCCGTATGGAATATGAGATGAGCAATGTTAAATTTAAAATACCCGGATCGGATATTCTTTTGTGATATATTTTGATAACAACCTTTCTCTCGTTAAATGCATCCTGTGTATAAATGAAGGCATTCGTGTGTGCTCTTTGATCCGTCCGTTATCAGTGTAATTTGATCATGTTACCGAATCACATATCATTTCTTCTCAGATAAATACTGAATTTATGATAATGGTTTTTAGTGGGTGCGTAAAATCATTTTCAAGTTATTTAAATAAGACAGGAAGAATACAAGGTTACTGGATGTTTGTTTGTTTGTTTTCGTACATTGATACAGTACATCCATGATATCAAATTTCTACATGTGGTTTCTGTTATTGACAAACACCATTCCAGTAAGTACTTTTTCATGGACAGGTTTTGTTGTGTTTCAATGAGGAAGTATTGTCACGAAATAGATTGTTTCACCTCGTTTTGTCAGCTAGGTCATTGACATCTATTTTCAATGTCAAGCTCAGCAGTCATTGTTCAGTACAATCATACTGAATAATTAAACGAACAATAAATTAACACAGACCCAATAGGGCGGGATCTGTGAAATAACATTTTCATATTTAATGGTTGGCCTGACAGCCGTCCTGACCGTTCATTGTTTGATACACATTGGAACCGTAGTGTCTTTAACGAAACATAAGCTTTTTATGTTTAGTTAAGCTGGATTCGGTTACAGAGAATGGGTTTAACGTTTATTTCTCAATTGCTAATCATTAATCCCACGAAAGTAGAACTTTTGTCAGTAACTATAATATGTGAAAAAGACTTTCTGATAAAGATGAGACTTAGAGATGCTGTAATCTGATCGGGAAACAACATATATTTTTTACATTGCAAATTGTAGATAAATTATATCTATTACAATTACTAACACCCCGTTGACACTGCTTGCTCAGGCTAATGGGGGATTAAGTTTGTGTTAACTCATGCCAAACATTCACGGCAATTTTCACATCTTTCAGGAAGATAAATTGTTTTGCATTATATGAGAAGCTATCATGCATACACAAAGAAAAAAGCGCTCAACATGATACAGAAATCCATGAATTTATTTCGATTAATCATGCTGATGATTAACCGAACCCTAAATTCTGTGATGCTGTTTCATTTCACTTACCGGGAAGCTAATAACAAGGGTATGAAACTTTCCCGCATCATTACAATAAAATCAAGATAGTATTTTTTTGGGGTAAAATGTCGTTCAATCAGATGACCAGCCATTCATTAAGTAAACTAGAATAAAACGGTGTCACTGTTGTAATCAACAGGTTCAGTAAAGCTTGCTCGCTATGGCCATATCGCCAGATCACTTCTGGAAATGTTCTGTTGAAATCTCGTGATTTTATTGTACTTTTAATGTACTTTTTTGGGGTATTTTATTAAATATTATAATTTACCTGTCATCAAGTGAATTCGTCGATGTGATGTTGTTGTGCATACGTCAATAGGGTATATACCCGGTAACGTTTTTCATTTGCTGCGCAAGTCTGAAATTGATTAATATGAAAAACAGCAAAAACATGGCAATATGGCTCTCTCTGTTTGATCTTGTCCTAAAAGTTTTAGATCTAAACCTTGTAAGAATATGAATATATGTACTTATCTCCTGGAGGGAAATTCGTTAATCAAAAATCTTAATCATTGTAGACATATTAGAAAATCTCAACTTATTGACATTTCGAAAGGATTGTAGAGAACATCACACCATGCACCTCGATAATTCTATTTTCCGGGAAACTCCAACTGATACGGGTAGAGAACGTCATATTATCCACCTCGATAATAACCAAGAACCGGCATGTTGTTTAGAAGTGTTTTCGTGAAGGTTTAGCAGGTACAAAACATACATGACACCATGATGAAGATAGACACGTCTTGACGAGATTATCAATAATTAGATATAGTATTTCAGGCAAATGCATTAGTTCATAGAGATGCTAATTCTTCTCGAATTTCATTTACATCTAGACAAAAAGTAGTTCTTTTTATCTCGTGTAAAACATCGATTCTATCCTGCTCTGATGGTACTTCAGGGTCACTGTAAACCTATCAACACAAAATATGTGCATTAGTTCATAGAGATGCTAATTCTTCTCGAATTTCATTTACATCTAGACAAAAAGTAGTTCTTTTTATCACGTGTAAAACATCGATTCTATCCTGCTCTGATGGTACTTCAGGGTCACTGTAAACCTATCAACACAAAATATGTTTTAGTATTCTATTCATAAAAACAAATTAACAAGACTAGAGTTCGTTATTTATCTATAATTGATATCAGACCATGACACATATTGAGTGCAATGCCACATTACAAAACATTTTCTTTCGTGTTTCATATCATTAACTTCATTTTTGCACACATAACTATTTTGTTGTACCTTATTTCACACGTATTGCTCTGTTCATGCTTCATTAACCATAGGTATTGATAGGACGTCAAGCAATATTTTTTAAAAAATCACATCATGCTTCGTTTACTGTTTTGACATTTTTAACCCATACACATATATTTACATCCAAGTTTTATTTCTACATCTTTTTAATGGAATCTGCCGCTTTGTTGAGCTACCTCGGAAACACAAATCGCCATGGATAGGCACAGCCAGGTCACGCATAGGTCGGCTTTGTTGTAACACCTTGCAGAAAAGAGGCTTTCTCAAAAACCTCAAGATTTAAAACAAAAAAAATATTTAATGATTGTTATATTTTACAGAAATGATGTTTTTTTTAAATATTCATTCATTTCAAAAGTGCAGAATGATCCATGATTATAATATCGTAAATATGATATTTTTTAATATAAAATTCTATATTTGTAATAATTGTTTAGAAAATGACATATTTACATTCGTCATATGTTTCCTAACAGTTTATGTGAATAGATTTGATTGGTTTCGTAATATTAAGACAAAATGTACACAAACTATGAGATGATCTGTCCGTTTATCCATGCAATGCAAAGCTGTTTGGGGTCAATACTGTAAAGGCGAAGGAGTCAAAAGAGCTATCTTTTTATCAATTATTGGATTTGAATTAGAAAATAGTTTAAGCGGTACACGCGTGAATAACAACTCTTAATGAATATTTAAATTAAGATACCGTGTAGTTAAATAATTACTTAAACCACATCATACAACTGTTTCGCCCTTTTAAGACTCACCAGTATCGCTGATAAACCTGTAAGGCGAATGAGGAAAATAATACCTGACCTAATGGCCCTATCCTACCTACATGTCCTCGCATGGCGTTCATGCGACGTTCTTTTAGTTCTCAAAAATTGACAAGGACATGGCAAGAAAGCTGGATTTTATGACGGAACTGGGGTGCCGGTAACCCATACTGCGTCCATGTAAAGTTCTATTCCGTCCTTGAGCAGTCCACAAACATTCCATCCCGTTATTAACACGTTCTCTAAGCGTTCCTGTTACGTCAAACCACAAGTCCTTACGAGGCAAGGTGATTGCCAGTTAAATTCCTGATTCCAAGAATTTAGTGTAAAATGTGTCCTGCTTTGAGATTCTTGGCCCAAATCTGGTGAGGTGCTCGTCAAACATTCCTCATGGTACTCTGCGAAACTTGACAAAGGATGTAAGATCTTCAGCTCGTAGTTCAGGAATCAGATGGGGATTTTGTCCAAGTTTATCACTCCTCAAAAGTCACTCTCTGACCCCTTGCCTTCTTCTCCACTTCTCTTTTCTTTGTCGCCTTTTTCTTCTCAAACTGACGAATTGGGCTAAGAAAAGGCATGTCTCCGCTTCGTCTACTTGTAGTTGTGCAAGACACTGTACTTCTAAAATCTCATTAACAGCCACTATAATGAAGGATCCGCTGAATGACTGTGTAGCTGAAAACGCCATTTAAAACCCCAGATTGCATTGATATTCTTTTTGTCGTTACAATGACGTAGTGGAAATATAGCATGAACTTCTCACACGTGGTATGGACTTCATAGAAGTACAAGGATCGTATTGCTGAAGTGACGGCACTATACCTGTGAAGGACTCCAGTTGGTCGCTGTAGCAACGCATACACGTAACAATAGGACTGGATCAGAACTTACTAGGCGCAAGCAATGTAGCGGAGACGCGCAGTTCCGATACATGTGCGCTGTCCTTACTACGTCGCTCCAGTCTGCTTTCGCGTTTAAATACGTCATGGACGTGCGAGCTACGTTCCGACCAAGACCACAAGTAGCCCTTACCCCGTTCTGGCGAGGGCGCGTTCGCACGACGACTGTTTTGAACAGTTCAAAGCAGTCGCCACGACTTGGCATTCAAGGAAGTTCGTCTGCGTCCCTATCAAGTCCCTATCAAGTACCAATGAGTCCTCACACTGCTCTCGGCGTTCTCATCATATTTCATTAAATTTTTCTGTCATGTTACGAACGCCATGCTAGGGCGTGTGACAGGCCCACAGAAACAGATAAGACGGCGCAGTAGCAACAATAATTCAATATTTTAAAAATTTTCTTATACATGTTAATATTTAAAGGAAGAACGCTCAGATCGAAGTAGACCGTGGATCACCAACAAAACATCAATTACTGAGGCAATAACGAGAAGATATCAATAACAAATCATTAGGCGTACTGGAAAAGTACATTCTCTTCGTTACTTGAAAACTTACTTTTTCATCAGTTTTTTTTTCTATCGATTACCACTTAATGGATGTTTGTCAATTTAAAACGTATCCACGTTCTAATTATGGTTATGTTGACGAATACAACACCGAAGTTTATTTTACAAGTACTATTTACTGGTGAAAGAAAGACCAGGGCATACCAATGATTACTTGAAAAATTACTTGATAAATGATAGCTGATTTTATTCATCAGTTTTGCAACTCTAAAATTTGATCACCGACACGTCTAACAACCAGAACGTTAAAGTATAAGTTGAGAAAATCCGCTTCTCGAAGCAATGCATGAAGTATTATTGCTGACGGAATTTAAGGAATTTCTAATCTGTAATAGCTTAACTCTCTTGTTATTTAAATTAGAATTATTATACAATGTTATGTTATAGAGTTATTTTCTTAGTCATGCAAACTATTCTCTTAACTCTCTAGCTAATGCATACAGTTATAAATACCTGTACCATGGAATGATAGCGCGTGGATCTGTTCTGTACCGTTACTGCGTTTCAAACAACGCTATTGGATATCCCATTGCCATAACACCACTGAAGCGGAACTGTCACGCCCAATGCGCATCTATAGGTACAATATAGTCCTAAGCATTAAAGTATCTTCTTTCCACCATGGGATGTAGATAATCCATATACTCCCATTAGCTCGTTGACAACAGAACTGGACAGTTTTACACTTCCATTGCTCTGCGTATTCGACAAAGCAGCTCTTAATTGTTTTAAAACTGACTTTTGGAAACTTATTAATAGTTTACTCATGTGGAAATATTGAGTGACACGAATTTTAACCCACGATAATATTTTGAAAAAAATATACCTGACGGAAAATATAATCAATGTGCTGAATTAGAAATCTTCAGTAACTAACGTCATAGCCATACTGTTTATCTCTTTACCTTACATTTTGTGTGTAAGTTTCACAGAAGAAGTTTTTTGTGTGTAATTCACATTTCACATTTACATGTTTTGAAACTCAAAGACAAAATAATGAAGTTTGAAGAGTATCTGTGGCCAGTAGTGATGGCGTTATTCACAGTTTATCAGCTTGCGTTCAGTCACAACACTTTTGTTCTGAATTATAAAAGTTTTCGACGTAGAAAACAGATGCGAGTATCCAGCGTGATTGTTACAGTGTATCAGACCTCTCTTGTAAGGTGTATGAAGAAATGCGCTCAGTACAGACGATGTGGAGCTATAACGTTTAATTTTCCCAAAATGAAGTGCGAGCTTGGAGTTTCTACGCCATCTGTCTACACAGTTTCTGACGTCAACATAATGACCAGTGCAAATTCTTGGACACCTCCGATGGTAAGTTATTGTTTGTTATCTTTTATCGTCGTTTGATATTACTTACTTGGATTGACCAAGATTTCCAAGGTCGCCAATGAAGCAGAATAGGCTTATTTTGCGAAATATTTGTCATTATTATCTTTGTACTTTTTCAGGAGTCTCCGTGTAAATCTGTTGTTAATATTTCCCCAGTCGCATTGAATCTCAGTTTGAATAAACATTCTGAAGTGGCTGGCTTTTTCCTTTTAAATAAATATTCTGAAATGTGAGGTGCTTTTATTTTTTTCCCAATATAGATCTGATGATGTGTTTTGATGTGGTTGTAGTGTTTTATTTACTCCGATAATAATTGATCACCATGTTCTTTTTTTAAGTTTTTAAAATTTTATTTCATATTTCAAGATCAAATAAGTGTTAATCTTGTGTAATCGGTATCCATGTGTATTTTTATCCCAAAAACCCGAAAATAAGGCACGGCTTTTTTCTTGGATATAGCACATACATGTTCCATCTTCTACATAAGATACAGTAATCATTCATAGTTTCCAGTTGTTCTGACCGCTTTTCTGCTTTTTTTCCTTTTTGTATTTATACTACAAAATCTGGAAAACTCTACAACAGATATAATTCAGAAGTTATGACACTCTCTGTTTATCAAAGTGCCCAGAGTAAACCCCTTATCATATTTCGAACTCAAACTCTGTTCTATCTTAAGAAAGAATAATCCGATGCTATCATTGACTGTTAATTTTTTTATTTCACCTTTACAATTGGTCGGACGTCAGAGTACATTTATTGTTAATATGATTGCGTGCTTGTTTGGTGGTCGGGTGGCGCAGTGGTAAATTTTCTTTTCTACAAATGCCTTCTCTTTTTTTGTATTTTGTTTTATCAAGTCAATTTCTATCCATATCCTAACGATTTGATGATATGAAACATGAATATGATGTGATAATATGTCATTTCACTCTGCAATACACTTAGATGTATTTTTTATATTAATAACTGTGTGTGCGGTTTTATTTCATTTCATTTCATTTTCTTTAACAGTTTTTTTTTTTTTTTTTTGCTTGTTTGTCTGTTTTACTTACACTTTCTATAGAAGGAAAACAGTGTCTGGCTTTATGTCAGGCTATGTTCACGGGAACTGGATAATCTATTTTAGTACAAGTTTTCTCCGATTGACTCGGCAATTTTATTCAATTTTTTTTTATTACAACATGGTTTCAATCTATTCGTTGTTCCATCAATTCGAAAAAAAAATGTTCCCGCGCTTGTTTTCACTGTATCATAGCAACTTCCGCGTTTTTCTGAATTATTCATGACGCACAAACTGGGCCAGAGATTTTAAAAAACAATGTTCAAATGTGTACATTTTTAAATGCAACGAAGTAATCACCGCTGAAACGCTCACTTTACTCTGGCTAACACCACTGACGAGTCCCAGAAGTACAGAATAACTGCATAATGCATTTTAACCTAATACCGTGTTTGCCTCTCCTTTATTTAATGTAAATTTATTAAATGGAACGATTCACTGTCGTGTCCAGGGCGGCAAGATGATTGAAACACCTGCCTACATAGTGTCAAAGCACAAAAATGCCATGCCAATTAAATTGTTATTAAATTAAACATATTTCATTGTAAATTATTTACAAAATGATCGGGCACAAGTTATTTCAACTTATAGTTGCCCTTTCCTCAATACATTACAAAAGAAAAACATCACAATATGTATTCTAATACAGGTAAAATAAAAGTTCGATAAATTCTTAAAAGAGCATCTCGCTTTAACACAAATTTCAATTTTCTCAGAACATTAATTTTTTTTATAACAGAAGAATAGATCATTTGTATATGATCACCCCATTTGGCACTAGAGCTGAATGCTATGCCAAGGTGCCTATGATTATCTGTAAAATCTAAAATCTTATCATCAAATTTTAATTCTAATAATTCATCAATTTCGTTTCTATGAGAAATAAAAAGAACATCAGTTTTATCTGGATTAAAAGATACAAGCCATGCTTTAACCCATGCATTTAAAGATTTCAGATCATTGTTAAGAATAGTTTGAATTTCGTGACAGGAAGACGAAGAGAATCGAAGAGATGCGTCATCCGCGAAAAGACGAAAGGCTGAATTAAATACATCTGCCATATCATTAATATAACTAAGAAATAATAACGGACCTAGGATAGAACGTTGGGGAGCCCCAGCATCAATACAACCCAATTTAGATAGAGATTCATCAACACATACCTGTTGTTACCTATGATGTAAATAATTTTTCAACCAGGCCAACAACTCTCATTCTATACCATAGGATTTTAACTTAATACACAAACCATTATGCCAAACACGATCAAAAGCTTTTGATATGTCACGAAAGACTATACATGTGTGTTTTTTCCTCAAGATATAAACAAATATTATGATACATTTCAATAAGCTGAAACAATGTGGAATGGCCAGGTAAAAAACCTTATTGATATTTATAGAACAATGAATTTTCAATAAAATGATTGTGGATGTGTTTGAATATGACACGTTAAAAAAACCTTGCCAACGGTAGAAAGGAGATATATTGGACAATAATTTGATGGAGAATGTCTATCACCCTTTTTGAATAGTGGGATAACTTTTGCTAATGTCCATAATTTAGGATAAATACAAGTAGACAATGAATATTAAATAATAACTCAAGAGGTTTACAAACTTCATTAGACATTCTTTCACTCATGATGACTAATTCCTCATGGCCCGAGGCTTTGCCAAGTTTCAATATTTCTAAGACATCTCTAATTTCGGTATAATTCACTCTGATAGAATTAAACTTTTTATTAATTTTTGGGGCTATGATGGGATCTGGGACATTATCCTCATCAATACGACTTATACTACAAAAATAATCATTAAGTACATCAACTGTATCCTTATCACTCATAATTATTTCATTCGTCATTGGATCTATAAGAGCTGGAATTGTATCAGATGAACCACTAGATTTCATTAGATGTTTAATCAATCTACAATATGCTTTTGGGTCGGACGAAGAATAGTTATCTATTAGCCCATAAACATTTTCATAAAATATTTGTTTGTAATACTTTTTCATATTGCTGACCTTATTTCTCTGAGTTTTAAACAGATTGATATCATGTTGTGTTTTTGTCTTTCTAGCTGTTTTAATTAAATTATCTTTTATTCGTATATTTTTTCTTAATTTTGTTGTCATCCATGGCTTATCATTTGGTCTGATTGTTACAACTTTCGAAGGTATTGATAATTCTGCAAATTTCATAAAAACATAAGTAAAAGTTTCACAAGCAATATCGACTGATTGAGAATTTGTAAATGCTTCACTCCAGTCAAATTGATTTATAAGATCATTGAAGTTACCAAAATCTGCTCGATTATACAACAAAACGATACGTTTGCCAACTGATTTAAAAGAAACTGGTAGTTTACACTAACCGTACAGCCATCATGATCACTGATTGACCTATCAATATCTATAACATATGAGTCTGTACAGGAAAGAGATTCACTTAAAAGAATCGGATCCAATAAACTTGATCTCGTATGACTTACACGAGTGGGTTCTCATATAACATTTGACAATCTGAGTGAATTCAATATATCTAAAAAAAAATATGCATGGAATCCCCTTTAATAATAACATTTGGTGACATGTCAAACGCATTTATGAATACCTGATCTAAAATTGTCTCAAAATGGTAAAACAGAATTTACAGGTCTATAAATGGTGCCAACTATATAAGTGACGAAAAATGATTTGTAGCCAGATGGTTTCATCGCTATTATATTCAAGGTCTGTTAATCTAGTTACTTTTAGTAAATTATTTACGTAAACAATAACGCCCCCATCAGCAAAATTTCTATCGCGTCTAAAAGGAGAATGAAATCCCGGTATAAGTAGGTCATCTTTGGAAATATTATCGTCTAAGTGACTTTTAGTAAAACATGAAACATCAAATTCACCAGCAAAATCTTCAATAAAATCTAGCTTATTTCTGATACTTTTTAAATTTAGATGAAATATTGAAAGCTCGTCAGAACCAGGGCCAGGATTCGATTCAACATCCATACACAGCAATATCAAAAACATCAGTATGATAAAGAAATGGAAATTCCTAACACAGGAAACGATAAAGATACTAACTAAATTGCTTGATTTCATCAATCTGTGATAATTCATCTTAAAGTGGGATGTATAAAAACATGTATTCGAGATAGGATGACCATTTAATTGTTATCACACAATACAAACTTCAGAATTAAAAAAGGACTATATTGTTTTGTTGAAATGTTATTTATTTCCCATGAAAAAATAAGTTTGCAGTTACTTCCCTTTCTATTCTTTTCATAACAAAAAAAACTACCATTGAATCAGTTTTAAAGAACCAACATGCTTATCCGTACACATATAACAGAAGTTTGGCGGGTACAGACAGTCCAGGAGTTAAAAATAATTGTTTCACTTTACGCAATGCGTTTCAAAGTCGCATTTGAAGTAGTAAAAAATCCATGTCCTTTCTATAGATTTAAATATCTTTATTCAATTCAGGTTTCGAAACTTCAAAAAATGAAGGAAAAAAGTTTTTTTACGCTTGGTTGCATTTAGCCAAGGGTACTGGTTTTATCATTATCAGTTATTTTTTCTAAAATGCGTTTTGCTTCTATTTTTTGCAGTTGGCCCCTTATGAAAAACTGAATATTTCGCCTCTCCAAATATATATGAGTGTATGGAAAACAGTTCCCTTCAACCATTGTATTTGATAAATTCTTCATTTTCAAAAGAATGAAATAAGTCGAATTCTTCCGAGATATTTCAACACAGTACGACTACCTTGTGTAATAAATGTTAAGATATCTTATATCGTGTGTGACCCAGAGAATGTTTCGATTCTCCGTCCTTTTGGCCAACTCAATAGAAGTCTCACCAATTCTAAATTTCAACATGATGATATATTTGCAGAGCTTAAAATGCAGATGTTCCAAAATATAATAAGTTTGGAAGCTTCATTAAAGACGTTACAATACTTCGTATCACCATACATGACCCTAAGTCCATTTTTCATCTAATTCTTTGATATTTGAATGTGTAACATCATTTCGGGTGAAACAAACCCCAAGATACTTGAAATGGTTTCCGATCTCTATATCATGATATTTTGTCCATCTACCGAACACAATTACCGTTGTCTGGTAAATTGTAAAACATAAAATAAAATAAAAATAAAAGTTGTTTTGTCCAATTCGATAGAACCTGTTAATAAAATACCATCAACAAAAAGCATTTCAGACGATGTAAACTCGTAACTCGATTTCCAAACCATACTACACAGCTGTCCAGAACTACCAGTTCAGTACAAAGGAACTGTTTCTGCTTTTGTCCAAAACATTATGAATCATTTTTAACGTTTTTGAAAGTTCATTGAGATCAGCAGTTGATTTATAGTTACAAGCAACAGTCCAAAATCCCCATGTGTTACGACACATGGCTGTTTTGGTGTCCTAACATTATCTAAATCTATTGCTGTTGTGTTATATTGTATATCACATGTTGTTTCATAGTCAGATTACACAGAGATTGGATAAGACAACTTCAGTTTTAAATTTTATATTAAACTAATCGATAAGATATTTAAGTTTTGTATGTACAGCCCAAGTCGATCTACCGTTTTTGATTTGCCATGAACCACTCGCATCATCACGCTAGGTTTAAATCAAACTAACTTTTCTTTCAGAATTACCCCCACCAAATGCGATAAAAAAAGTGTACAATAGGTGTGGGAGTACTTTTTTCTACTTTTTTCTAAAACCCTTACCTCTATGTTAAATTTTCACACACACCACTGTGTGCCATCCAACAAGACGTGATACAGTTAACACCTACGTCGTTAACAAACAAGTTACAGTTAACACCTACGTCGTTAACAAACAAGTTACAGTTAACACCTACGTCGTTAACAAACAAGTTACAGTTAACACCTACGTCGTTAACAAACAAGTTACGGTTAACACCTACGCCGTTAACAAACAAGTTACGGTTAACACCTACGTCGTTAACAAACAAGTTACGGTTAACACCTACGTCGTTAACAAACAAGTTACGGTTAACACCTACGTCGTTAACAAACAAGTTACGGTTAACACCTACGCCGTTAACAAACAAGTTACGGTTAACACCTACGTCGTTAACAAACAAGTTACGGTTAACACCTACGTCGTTAACAAACAAGTTACGGTTAACACCTACGCCGTTAACAAACAAGTTACGGTTAACACCTACGTCGTTAACAAACAAGTTACGGTTAACACCTACGTCGTTAACAAACAAGTTACGGTTAACACGTACGCCGTTAACAAACAAGTTACGGTTAACACCTACGTCGTTAACAAACAAGTTACGGTGAACACCTACGTCGTTAACAAACAAGTTACAAGTTTATTTGTTCCAAATGCAATACAGCATATAGGATACAAATATACATAATTAATCGTGTCAAATTCTTAAGTAATGTACAAGATGGCGGAGGACAATTCTATTCGAAGACATAATTATGTACAGACGTTTCATTCATTGCAGCATGACAGAAATATTGTAGCAATTCGAAAACAAACAACATAGCAATAAACATGACGTTATGAAATTTGGTAACACAAATGCAACACCACTACAGAAACTAAATTATCCAAAAAATACATGAAGGGTTTATCTAAAGTAATTTTCAATATGCAATTAACGAACATCAAAAGTCTATTACATTTAATCCAACAACAGTAATTTTTCAGAAATTATTCCAATATAACAATTATTGACCAAGAAGAGTTTTTCTTTTAATTTTAGCGTGCAAAAGATAGTTACCAAGTCTGTTAAAAAAACTTAACACTTTTACAGGAAAATAATTCTATTAGTTTATAGACACTTGGATGGCGATAATAGTACTTTTAATGTATCTACTTCTTAAATCAGAATATGTAGGACAAAGTAGTACAAAATGTATTTCATCCGCGTTATCATTTTGATCACAAACTGTACAAATTCTCTGACTTCTGGGAATGTTATTATAACGACATGATTCAATGTTAAGATTGTGTCCTTGCATGCGAAATTGACTCATTAATTGTTTTAATCTAACATTGATGGGCTTTTAAAGGTAAAACTGAATACTAGATATATCCACAAGATGTTTGTACAGATAACATTTGAAAGATACATCAAAAGCACAGCGTAACTCTTGAATAAATACGTCATACACACGTTGTGGGTACATTTGCAAAAAAAGTATTCTCATTAAATACATTTTGGTTTAACCAGATATGATTAAATCTCAAATTACATAGTTCATGTTTAACCTAATTAAATTTACAATTAGGTTTTCTGACATTCAATTCGACTAAAGCATCGTAACAAGATTTCAAAACACAGTTGCCAGTATCTAAATTTTTCATTATAGCTATCTTTCGTTGCACATATAAAGAATATCTCCCAGTTTCAAAGTAAACCACTGAAGTATCAACAGTTTTCTTAACATTTAATAAGTCTTTAAGAAAAAAGAAGATGGATCTTTTCAATTTGTGGCGATGTAATATAACCCCATACTTCACATCCATAATTCAATATACATGCAACATATGTATATGTATCGAATATTGAATTTTTGTTACCGTATTAAGGGTTAAATCTTTCATTTTCCTTTTTAAATGGTAATATGCTTTTCTACCTTGAGATGCTAATATACCTTGTGCAACAGTAAATCTTCCATTATGATTAAAAACTAAACCAAGATAACAAAATTTATCAACTATTTCGATAGATTTACCATTAAAAGTCCAATTTTCAAAAGATAAGTCTAAAGACAACAATCTTTGTTTTGTCTGTATTGACATTTAAATTCCATTTTTCAGTGTACGTTTGTAATTTATCTAACATATGCTGAAGATCGGTATCGTCCTCAGAGAATAAAACTGTATCATCCGCGTACATTAGCATAAAAAGATTAATCAGTTGTAATACATAACTTTGACAGTTAGAATTTATAAATAAATTTTCATTTCATTTACAAATAATGAAAACAGTATCGGCGACAAAGATTAACCTTGTAGATAATATGTATATCAAACATGGCGGACAATTTACCATTTAATTTCACACATGAACGTACATTGTTATGAATTGATTTATACTGCTTTTCCGTAGTTATATATCACACAATCTGGTGTGATACACTATCAAAAGTCTTGCTATAATCAATAAAAGCACAATAAAGCCTTCTATTTTGTTCGATTGAATTAATAATTAAAGTATGCAGTGAAAAAAATGCGTCTCTTGTACCCAGGTTTAAAACCAAACTGAGCATCAGAAACAATATTTTCTCGTGTACTCCATTTTAATAGACGATTATTTAACAATGACGTGAATAGTTTGGCTTAATGGCTTATTAATGTGATTCCCCTGTAAATATTAACATTGTTTTATCACCCTTTTTATGTATAGGAATAATAACGCCCTGAGCCCAAGACTCCGGAAAATATCCTATTTGTAACATTGTATTAAATAACCTTAAAAGAATAGGTGAAAATATCTCTTTATTTTCAATAAAATATCAATTAAGAATCATATCAATGCCAGCAGATTTACTCCGAGATTAACTCATAATTACAGTCAATAATTCATTGACATCAAAATCTACATCCAGTTCAGGATACACACAATCAGTATTTTTGTCATTCATGGAATTATTGTCATCAGCTTTACCTGCCAAAATTTTAAAATACTTGAAGAAATCAGATAAAGGTATATCACCAGTTTTACCTGACATTCGACTCAAAAATTGCGATAAAACTCTTTAGGGTTATTACGTTTTAACAAATCATGCATGTTCCCTTCCATCCTTAAATATTCACGCTTCAAACCTTACTCTACAAACAAAGACATGTAGATTTGTGGAGGGGAAAGTAATTAACTAGAGACACTTTAATGCATACCGCTGACGCCAAATGATGAACGTGTGATGTGTTTTGATAAATTTACCTTCGTATGAAACGCACGCCAAACGATTGATTCTTTGAGTGGCGCTGTTCACACATGATTCACACAATACAGGTTTTAGCATGTCTTATTCTAATCCATTACAATTAATTTTTTTTTTAATTTGACTCGATAACTCTAGGTAACATATTACTAATTAATGATTGTTGTGAATAAACCGCGACATTCACTGATGCAAGACCTTTGATATTGGTTCGCCGTAAAAGGCACCGAGTACATTTATTTAAAAAAACATATTGTTTGATTGTGTCTATATCTTGTATTTATTTGATCATATCCATTTATCTATTTATTTTTGTTGGTTTTCAATTTTGTTTTCATTTGTCAAAGTTCCAATCAGTATTTCAACACATTTCTGCTATATTCCTAACGAATCTTAGGAGCGCTAAATATAGATATTTTTGCAGTTTCCTCCTAACTCTCTAAAACAATAAATATGATATTCAAAAGATATACTAAAAACGCAAAAGACATATCCGGCATGATATCGACATCACCACGGTTTATCAAACAGGTCTCTAACTTCCTCTTTATCTCCATTGACTGTTCTACAGAAAAAAAACTAACTTTTTGACGGATATCGATGTTCCAGGAGTGCAAAAAAGTGGGTAATTCAAACGAAATTTGTGTTTTAAGATAACGAAAATTACATACATGATTTTAGATATAAACATTGGAATGCTACAAAATTTTGATATTCTCGGAATAAAACAGTTGAATATGGATAACAAAGAATTATTTACGGAAATTTTGTCAAAGATCACTGCTTAAATGAATTCCCAGACCAAGAGTAGCTCCATAGTCAAGGAAAACAAATCTACCACGAAATTAAATGATTTTGCAGTTTGTTATACAGAGTTTCATGAAGTATAAACAAATCTAAATATTACACAGTCGATGTAACGACCCTCCATGTAAATCCGAGTAAAATCTAATCAAACAGATCTTCTGCACTCAGTCGTTACAATGACAAACCACATGTATTAAAAACATCATAATAGAAAAGGTTTGATCTCTTCTTGAGATATTTAGCAATGTCTGTAAAGTCACTGTGATGAGATAAATATGTTAATTTGTCGGCAACTCGGTTACTAAATCTCTGTTACTATGCAAACGGAACAACCACATTCTGGAGAGTAGGGCTATTTCATGTCTCTCAAACAATGACGAAAATTCGCAAAACTGAGTTAGATAAACAGTATGCATTTATTTTGACCCTTGTTTTATTTTACCTCTGTTTGTCAATAATTTGTTTATGTTGTTAACAGGAGATCGTCGGTAGATGCGGTGACCACAACTGTACAGACACGGAAATGTGTATAGATTTCACTAACATGCCAATTCAGTGTAAGACTGTGGGTAAGTATATAAATTATATTCTCTACATAATATTTTCCTAATTACATCCTTAAACAATCAGAAAATTATACATTTCTGTAGGACGCTAAAAACCTTAACCGTAACACTAAATCAAGACGACTCCTGTAACTGATAAAAGGTCGAAGCAAAAGGAAAAGCTCCATATGTTACATGTTAATCAAAGGCATCCTAAAGTTGTTTGATTCAGCACAACCTATTTGCAAATAGAGGCTTACCGGTTCGTTTTGAAACAGATTTCTTATATGTTACCGAAACTACTGGGCAAGAAATGAGATTTTTCTACATTTGTGTGAAATTTCATTGAGAGGTATTTATAAGTAATTTGCCTCATTTTGATACTGCAATTAAATTTTCGTGGTTTCACTACAAGTTTCAACTAAGGTTTGATTTTTAACGTACATGTTACAGACTGATTGTACCAGTTACAAGAGCATACAAATTGACACCAGTGCTCATTGTATGAGTCGACACCTTCCCCCTCTTCCCTCTCCCTCACATACAACTATAAAATGAACTTACAAATTGATTCTAGTCAACCAACCAACCCCCATCCCGTCCCTTTCCAGCTCCCCCAAATACAAGACCATACATAATCACCTGGATCCTTGACTTCATCGTATCAACTAACACCTCTCCACTCCATCTCTCTTAATAGTACAATGTACCTAAATTGTTTGTGTAAGACAGGTGAAATCTCGTAATAGTAATTATAAATTTTATATGTTCACTTGGTTCAGATTAAAAAATACCGTCTGTGTCAAATTATTAAATCCTTGTTAATTAAGAAACACAAAGTCTTGTATGTAAGACTGTCTTATATTGTATATATATATATGATGTATTTAATGTGTCGAATTCTAAGCGCGTGCTGTATATGAAATTGTACTAATAGCTCTTATCATGTTATTAGCAAACCCTATCAAATGACAGATCATGTTTCACTCCAATCCTGATATATACTCAACAACAAAAAAAGAAACACAAATAAGCAAACCTCCTCTCCCTGCAGTACACCTTAGCTGTAAGAAAATAATGGAATATTTGGTCAGGTATGACATCAAGAATGATCTCCCTTTTCGATAATCTACCCTAAAATCAGCAAAGCGTGGTCAATGTCGTTTGTGAACTTCTTTAGTCCAAATCACGCGGCGTGATCAAGTCTGTTTCGCTTGCATGGAGAGGAGCAGATGCATGATCTACACATATACAAAGTATTCTAAACATACAAAGCTCCTGTTATACCTCCTCCACCCTCTCTGTCTCTGTCTGTCTCCCTCCCCCTCCCCCTCTCTCTCTATCCCTTCTCCCCCTCTCTCTCTCTCTCTCTCTTTCCCTCCCTCCCCCTCTCTCTCTCCCTCTCTCATCTTGTTTATTATTGTTTGTTATCATACTGCCACCTTGTAAATATAATGTGTGTGTATTAATAGGTTTGGAAAGGGCTTTATATAAGTTGTAAAACTTGTGCCCAATCCTATTGCTACATATGTGCAAAAAACAAAACAAAACAAAAATGTTTAAATCAAATTTAATCAAACGGACTGATTAATTTTAGAATGTCTCCCGTATGTTGGAATGCAGCATTCTATTACGACTACTGTTGGAGCCCGTTCTATCGGGATGGAGTTTCCAATTGTCTGTCCTCAGGGCTATCTACCTACAATAAACAAGACCACGTGCGGTAGAAACGGACAGTGGACAGCGTTTTCCAACGTCATTTGCCTGAGTAAGTGCCTTTCTAACTTTAGACCATGATGTTACGTAGATATAGAGAGCTTCTATCTACCTTTTTATAGTTATGTGGGTATGAGACATCGGAATAAGCAATAGATTAATTCAATGTCATATTTTGGGTGATGTAGTAAAAAAGAAAAAAATATATGTCACTATAATTGGTAATAACACTTTAAAAGTCTCTTCTCATGAGCCTCTTTTTCAAACTCCCATTTTTCGACTTTAATTACATTGTCAACTCTGGTCAATCCCATTTTAAGAAAAAATTTCGTTGCATTTCAAAATAGTTATGTTTGTTCCACAAAGTAACTAGAGTGTAGCGAAAAAGATTTAAGGTATCACGTAGTGATTGGATGGAATGTCTTTTCTTTTTTTCCCCGTTTTTATATCAACATATCCATTTTATCACTTTGAAAAAATATCCATTCAATTCATACATATTGTATTTATATCATAAAAAAAAGTTCCGAATTCAAGAAAAAAAGAAACAAAAGACATTTCAGCTGATATCACAATTCCAGAAACCAGAATAATGGAACAGCTGTATGATCAATCCAATGCACGTCGCGTGTTTTGAAATCATCCATCCGTAACATCCTACTTTTTTTTTTCAAAACAGAAATCTAACACGTATCGGTTTGTATAGGACATTGTATACACTATACCGTGACAAATTGTATTTATGATATGTGGATTGATCAAATGATGAAATAAAAGTAACAAAACCAGTTACCATAGCTACCATTTTTCTATATGTCGATCTGCCATTTTTTTATATGTCGACCTTTCATTTTCCGATGTGAAATATCTAAAAGAATGACAACTTCCAAGTTCTTGATAGATGGCTGTTAAAACATGTAGTAATATTAATCACATGTTGGACAAGGGGAGCTTACTCTTACTATAAAATGTTTTTGGCGTATAATGTACGTGAGATCAGCTGATCGTTTCACATGAATGGCTGTAGTGTTCATTGTGGTTCTATGGTGTAATGTTTGTCATTTTCAGTTGTGAATTCATTAAGGGAGACAACAGTCAGAATGTAAATATACCGATAGGATAGAGAAACGAAACTTCTTTAATTGTCAAATATTTTGTAATGAATATACATAGCCGTATAAAAAGTTAGAGGAATATTAGGGCACCTTAACTACCCCCCCCCCCCCCACACACACACCCCACCCCTCCCCCCAAATAAATGTTAGAAAACGGTCACCCATGACAAAACTATCCACATCCGGTGAACTTCGGAGTTCACAAATCGATTATCGATCGGTCAGTTTTACGTCTCAACGCCCCGGGTAGAGTGTTTGATCACGACAGATTTAGCGTGGTTTGGGTTCGGGGTGGAATTTTACATGATTTAAAGACACCTTTAGTGATTATTTACGGGAATTGAATGACTGTATCACTCGAGATGAGTTCATAAGGCCTCATGTTGTGCCTGGCATTATGAGGCACCGTTTGACCTTTCAGTATGATAACGCTAGGCCACACGTTGTCAGAGTTCGCAAGGATTTTCTTGTACCCTGGAACATCGTCCCTAATGATTGGCCTCCATATTGCCCCGATTTGTCCCCATTCGAACATTTTTGGGATGAGTTAGTCTGAAGAGTGCTAGTTCGAGCAAACATCCCGAATAACCTCCGCCAAGTAGCCACCGTACCGAGAAATGGAATAACAATAATAATTGATTTACTCCAAATTATTTCAAAATATTCTTTAGCATTCTTACAGTTATTTCATTAACGGCGTTCAAATCCTTTGCTGTTTTTTCCCCATTGCCCTTTCAAACTACACAGCGCTCGAACGCATATTTAAAACTCTTTCCAATTTTGATTTAGATATTGTTCTCTCTACAGACTGCAGCACACCTGTCTATGAAAATCATGTTATCGTGTCCTGTTACAACTACCCCAGTCTTGAGAAGCAAACTTACGCTGCCGCTAAAAATGTGTGTGAGGTTGTGGGAGGAAAAGTGCCACGGATTGACAGTGTTCAGAGGGATTCATATTTTCGGACAGTTACAGGTAATTTTGAAAAATAAATAAATTCACGTTTGAACACCAACGCTTCGTGAAAAACCAGGATCTTTGTGAGACGGGTCTACTTGTATTGTATTGATGAACATTGAACGTCATGCGGCACGTGACATGACAACTACGACAGAACGGGTCGGTCCGAGAACTCAGCTTTCTGAGAAACACAACGTATGTTGTTGATCCCGAACCGCACGCTTTGGATCTTCACGTGAAGTTGACATGTGTAATGCTGTACCCCTGGAACCATCCTCGATACTCCAGGGGTTACCATCACTTTCGCTCTCTGTACCCCTGGAACCATCCTCGATACTCCAGGGGTTACCATCACTTTCGCTCTCTGTACCCCTCGAACCATCCTCGATACTCCAGTGGTTACAATCACTTTCGCTCTCTGTACCCCTGGAACCATCCTCGATACTCCAGGGGTCACCATCACAATCACTCTCTGCACTCCTCGAACCGTCCTCGATACTCCATGGGTTACCATCACTTTCCTCGATACTCGAGGGGTTACGATCACGGTCGCTCTCTTCACCCCAGGAACATGTCATGGGAAAAACTGCAGGCAAAGCAATTGGTTGTCGGAGAAAAAAACTGACCAATCAAAGGCTGGTGCATACTTTTATGCGACACCGGTTTTCGTTTGATGTACATCAAAGGATAAAACTAGTCTCCTCGTCTCTTCCACATGGTGTCTCACATGGAACCTTCAATTTAACCATGTTCCAGGAATGGAGAGATCGAGTGACTGCAACCCCTGGAGTATAGAGGATGGTTCCAGGGGTGCAAAGAACGAAAGTGATCGTAACCCCTGGAGTATAGAGGACGGTTCCAGGGGAGCAGAGATCGATTTTTTTCAAATAGGTCACCTAGATTCCATTTGCAAGAATATGTAACTTCAGAAGTATATAAATATTTAAATATTTTGAAACAATCAATATATGTCATGATTTACAGCTAACATTCTAGGTTCCATAACCCAAAATTCTTGTATGTATGGTTTTCTAATTCAATGCATTTTCTTGGATAAAACTATTTATTCATTGGTGTGTTTATTTGAATTTTTTCATAATTTATTTTCTTTTATTAGATCAATTGGGATTTCATTTATTTATTTAGTATTATCATTTTGTTCTTTGCCTTAGATGGCCTCTACTGGATTGAAGGTGGCACCGAGACAGACATAGAAAGTATGAGGTACGATGATGGCACTTTGATAACATACAAGAATTACAACTTAACCAACATGGCTGTAGCCGACACTACCACAACCCAGACACCATTCACCGACAACACTACAACCAACACATCATTCACAAACGTGACAATAGCCGACACCGCTGTAGCCTACACCCACGTATGTGGAGTAGATGATACCAAATGTGGAATTGCTCTCAGCAGCGTTGCCAATGACAACCAAATGTACATCCGGGATAAAAACAATGAACCCCAGCTGGTAGTGTGTCAGATGGTGATCTGAAACCGACATTGTCATCAAACTTCTGTAAAAGATGGCAGTCACCTCCTAGTAGTTTAGAGTCCATCAGATTAAACTTAGATTATGATTCAAATGCAAACCGAATAATGTTCATCGTATGCCACCGGGTATATTGCTTTGTCATATCATGCACCAGATATTGTCCAATGCATACACATGCATCGAAAGGTATATCATATCTTGTCGACGTGCACGCCAGACCCTGCACACAAGGTACTTGTTCATCTGCAAACCTGTTCATCTGGGTTTTTTTTATATATATAATGTTTCATATTTTAAGTGTATGTCGAAACACCTGCATAAGTCAATTCCTTCCTTGAAAGTCTGTGTCAAGGCTTGTCAAGTTTCTTACTGACTGTCGACTCATTGTTTTAAACCAGCATCAGTATAACAGTTTTTCTACAAAACACTTTACTTGTATATCTATGTCACAAACACCACATACTCCCGCAGAGAAACCAATCAGTCTTATTGGTTTCTCAAAATATTTTATTTATTTGGCCAATTTTCTCGATTTTTTTGTGTTTTTAGTTTTAGATAATTCCATCATTTTAATCATACTCGGATTTTTTAAGATAAAACATTTTCAAACATCTATTTCCCAAGTCAGATCAACGAGGAAATTTCAAAATAAAATGGAACTCATCTTCATCATAGTTTGAACTGCAAACGGTACACACTTTTAAAATTCTCTATATCTTGGAAACAGTCTTTACCCATATTTAAGATATGGACCGATGTTCTTATTTAAGTAATTTATTTGGAATATTCCTTAAGTATTGTTTTTTCTCGGGTAGCATTGCAGATCAAACTCTTGGTACGAATGCGTCAGATCCCCCCCCCCCCCCCCCCCCCCCCCCATGCGTTTGATTTCGGGCAAGCTTTGTAATACTTAGAATTAGATTTTTCACAAAATTATAACTCTCTTTGAGAGAAATAGATGAAGATCACCCGCTTCGAACCAACCCTAGTCAACACTCGCTTTTGTGTCTACCACCCTTCGCTGTTTTGATCGGAGATAGTCTAGTTCATCACGTGACCTTTTTGGAGTATCGTCTTAACCCGCCGTTTTGATATGCTTTCTTGCTATGTATAATTATGTAATTAGTTAATATTTATTTGCCAGTCGTATTTCAATTCTTAGTTTGTGAAATGACCTCTTGTTTCATGCTATACGCGTGACAGAGCGAAATAAATGAATTTGAATTATTCTGAATATAAAATTACATGCGCAAAGACATCGTTTACACTTCGAGCGATAATGATATGAATTAGTGTTGGGTCGCTCCTATTTTACTTTAATTTTTTGACATTGTTAATAAAATGGTTATGCAAACTTCAAAATATTATATTTAATAGAAAGTACACAGTTTTTAACAGATATTTAAATGTTATATTATTGTAATCAGTTATGAAATGAATATCTAACCATTTAGTCCCTTTGAAGGGTATCCATTCTTCACCAGTCAACAAACAACTTTTGGCCAACTGGTAAACCCGTTTGGACCGTGATGAGGGTGGTTCTCAGTGAAGCTTGAGATCATTAATAATATGTATTATTTTATAATAGTGTATGTCATGATTACATCATCACTATATACAAC
Organism: Ylistrum balloti; assembly: GCF_031769215.1. Classification (NCBI taxonomy): domain Eukaryota; kingdom Metazoa; phylum Mollusca; class Bivalvia; order Pectinida; family Pectinidae; genus Ylistrum; species Ylistrum balloti. The sequence goes on from NW_026782204.1 coordinate 312,102, forward strand.
AATGGACTCTTTTTTTTAATATTAACTGTGAGAGTGGATTGTGGATTACTGCACGCCCTGAATTTCGGTCACATCATCTTTCCACCACAGATAGATGTTCATACTGTAATGATATATTGTTTTACTAAAGTACTTTGATTTTTCTATATGTGTAAGTGTATCTAAAAAAAATCCAAAAAAAAAAAAAAAATCATAGCATGTTTGGACTTTTTCTCATATTGTGAAAAGAAATTTTTCAAATAAGTACAGTTTTTATTTTTAATTTTCCATCTTGAACATACACAGAACAAAACATTAACACTATCGATCTGACATCATTTAATTCTGGAATGTTGCGATTTCTAAGTACAGTAACCCCAATTCAAAACTTCTTGTAAAACTATGAAAGTAATTGATAAATTGAAGCAAAAGATCGAGGAAAAAATAGATGTTTACATACCTTTCTTTTTCTAGAATTAATATGCACTGTCTTCGACACATGTAACTGACGACTCAAATAAGGAAAAATGTTATGAACAGTTAACTAGTTATTTTCTATGATAAAACAAACGTGACCCGAAATGCTGAAAGTCAAACTGATGTTCTATGCCACGATGCTGGAATGCTTTAAAAAGACACATCATCTACAATATACAAGCACGTCGGGTCTATTTCGTCACATTTTTCAAATTTCGTTTTTTTTTCTTTATCATAGGAACGTTTTAAATTTTTTAATATTAGTACATTGAAGTACGTACGTACAATGTATATTTTTTCAGACTGCATCGACTGTTACGTCATACGAGACGATCGTAATCTTTATAGTGTTGAAGATGAAGTTCAGAATGTAATATCATTTTGTGTTACACCGGGCGAATTTCAGGTGAATCGAAAAATTGTAAGATTTTTACGCCCCTTTTATATAACCATCAAAGGTGAAATGAACATGAGACGAATTCATGCATAATGGTACCATTTATTTTTCAACGCTGTATCGGTAAACTTATATTGAATCATTTTTATCTCCAAGAGTTACTTCCCTTCGTTTAATATCGATTAGCTTTGACAGAGGCTCGGGTGTACAGTTTTCCTGTGTTAGTATAATATCAATGTTTTTACTTCATAAAAAAGGACAATGTTATTACTTATCGAAATGTCATGCAAAATAAACATTTCATCGCCTGTGTTATATTTTAGCTAATCGGAATACGTCGATTAATACAACACTCGCGTGTATATACACAAGAACTGAGAGGTCGGATAGGACAGGTGTCCAAAAACTCGGCCACCGGATTAGACAGGATAATGGAATGTCTAGTGGTCAGATTATATACAGGACTGGAATATTCAGTTGTCAGATAATAAGTGATGCTTGAAAACTCTGTAACAGGACAGGAGACTAGAAAGAATGAGACCGAAATATCTGTTTGTTTCATATAGCTTTCTTTGTTGTTGTTGATATGTAATGTTTCTAACGTTATATAAGTTTATCATCGAAATAAACTATTGAATTTGTACACGTATTTATGAGTTTTATCTTAGCTCACACTTTTTACTTATTTATTACTTTTTTGACATGCAATAACTGACCTTAAATATTCATTACATCCAGCTTTTTTTTACTTTTTTAATACAACGAATGGTCTTCATCAATTTTGGTTCTATTCCCAGAGTGGATGTGAAAAGGTATGAGATCACCCACCCGACCACGTGGGTTTTCCCCAGGTAGTCCGGTTTCCTCCCACTATAAGACCCCTCGCGAGCCAACAAGAGTGATTTATATAAGTTGAAAAAACTTGTTTCGAAATTGTAAAATAAATAAAGTTTATTATTATATCCATTTCTGAATAATAGTTAGTTCCCTTAGACTCCAAGCATATATTTGTCTGTCGAACACGAACGAGGGTTCATAATTAAAAAAATCAACAAAAAAGTATTTGGAAACTTGGTATAACACTAAGTATAACATATTTAAGGATTAAAGTGCTTTTCAGTGATTTTATAGATATTTGTAATTGAAGACGAAGCAAGGCTTAGATAATAAAATGGTAAATAAACAGATAATAAAATCAATAAACAATCTTTATAAAAAAAAAAAACAGAAAAATCAGAAAAAATTGATATGACTTTTGTGATCGATTTATAGTGTATTAATTCAGGTCCGAATTGTAGATACCAGGAAATATTTAACAATATTAAATGAAAAAACGACATCAAAAAGGTAATAAGATATAATGATTATTAAGTTTAAAGATTGTTATATTCCTAATTACACACAAACTTTCATCAATATATAATTCTACCTTTTTGTCGATGTACCATTACCATAGCGGTAAATATAGACAGTTGATATTTATAGGCATGTGGTAGTTATAAACGGGTGGTAGTTAAAAACAGATGGTAGTTATAGACAGGTGGTAGATATAGACAGGTGGAAGTTATAGACAGGTGGTAGTTATAGACAGGTGGTAGTTATAGACAGATGGTAGTTATAGACAGGTGGTAGGTATAGACAGGTGATAGTTAAAGACAGGTGGTAGTTATAGACAGGTGGTAGTTATAGACAGGTGGTAATTACAGACAGGTGGTAGTTACAGACAGGTGGTAGTTATAGACCGGTGGTAGGTATAGATAGGTGATAGTTAAAGACAGGTGGTAGTTATAGACAGGTGGTAGTTATAGACAGGTGGTAATTACAGACAGGTGGTAGTTACAGACAGGTGGTAGTTATAGACAGGTGGTAGTTATAGACGGGTGGTAGTTATAGACAGGTGGTAGTTATAGACAGGTGGTAGTTATAGACAGGTGGTAGTTATAGACAGGTGGTAGTTATAGACCGGTGGTAGGTATAGATAGGTGATAGTTAAAGACATGTGGTAGTTATAGACAGGTGGTAGATATAGACATGTGGCAGTTATAGACGGGTGGTAGTTATAGACAGGTGGTAGTTATAGACAGGTGGTAGTTATAGACAGGTGGTAGTTATAGACAGGTGGTAGTTATAGACAGGTGGTAGTTATAGACAGGTGGTAGATATAGACAGGTGGTAGTTATAGACAGGTGGTAGTTATAGACAGGTGGTAGTTATAGATAGGTGGTAGTTATAGACAGGTGGCAGTTATAGACGGGTGGTAGTTATAGACAGGTGGCAGTTATAGACAGGTGGTAGTTATAGACAGGTGGTAGTTATAGACAGGTGGTAGATATAGACAGGTGGTAGTTATAGACAGGCAAACGAAAAAAGGAGGAAGAAAAAAAACCGAGTTAAATAATCTAGGCGGTAAATACAGACAGTTGATACATATAGACATGTGGTAGTTATAGACAGGTGGTAGATATAGACATGTGGTAGTTATAGACAGGTGGTAGATATAGACAGGTGGTAGATATAGACAGATGGTAGTTATAGACCGGTGGTAGATATAGACAGGTGGTAATTATAGACAGGTGGTTGATATAGACAGATGGTAGTTATAGACGGGTGGTAGTTAAAGACAGGTGGTAGTTATAGACAGGTGGTAGTTAAAGACAAGTGGTAGTTATAGACCGGTGGTAGTTATAGACGGGTGGTAGTTAAAGACAGGTGGTAGTTATTGACAGGTGGTAGTTAAAGACGGGTGGTAGTTATAGACGGGTGGTAGTTATAGACAGGCGGTAGATATAGACAGGTGGTAGTTACAGACTGGTGGTAGTTAAAGACAGGTGGTAGTTATAGACAGGTGGCAGATATAGACAGATGGTAGTTATAGACAGGGGGTAGTTATAAACAGGTGGTAGATATAGACAGGTGGTAGATATAGACAGGTGGTAGATATAGACAGGTGGTAGATATAGACAGGTGGTAGATATAGACAGGTGGTAGATATAGACAGGTGGTAGATATAGACAGGTGGTAGATATAGACAGGTGGTCGATATAGACAGATGGTAGTTATAGACAGCTGGTAGTTACAGACAGGTGGTAGATATAGACAGGTGGTAGTTAAAGACAGGTGGTTGATATAGACAGGTGGTAGATATAGACAGGTGGTAGATACAGACAGGTGGTAGATACAGACAGGTGGTAGATATAGACAGGTGGTAGATATAGACAGGTGGTAGATATAGACAGGTGGTAGATATAGACAGGTGGTAGATATAGACAGGTGGTAGATATAGACAGGTGGTAGATATAGACAGCTGGTAGGTATAGACAGGTGGTAGATATAGACAGGTGGTAGATATAGACAGGTGGTAGATATAGACAGGTGGTAGATATAGACAGCTGGTAGATATAGACAGGTGGTAGATATAGACAGGTGGTAGATATAGACAGGTGGTAGTTACAGACAGGTGGTAGACATAGACAGGTGGTAGATATAGACAGGTGGTAGATATAGACAGGTGGTAGATATAGACAGGTGGTAGATATAGACAGGTGGTAGTTACAGACAGGTGGTAGATATAGACAGCTGGTAGGTATAGACAGGTGGTAGATATAGACAGGTGGTAGATATAGACAGGTGGTAGATATAGACAGGTGGTAGATATAGACAGGTGGTCGATATAGACAGGTGATAGATATAGACAGGTGGTAGTTATAGACATGGTAGATATAGACAGGTGGTAGTTATAGACAGGTGGTAGTTATAGACAGGTGGTAGTTATAGACAGGTGGTAGTTATAGACAGGTGGTAGATATAGACAGGTGGTAGATATAGACAGGTGGTAGATATAGACAGGTGGTAGATATAGACAGGTGGCAGATATAGACAGATGGTAGTTATAGACAGGGGGTAGTTATAAACAGGTGGTAGATATAGACAGGTGGTAGATATAGACAGGTGGTAGATATAGACAGGTGGTAGATGTAGACAGGTGGTAGATATAGACAGGTGGTAGATATAGACAGCTGGTAGATATAGACAGGTGGTAGATATAGACAGGTGGTAGATATAGACAGGTGGTAGATATAGACAGGTGGTAGATATAGACAGGTGCTAGATATAGACAGGTGGTCGATATAGACAGGTGGTAGATATAGACAGGTGGTAGATATAGACAGGTGGTAGATATAGACAGGTGGTAGATATAGACAGGTGGTAGATATAGACAGACAGGTGGTAGATATAGACAGCTGGTAGATATAGACAGGTGGTAGATATAGACAGCTGGTAGATATAGACAGGTGGTAGATATAGACAGGTGGTAGATATAGACAGGTGGTAGATATAGACAGCTGGTAGATATAGACAGGTGGTAGATATAGACAGGTGGTAGATATAGACAGGTGGTAGATATAGACAGGTGGTAGATATAGACAGGTGGTAGATATAGACAGGTGGTAGATATAGACAGGTGGTAGATATAGACAGGTGGTAGATATAGACAGGTGGTAGATATAGACAGGTGGTAGATATAGACAGGTGGTAGATATAGATAGGTGGTAGATATAGACAGGTGGTAGATATAGACAGGTGGTAGATATAGACAGGTGGTAGATATAGACAGGTGGTAGATATAGACAGGTGGTAGATATAGACAGGTGGTAGATATAGACAGGTGGTAGATATAGACAGGTGGTAGATATAGACAGGTGGTAGATATAGACAGGTGGTAGTTACAGACAGGTGGTAGTAGACAGGTGGTAGATATAGACAGGTGGTAGATATAGACAGGTGGTAGTTACAGACAGGTGGTAGTTACAGACAGGTGGTAGATATAGACAGGTGGTAGATATAGACAGGTGGTAGATATAGACAGGTGGTAGATACAGACAGGTGGTAGTTACAGACAGGTGGTAGATATAGACAGGTGGTAGATATAGACAGGTGGTAGATATAGACAGGTGGTAGATATAGACAGGTGGTAGTTACAGACAGGTGGTAGTTACAGACAGGTGGTAGATATAGACAGGTGGTAGTTATAGACGGGTGGTAGTTAAAGACAGGTGGTAGTTATTGACAGGTGGTAGTTAAAGACGGGTGGTAGTTATAGACGGGTGGTAGTTATAGACAGGCGGTAGATATAGACAGGTGGTAGTTACAGACTGGTGGTAGTTAAAGACAGGTGGTAGTTATAGACAGGTGGCAGATATAGACAGCTGGTAGATATAGACAGGTGGTAGATATAGACAGGTGGTAGATATAGACAGGTGGTAGATATAGACAGGTGGTAGATATAGACAGCTGGTAGATATAGACAGGTGGTAGATATAGACAGGTGGTAGATATAGACAGCTGGTAGATATAGACAGGTGGTAGATATAGACAGGTGCTAGATATAGACAGGTGGTCGATATAGACAGATGGTAGTTATAGACAGCTGGTAGTTACAGACAGGTGGTAGATATAGACAGGTGGTAGATATAGACAGGTGGTAGATATAGACAGGTGGTAGATATAGACAGGTGGTAGATATAGACAGGTGGGAGACAGGTGGTAGATATAGACAGGTGGTAGATATAGACAGGTGGTAGATATAGACAGTTGGTAGATATAGACAGGTGGTAGATATAGACAGCTGGTAGATATAGACAGGTGGTAGATATAGACAGGTGGTAGATATAGACAGGTGGTAGATATAGACAGGTGGTAGATATAGACAGGTGGTAGATATAGACAGGTTGTAGATATAGACAGGTGGTAGATATAGACAGGTGGTAGATATAGACAGGTGGTAGATATAGACAGGTGGTAGATATAGACAGGTGGTAGATATAGACAGGTGGTAGATACAGACAGGTGGTAGATACAGACAGGTGGTAGATATAGACAGGTGGTAGATATAGACAGGTGGTAGTTACAGACAGGTGGTAGTTACAGACAGGTGGTAGATATAGACAGACAGGTGGTAGACAGGTGGTAGATATAGACAGGTGGTAGATACAGACAGGTGGTAGATACAGACAGGTGGTAGATATAGACAGGTGGTAGATATAGACAGGTGGTAGATATAGACAGGTGGTAGATATAGACAGGTGGTAGATATAGACAGGTGGTAGTTACAGACAGGTGGTAGACATAGACAGGTGGTAGATATAGACAGGTGGTAGTTACAGACAGGTGGTAGTTACAGACAGGTGGTAGATATAGACAGGTGGTAGATATAGACAGGTGGTAGTTACAGACAGGTGGTAGTTACAGACAGGTGGTAGATATAGACAGGTGGTAGATATAGACATGTTGCTGATTGAGATTGGTTGTAGATGTCTGTGATGCTGATTTTACCTGTTCCCATCTTTGAACCTTGTGACGTTTGATCTTGAGAAAATTTGATTGGTCGATGAATTATTAATTATCTGAATCACTTCCTTTTTATCTTTTTGTCCAGGGGGTTCGAATCATGTGTTTCTGCAAAGAAATCAATAATGCAACGCCTGTTTTCACACAGTTTGGGGGGGAAATAGTGAAAGGATGGAGTAAACACGAGGAATGACCGCACAAAGAAAGAGAGAAAGTAAGAGATGTAGAACAGGGACGAATGAAGAAATGAAAGAACGTGTGAAATAGGGAACAAAAGAAGGAACAGGCGAACGAAAAAAGAAGGAAGGGAAAACGTATATACACAGAACACAATTTAAAAAACTGTCTGTACGTTGTTCGAAATACCCTGGAATTTATTGCGTTTGCGAAGTTATAAATAATGCATGCATTTTATCTCTATAGATATATTTTATTTATTCTCCTCTTGTGAACCTACATGTATTTCTGAGGTGTGCAGAAAAGCATGTGTATATAGAATGTATTGACCTTCCAACGACGGGCGTACGTGACGGTTATTGTTTTAAACTCACTTTCGGCAAGCTACAAGTGGATTTGATCTTTGAAAGTGAAGTATTCAAATCAGATCGAAACAATGACGTCATCATATGTCTATTTTACCACTTTGATGACTACTTAATTCGTTGATACGCCTTCTAAGGGTAATTTTTAACGAATTTATAACTTTCGCGTCGTTTTCATGGGATTTATAAGGTATTTTCAAGTAAGGAGAATTCATATTGTGCATGCAGATAAATTCCATCCGTTTCAGATGGCAGTAAGTAAACACAGGAAAAATGCAGCAAGGCACCAATTGACCGGATTTGATCGAGCACCTGTCCTATCAGGACACGACATGATCCACGAAATTGAAGTGGACTGTTATCACACAAGAGGCCAGCGTTATCTTGTTTAAGATTGAAGTAGCAGTGTTCCTTCTGCGGTAGACTTAAGATATACCCGGTCAATCTTGTACTCAAGTTTCTTAATACCGTGCAGATGGATCGAAAGGTGGACATTAGACTCCAAACCTTTAAGTCAGTTTGGATTGAATAAGTAGCTGGCAAATTGGCTTAGAAATAATTATATTTGTACAGTTTGGTTTGTGTGATAAGTAAACAGTTGGGGTATTTACATTTTTTTTTTCAAATGTTTTAAATATTATGTGTGGTCAGTTTGAAGTTACACGTTTTCTCTGGACATCACTAAGGTCAATCTGTGGGCATGGATATTACGTCACAGCGATCGAAATTGGTATTTTAACAAATGTTTGTGTCAATACATGTATTGATTGTTCAGTGTGTTAAGATCGAAAGTCTTTAGACTGACCAGTAGACTAGGGACTTTGAAGAAGACTTACACATCTTTGCACGTTCAGCTTTCTTGAAAAAAATTGTCCCCCTCGCCTTTGTCCGAACGGTAATATGGACGCAGTTAAGCCACCGGATATTGAGATTACTGCACCGGAACCATTCCTTGAACCGGAAGTACTACCGCCGTTAGATGGCTCCCAGGAGAAAACTTCAGAAACGTAAGTAAGAAACGAAGAAAATGCGTCGTAACTTGTAATGTCCATAACGATATGTTTGTCGTTTTACAGCGACCACTGTCTATAACGATGTGTTTGTCGTTTTAAAGCGACCACTGTCTATAACGATATGTTTGTCGTTTTACAGCGACCACTGTCTATAACGATGTGTTTGTCGTTTTAAAGCGACCACTGTCTATAACGATATGTTTGTCGTTTTACAGCGACCACTGTCTATAACGATGTGTTTGTCGTTTTAAAGCGACCACTGTCTATAACGATATCTTTTGCCGTTTTACAGCGGCCACTGTCTATAACGATATGTTTGCCGTTTTACAGCGACCACTGTCTATAACGATGTGTTTGCCGTTTTACAGCGACCACTGTCTATAACGATATGTTTGCCGTTTTACAGCGGCCACTGTCTATAACGATGTGTTTGCCGTTTTACAGCGGCCACTCTCTATAACGATGTGTTTGCCGTTTTACAGCGGCCACTGTCTATAACGATATGTTTGCCGTTTTACAGCGACCACTGTCTATAACGATGTGTTTGCCGTTTTACAGCGACCACTGTCTATAACGATATGTATGCCGTTTTACAGCGACCACTATCTATAACGATGTGTTTGTCGTTTTACAGCGGCCACTGTCTATAACGATATGTCTGCCGTTTTACAGCGGCCACTGTCTATAACGATATGTTTGCCGTTTTACAGCGGCTACTGTCTATAACGATATGTTTGCCGTTTACAGCGGCCACTGTCTATAACGGCCGGTTTGACCACTTTGTTCCAAAGTTTGATACTCGTCGTATTTTGAGTTCTATATATAGACGCTGGAGATGGAATTGATATTAACAGTTAGTACTATAGAAAGCTATAATGACAGCTACAGACAAATGTCAGTATGTATAACAGCTATAAAGAGATATCGGTGACCGCTTTAGAAAGTGTTCATATTTAACACGCTGGTCACTATAGACATCAGTTGATGCTGACGGTGGCCGTTATAGACAGATGTCGATATCACACTTCACACTTTAGGGGTGGGTTTAGTTTCCTCAACCCCTCGACTTATCCCTCCCCTCTGTAAAATAAAATGTTCTTCATTTCATCTATCTCATGTACAACATCTTTAATTAAAGAAGCAACTGTACACAGAAGTCCGAGTATGTACTGTGCTGCTGATGTAAACGACAGAATTCAGGCTCATTAAATTAAGTCCAATGATAACATTTTGAGTAAAAGAGAAATTTATGTCTAGTGAATCTGTGAGTAATGGGTATCAACATATGTTGTAGTTAAGAGCATATATTGTGTAAGTAGAATGTCAAATTCCCAAAAATCAATAAATCGATCAAATCAATCCTGGACAAGATAAACAAAATCCGCGGAAGATTGATAAAGTTTTAGTTTAATACGACTCGGATAAAACAACCCATAACTCTCTAGGGGACATGTTGACGTGTCCGAAGTACTGGCCGTTTTTTTTACCCGGAGTCTTAGCCAAAAATTGACCTTTGGTCAAACCTTTGTTAAATAACTCGAAAATATCAATTACGAACCCGGCCAAAATTCTTCTCGTGAAACTTGCCTAGTCAATATAAATAAATTTTACCGTAGAATAGTCATTATTCTAAGAACACACAACTACTTTGAACAGAACACAGATCTCAGATAAGTCATCATAGCACGTGTTAATCGGTCCTAATCTGACATCAGCAAATACTGAATGGAACAAACTTCATTCTTTTTCAACAAAAGTCATCTCTTTTCAATTTCAATTTTTCTAAATCATTTCAGTAATCACCGAGAGATACAGAGGGGGAGGGATGGATATTCCATATTCCTTTTTTCTCCACTCTCTCTTTTTTTAACAAACAAATGAATATAGGCTGTGAGTTGATGCCCCAGATGTGTAACAATTCAGTGTTTTGGTAATAGAATTGTTGCCAATATAACTGCAATTGGCATTTTTATAGACCCTAGGAGTCTTGCTTGGGTTAGGCTGTCATGAGAAATTTGCCAGAAGGACATCTCGCAATTATATCGACTATAATTACATTCAGAACATAATTTATAATTCATTTTACAAGTACCAGCAACATGTATGGCTTAGTTATACCGTTATAAAATGTAAACAAAAATAGAAAGAAAGAAAATCAATCTTATACAACGGAGTAAAATTAGTAATGGGAACAGCCGAAACAATGAACTGCCAAAAAGAGCGTTATGACGTCACAACACTGCAGGACCAGTTGCAATTATAGTCTCATAATTACATTGGCCATCGAGTAGCGTTGTAATGGGATGACAGAGGTAAAATGTAAAACTTTAATTTAGCATGACAACAAGCTAACAAATCTCTTCATACGTGTTATTGAAATAGACAAAAATCGATACTGATTATCGACCGAGAATAACAGTAAATCCTTGGTAATTCCGTGAGTTTAATATATAAGGTCAAGGAATCAATAACACTAACCCTTCTTTGTAAATTTCTACACGAACAAATTTCACACAGACACGCCCCTGTCAACAGGCAAGCAAATGCGAAAATCGATTCGGGGTCTGTCAAAATTCGAAGATTATTACAAACGATTAATGGTTATAATGTAAGTGTATCTTCATTATGAATATATTCATAGATGTGACCCACTAGATAAAATGTACAAATATGTGAAGTATCTGTTGATTCAAATGAGTTTTGTATCAGTATCATAGGTATTTTTCATTCATGTCAATAAATTTAATGAAATGAAATTACAGTTTCTTTCCGTTTGAAACATCACTACCAATTTTGTAATATTGAACGACCAGCATGCACCAAGTGATTAAATGGAAAATCCTTTGTTCCACCTAGCTCAACTAGCTACTAATGATTGCATTGAAAATGTATATATAAAAAAAATCCAGCGGAGATTCGAGAAATGGAATCAATCCCATCATATGTTCTTCTATTTATTTCTCTGTCGTTCTGTCTATCCTGCCACATTTACCTCTAAATTCCTCTTCCTCCTGAGTGTTAGAGTGTGGATAACATATGTTTCTTTCCTTGTCTTTCATTCCTCTATAAATCCCTTTTTTTCTTTCAGCATGTTTATCTCTCTTTCTTTCTCTTTCATTCATTACTCAGTTTCTCTTTCTCCCTCTGTTTTTTTTTCCTGTTCTTACTGTTTTTGTAGAACCTCCGCTCTCGTCCTAGGGAATAAGACTCAATAAACAAGTTCACACGATGTCTGATAGAGTGTTTACTCGTGTTTGTCAGAGGCCGATATGTTTAGTTTCGGCTTCAGATTTGTATAGACAGATTTACTGAGAATTCATGTTTATATGTCAACAGCATTTCCATGGAACAGTTGTACGCATAGGGAAACCCTACCACACCAACACACACCCACACTTACACCCCCCCCCCACCCACACCCTCCACCCACACACCAACCCACACGCACACCCACCCACCCACACGTACAAACACCAATCCAGACGCACCCCCCCCCCACACACACACACACAACCACCACCACACACATTAGAAGTCTTTTCTGCCCGCACTTCAAAATATAATCGAACGCACCCAGATTTATTCACCTCCCGTTGCATGTACAAGTGTTTGTTTAAACTAAATATGATTACTTTTATTGTATAGCCTGGGTTCTAAACCGTTAAACCACTTCAGGTTAGCCATAGAATCCAACAAACTTTCGACGCAGGTTATAAAACATGTCACCGAGATCTATTGTTATCACCAGTCCGCCTTATTTTATAAAGATAGCTATTTAATTACACTTATCTTACCACTGTAACAAGCCTTGGCGTTTCTGCAACGATCAAATTATTCTCGTTCAAATATAATTTCTTCTGTGTTTGTTCAAGGCACTGATTCGGCATTAGAGTTATATTAGATCGGGACACACAATCTTGATGTCCTCCCAAACAGTTCATAGCCAATCAGAAGGAAGTTAATGAAATAATGAACCGACCGAGTATTGAAGGAGGCTACACCATTAAACAGCTTATTCTATTTATCAAGTTAGCGTTCGTTTAATATCTCAGTATTTCGGCTAGTAGGAACTCTTTTTCTACATAAATTACTCACATCACTTTTAGCATTTTGATTACAAGACCATGTGACTTAAAACAAATGCAGTGAATTAAATAAAATTCATAAGATACATGGTTTCCGTTATTCAAAAATATTCTATATTTGGTGACATACATACAGTAGCATCGTCAAGTTTATCCTCTACTCCAATAAACTGCTGTGAGAAAAAAATGATCTAGATTTTGACTTTTCTTTAATCAATACAGATTTTCCTCAGTTGCCTCCGAGGCTTCAAACCTTAGGGCCATAGCATCACTGACGAGTCCTATCAGGACGAAACAGCTGTATGATGTAGCATCACTGACAAGTTCTAGAAGGACGAAACAGCTGCATAATGTAGCATCACTGACGAGTCCTATAAGGACGAAACAGCTGTATGATGTAGCATCACTGACAAGTTCTAGAAGGACGAAACAGCTGCATAATGTAGCATCACTGACGAGTCCTATAAGGACGAAACAGCTGTATGATGTAGCATCAAAAACGAGTTCTAGAAGGACGAACCAGCTGTAAGATGTAGCATCACTGACAAGTTCTAGAAGGACGAAACAGCTGCATAATGTAGCATCACTGACGAGTCCTATAAGGACGAAACAGCTGTATGATGTAGCATCAAAAACGAGTTCTAGAAGGACGAACCAGCTGTATGATGTAGCATCACTGACAAGTTCTAGAAGGACGAAACAGCTGTATGATGTAGCATCACTGACGAGTCCTAGAAGGACGAACAGCTGTATGATGAAGCATCACTGACGAGTCCTAGAAGGACGAAACAGCTGTATGATGAAGCATCACTGACGAGTCCTGGAAGGAGGAAACAGCTGTATAATGTAGCATCTCTGACGAGTCCTAGAAGGACGGAACAGCTTTATGATGTAGCATCACTGACGAGTCCTAGAAGGACGGAACAGCTTTATGATGTAGCATCACTGACGAGTCCTACAAGGGCGGAACAGCTGTATGGTGTATCATCACTGACGAGTCCTAGAAGGAGGAAACAGATGTATGATGTAGCATCTCTGACGAGTCCTAGAAGGGCGGAACCGCTGTATGATGTAGTTTCACTGACGAGGCCTATAAGGGGGGAACAGCTGTAAGATGTAATATCACTGACGAGTCCTAGAAGGAGGAAACAGCTGTATGATGTAGCATCACTGACGAGTCCTATAAGGGCGGAACAGCTGTATGATGCAGTTTGTTTCAATGTTTCAAATTGTTACTATACCCAAACATTTTCTCTTGAAAGTATTTTTGTAACCACCCTCTGTTCTCAAAACTACAAACATAAATAATATTTCCAATTATTAATGCTTATTTCTTCCTCATGGTCAATAACTTTCAGCTGTTCCAATAAATTTCAATAACCAAAGTTTATTTCTATTTGCTATGACGTCATCTCTATCTTCCATTTCAATAAACTATAGTCCGAGAGGTAATTTCCGTTAATAAGAAACCGTTATAGTCTTCATCGGTATGTGAACACTCCTATTTACTATATTTAGAAACAGTGTAGCGGAAGTTTTTCGGTATACTTATTTATCTCCTGAAATATGTCCTTGAAATTTTAAAAATGATAAAAAGCCAAAATATCGCACTGTCATCACGGGCTCTTAAGTGAAGGATTTTTCTTGTCAGGTTTAATTTGCCCTAATCTTTTTCACGTCAGTTAAAGTCAGTTGATGTGATACTTGTCAGTGACCTGTCTTTATTTATAGCTTACCTTACGTGTGGGTTATCTTGGGTAAATATCAAACTGTGTTCAATTTCTCTAGTTACATGTGTACAACAGCCCTATACAGCTCACCGAGTAGAAATCTGACAATGACATCAAAGTCGCTAGGATTGAAAAGGACTTTTCAAAAATAGTTTGACATTTATTGACTTAAATTCAATACTTGGTCGTACATTTGAATGTATATATATATGCCACATAAGCTTGCCTTAGGTACTATCATATTTAAGAGCGTTATCTCCCTTAATTGGAAATTTTAGTCATAATACAGAGCTATATGCTACAGCTTTTGTATGTACAGCAGAACTTTATAAGTGCGTATATATCGTTTAGGTGATCAGTAGAACCTTGTTAGTTCGTATAGTCCATTTGCATGCACAGTAGAAACGTGTTAGTCTAAATATTTAGAAGTCGAAACTAGATTTATATGATATATGGTAAATATCAGAGCTAATTTCATTTTGATTCAAGTTTTTTTCCAAATTAAATTCGTCATGAAGATTCTTGATATGCGAAAGAAAAAGGAGATTAATTAAGTTAATGTACAAGTAATGTATACAACCAGTTAGAACATTTTGAAATGAACCTGACCACAGACAAACCAATCAGCGATGACCTTCTGGTATCCGAACTTGACCTCAGCATAACCTCCAAGGAGACCGCAAAATAGATAACATTTACTGGCGGTTTTCGATATGAAATGCCCCTGTACGAATCGAGGAGGTTGTTTTCGTGCATTTCAAAAAGTGAGATTAGTGGAAAACTTTTCGTTATCTCTAAGTCAATATTTTGAATTAAAAGTAAATATTTTCAAGATACATTCCCGTATAACTTTGTAACGTTTTTGTTGTAAAGAACGGCGGGTATCTTAAAGTCTTTTATATTTGTCTCCACGTGCTTGACAGGTGTGTATTCAAACAGATCGATACTCAATTATCGATAACTCTATTGATCTGTTCATTGACCGTGCGATATGTCGCGCGCTAGTTTAAAGAAGATTGATGATAACACAGGAAACAAAAGTCTCCATTACACCTGACGTAAATTTATGGAACTCTTCTGTGATTGGAGATACAGAATTATCTTTTTTTTTCCTTGTCGAGCGCAACAAAATATGAATGAATTCTTTTATTCACATATACAACCATTGCAGTGCTAAAAAATGACCTCAACAACAGCTTGACGGAAAATAAATAAAATTTGTTATGTTGATTTTAAAAGTGAATATGTATCTAAGACTTTTAAAACATTGCAAGACCTTATTCGAACGTAATACTCAGTTAAAATGTATATTTTGCAATGTCATGAGTGTAACCATTGTTTTGATTCCTTTATATCAAGAAACTGTCACGGCTAACGATACTTGGCACAATGTACTCGGGCTTCAGAAGAACCTTGCGCAACTGTTTTAACGTAAAATAACGATAAAAAATATATAAAGACTATTGTTACGGAAAGAATTCTTCAGTTACATGTATGTCGTAATTTTGTGTCCCATTATTATATAGCTATTTACCCGAGGTATATCGAATACTGCCAAGAAACAAAATGGCTACTGTCTTGACCATTTGGTGTTAGCAGGCACAGGAAAATGAGGAAAGCCAAGCGACACACTCGACAAAGCCAAAATGAGCCCGTCGATTGGTGAGAAAAAAATATAAATATTTATCATATATGCGAGGAATGAAACGTTTTCAAAGTTTGTTGCCATATTCAAAATTTTCTGAATGATATTTGTTTAATTCAGTAAAGTTTAATATTAATGCTTGAAGTACAATATTTACTATCATTTAATGTCTATTTACCTTACACGGGGAAAGTTATTTTTATTGTTATTCTACTCGTAAGTAAACACTAGAGAACACTCGAATGCTCATCAAATGTCATTGTGTTTACCTTATCTGATTAGAGGAGTTCCAAGAGGATACTTAACATACTATATATCACTGGTGTATTTTCTGTTCTCATATGCCATCTGGTGGGGACCGTCCGTATTATATGTTTACAACATGACAATACGACACAATATGGCGACTCAATCTCTATCAACATTTTCATTTTTCGTATTGACAGGTTCACGTGCGCCATCTGATTGCAACAAATATATTATATACAATTGCATCTATGCGCCACCTGGTGGTAACATTTGTAGTTTTAGATTGTTCGTGTACATTTGATTAATATTTATATCTTAACATGTACAAGTACGCCATCTTGTGGCGTCAATTATGTATGTTTTATTTTTCACAAATTTATTGAACGTAATTCAAGGCCAGGAATGGTATTTCGGCGTGATAACGCTATAAATGTACTTTACATTGGCCATCATCTGTGAACCTTATCTGTTGCGCGAATTTTATCCACACACAATGAATCGACGAATTAAAAGCAGCCAGTTTTTAAGCTTTGTAGGTTGTACTGGTATGGTAAATTGTGCCTTGTAGTCATCACTTGACAGGGTTTTGTCGTATTTCATACCACCACTTGTTTGTTTTACCGTAATGTTCGTATGAGAAGTTTCTTATGTCTTTAACTTATCCTACAACGTAATCCAATTTACGTCCCCTTAGTTTATTCAGCACGCACGCAGTTTCAAGCTTATTATCTACTGATAGGGTAAACAAAAGAAATACATTTTAATAAAATAAAATTTTTATGTAAAAGACGGACAGTTTTAAGATTAATTGTTTGCTTGCGAGTGTGTCCAATCTCAACACATTCTCGGTAATCCACGCTTGTGAAGTGGCTAATTCAAGCCATCGGAAATACAAGTTTTACAACGCCCATGACAAAAATGTTTACGAAGAATCGATTTTTGGTATATTGTATGTATGTGAGTTATTTGCAGCTAAAATATGAATGACAAAAGTTTATCCTTACTACGAATCAGATCCGATCGATAGAGAGAGAGGATCATAACACAAGTTTATTGTTTAACTAGAAGACTTGCACAATCCAACACAGAAATCGCTATTTATTTGTTTACCAGTTGTATTGATATTTATTTACTGTGGTACACTCGTTTTCCTTCATAAGTAATGTTCTCGATACTCCAGGGGTCACAGGGTCGCCGCAGTGAGCGAGAGTGGGCGTAACCGATAGAGTATCGAAAATGGATTACATGCAATGACTCCGATTCTGCATTACAGTTACAGTCTTGCTCAAGTGTACAAAGGGAAGGTTTATATATATATATATATATTTAAATGTTGGCATATATTGAAATGACAATCACACATTGATCTATATATATATACATACCTTGTAGTTGATTATATTGAATTGAGCTAACTAAAAACCTACGATGGTAAATTCTGTTTGAACAACTTATTGTCTGTTACAGAAACACACGCAAAATGATTTCAATTGAAATACAAAATTAAACATTACATTTATCTAGATCAAAGACTATCCCACGATGTAGTTTAAATAAATTACTATCAATTTGTTATCATTTATACTCTAATCATGATGTCCACAGATTAGCAGCTGAAACATAAATCGAGCCTTATATTATGAAACCATTTTATATCTGAAAAAGCACCATCTAGTGTCAGTCAGCAGTAGTAATGTTTCGTAGCGATATCCGGTGTTAATCTGATCGTGCGATGACGAGGCTCACTGTACTTGACACAGGAAGATTTTATGCCCCATCGTTCGGGCGGTGTAAATTACCTGTGTCATTTTAAGTCTTGATTAAACAGACAACATAGACAAATCAATTAGCATAAATCTGTTTAAAGCGCATATCTTCATTTCGTATCAGCTGTCATTGAGAAGTATGTGTACTATTATCGTTTGTGGAAATTCTTTTAAATAGGAGGGTACAATGTAGGTATATTTGGCACACATCAAGGGGTATCAACAGGGGTACATCTTTGTTTTAAATACAAGAACGAATTTTCATTCTAAAACAATCTGATCCAGATTTCAACATTGTTTTTTGGGATATTTGCTGTATAATTTTCGTTACCCAATGGTATTGTAATTTTTCCAGATTTATTTATTTATTTATCTGTCTATTGATCTTTTTTTTTCTATAAAAAATTATCATTTATTGATAATATCTTAAAGCTACATAAGAAATGAATCGATGCTTCGGTAAAAGTGCGGTACATCCTCATAACTGGCGTATGTACTATAATCTCCGGTGTACTTTACACAAATATGTGCCACAACGATTTAAATGGTTACATATTCTTTACCCGCGTTGTCCCTCGTGAGTGTCACGGTCGGGAGGAAACGTATTGTTGGGGGAGTCCAGAGTACGTCAGGGAGATCTGTTAGGACGGGTGATATTGATATCCAATACCGCTGTGTACCACATATTGTACTGTGGATACCGTTAGCAATAACGATACCGTGTCTATAAATCCATTCATTAACACTAGCATACTATATATACAATGTACTTATATCGTGTCGCCACACTCACCCGATACGGACAATCCATACATATTCCTTAATTTACGGATTTATCGTTAAAACTTCGTCAGATATTTCTGTGTGAAGTATTATTAATTAGCTGATAATCTGCTTCGTGACACGACAACAAAGATATTCAGTAACAAAGCATGGATTTAAACACCACGTGTTGAAAAACCTGTATTTCTGTAATTACTTCTCATTGTTACCGATGATGAATTATTAGCCGCTTAAAGGTTTAATTATTTCAAATAAGGAAAATTACTTATTTTTTGTGTATGAAATTACTTTATATTCCAATGGCATTCATGTCAGGATTTTAAAAGGATATTATCTAACAAAGTTGAAATCGTCTCTATTATACTAATATATGAGACTGTGTCATGGTTGGATGCCAATTTTGATAGCCTGGGAAATAATTTTGCTAGATTTTGAATCTAACATTTGTTGACTTGAGAACGACCTGGACCAAAATGTGTTTAGTATGACGACGTGGAAATAGGCTTTATGGATACATATAAAGAACATCTAGGATTCAGCATTAAGTAAACCGGATATACACAAACAATGTGCACAGTAAGTGATGTCACCTCAATATGTAAATAACTGTATCCCCAGAGTTGAACATTAACATAAAGTGTGTTCTCAACTACACACGAACTGATGTCGTCATCAGTTACTGTCACTCAAGCTGTGACGATGAGGTCGAAAAAGTCGACATTCTCTGTTAACAATGTGGTACCAAGTATACCTTCGTTGTTTCTCGAAGCCAGAGAGAAAAAACCACCTCGACATAACCGAGTACCTAATGAAGGAAGACGTTCTGGAAAGTTACGAATGGCCAAACTATCAACGTAAGTATACCATTTCCGGTTATCGGCTTACCATCCACATCGAGTAGTTCTTTAAGAAAAAAATCACCCTACCATTTGTCGAATTTTATCTTTTATTTATTGTCTATTTTCCATATACGTTGAACGACTTCAGTATAAGTAGATCAAAGTACAAAAAAATGTTTTGACGTCACTTCCGCTTGATGACGTCGATGAATCAAATATTTTAATTCAGACTCGCGAAGTTTATATCAATTAATGCATAAACCTGTTTTATTTGTACACACTCAAACATAAGTAGATCATCGTTTGATACGTGTGGACTTCGTCGTTTTCCGTCGAAGCGTTTGCTGCTGGAGCAAGTGATGTCATTTTCATAACTTAAATTGGTCTGAAGATATCTTATTGCTGTTGATCATAAACATTGCTCATTTAGTCATCTCTATAGTGAAAATAAACAAGAAAACAAATATATTACGTGATAACAATGACGAATGAAGGTATTGTATACATGTATATCAGAAATACTGATTGTAACCTTGTAAGAGCGGAGAACAGAAAAATGTGATGGGATGAAGGGGTGAGAAGACGAGAGGAGAATAGATGAAGAATATGTAGACATATTTAATATGGTGGCGTAGCTGATTTTTGGCCTTAAAATAACAAAACCAACACTTGTTATATTCATACTTTCCATCAAAACTTCATTTTAGTTTCTTGGCGAACTGTATCATGACTGTTAAACTTAAGATAGTAATTATGGTATGTGGTGGTGTCCTTTTCAAATCCAAAACTTTGTTTAAACAATTATTAAAAGTTATGATGTAATTCTTAAGCCAAACGATCGGTAAATTCATTGCTTGTGCCAACTGAATGTATACTTTTTTTCAAATCTGTATAGGTTAACTTTGAATATAACGACAATATCCAAATCAGTAATTACTTTTATTTCATTGGCATTTCTTATTCGGTGAAATTGTTGAAAGTTAGTACTTATCAACGTAAATAAAAGTCGATTCTAGTTAATCGTAAAATTATCTGACAAGAAAAGACCGATCACCTTTTTTGTTCACTTAAATTAAAACTTAACTTAAATAAAAATTTGAGATAATTTGCTTTAGTAATTAAGTTAATGACTTGAGATATTATCGTGCTTGTAAATTTTTGTACACTGTAGTTTTGGCAGCTGCAGAATCGACATTCCCACAATTAATTCAATTACAGCTAGAAGTTTAACAATGACTTAATTAGACATAAGTATACTCTCACAGTCGGGTAGACATATACTGCGTCGTGTATATAATTGTATAAACCTTGCTACTCCGGACACATTGAATTGTGAACAACTTGTTAGTTCGGACATATTGAAGTGTGAATAACTTGTTAGTCCGAACAAAATGGATTGTTTAAACCTTGCTGGTCCGGGCACATATAATGTTGTATACCTTTTAAGCCCGGAAAAAATTAATTGTTTAAACCTTGTTAGTCCGGACGCATAAAATAATGAATAACTTGTTAGTCCGGACACATAAAATTATGAATAACTTGTTAGTCCGGACACATAAAATTATGAATAACTTGTTAGTCCGGACACATAAAATTATGAATAACTTGTTAGTCCGGACACATAAAATTATGAATAACTTGTTAGTCCGGACACATAAAATTGTGTATTTATATCAATATCAGTGTATATATACTTTATATACATGTTTAATAAACAGGAATATTTTATTATTGAAGTCAATGTCATTCTCCCGTTGAAACAACAGTTTGTAATATATGTGCAGGACACGTTTCTTTAAAATCTCTCTAGATTCTTGATTGTGTCGCCTTAACAGAGACGTGTATACTTTTTTCCCGCTCTTCGGTACACCAATCAGTTTCATCTGAAACATTAGTTTTCCTTTACATGAGGTCAAAAGGTCAAAAATTTCCAACCCCACCTGAAGTTGATTCAAGATTATTTCTTAACAGATGATTCATTGTATAAACATGGAATGTGTGATATGTACCTGTATGTATTACATAAATATACCGTAAACTGTTATACAAGTCTCTTCAAACAAACAAACAAACATCCATGATTATAGATCTTTCAAAACAACAACAGCAAGCATCGATAAATAATACTTGTGTCAAGCAGTTGTTTTATATGACGTCATCGTTCAATAAGAAATTTTCTTTAGGTCCAAGTTAGCATGTCTGTCTGCAGAAGTTGGGTAAGAAGCCAAAAAAACACTGAATATTTGGCTTGTCGTATCAAGAGCAAGGTGGCTAGACAAAAAGGCTATATCAATATTTTATGTATTGTCTCTTACGGTCATGTATAATGTATATATCGTATCTAAAAACATATTAAATATATTGGGTAAAAAACCCCTCTATCTTTTTGAGAAATATTAGTGTTGGTAACCATGGAGCAATTTTATTTTTAGTTTCGCGCGTGTTTTGCTTCGTTTACGCCCTGTCAACACCCGCTGTCATTTTAGGCGAGTCTTTTGTAGTGCATTGTATCTGGTGGTTACCTCAATGAACAACATGCAGAATGCTCGCCTCATGCCACCCAGAACCATAAGGGTTAAGTGTCCGTGATTGCGTCCTTAGACTCCTGTACAAGAGGTACATTAAATCTGTAGTGTTAAGTCTGAAGGAAATTCACTGGATTTCGAAGATCTATCAAAGCCGAAAATAAAAGAAATTGCAATTGGTTTATCACAGTCCTTATTACACCATTACGCTTAACTTTTTTGCGAAAAGATGGAAAATAAAAATTGACTAGGCATCAGAAAGTCAAAAAGGGAAGAAAGTCATGATTTTTGGTAACGATGTTTATAGTTGTCTCAATATTTCGTATAGGTACCTTCAACCTCGGTAATTAAAATCAACGAAAGTAGACATATATCAGCATTTAGGTTGACTTTGATTAACCTTCTCAAAGTTGACAACAAAAAGCCACAAAGATTCTAAAATAAGAAGATTTTTTGTATTGTGTTCTGTTTATCGCGTGTTAATATCACGAGACACATCGACCCGGTTTCCTTACTTTTTCGATTGATCTCAAGTGAAAATCTTTACAAATATAACGAACGCCGTGAGTGATGTGTTATCGTTTGGTATTGAGGACGGTAGATGGACATCTACACACAAAAAAAAACCACACACACACACTAACACACACACACACACACACACACACACACACACACACACACACACACACACACACACACACACACACACACACACACACACACACACACACACACACACACACACACACACACACACACACACACACACCATCACACACACACACACACACACACACACACACACACACACACACACACACACACCACCACCACCACCACCACCATCACACACACACACACCACACACACACACACACACCACCACCACCACCATCACACACACACACACACACACCTCACATACATTCACACACACACACACACACACACACACACACACACACACACACACACACACACACACCCACCACACACACACACACACACCACACACACATACATACATATATACATATATATATATATGTGTGTGTGTGTGTGTGTGTGTGTGTGTGTGTGTGTGTGTGTGTGTGTGTGTGTGTGTGTGTGTGTGTGTGGTATATGCCAACTCATTTATCAATAGTTAATAACTATCTGGTCTTTGTGAAGAGAACTGTTATACCAGAATACAACATGTATCGTTAGCCTTGCCAAGACAATGTGTTATGTCCTGTCATAGTTTGTCTGTGTGTCAGTGTATAATAACCTAACCATTGTGTTATCCGTGTAGATCTGCTACATATACAGCCAGCTGTGACGTCAGTGAATGAAATAATCAGTTTAACATGTTTAACATTAATTGGTGCCATGTCAGGAAACGGGACACCCACATAGCGTGTATGATTTAAGGCCAAGTAAACAATAGATTTGTTTCTTATTTCATAATACCATGTATTATGTATGTATAGATCTGCCACAAGTAACTGCATTATTGAAGTACAAAAGTACAAACAAGGGATTTCGTTTGGAATTTCTGAGAAAAGCGTCAGGTAGTAAAAAATCTGCACAGGAAAATGTCTCTCCCGCTAGTGTTTCTCCGTCTAAATCAACACTGGTGTTCAAAAGAGCAGAAACCTGTCTGTCGTCGGTTTCATGTGTCTATATCGCTAGTGTCACGTGCCTGTACCTTCAATGTCGCGTGTCTGCATCGTCAATGTCACGTGTCTATGTCGTCGATGTCGTGTATATCAATCGGCATTATCATTTGTCTTAATCATCATTTCACATGTCTTGACCTTATCGCCAAAGTAATGAAGTATATGTATCTTTACAGTGTCGTTTTAATGCATTTAATAAACCCTTAACGACACCGCTTTATTGGGACTAAAGTATTTTCATTTTATAACTGATAAAAAACACTATATCATTAATTATAATAACATTATAGTATCTAAAGGTTTGCAAAACCATTTTAGTAAACACGTCAAAAGTAAATAAAGTAGGAGTGACCCAACATTAATTCCTATCATTTTGGTTCGGAGAGTGTAAACAATGTGTTTGCGCTTGCGCGACGCCAGAAAAAATAGAAATCATTACAAATGTCACGTGATGAACTCGGCTATCTCCGATCAAAACAGCGAATGGCGGTAGAAGCAACAACGAGTGTCGACCAGTTAGTTTGAAGCCGATTATCTTTATCAATATTTTCTCAAAAAGTGCGATAATTTTGTGAAAAGTTTAATTCTAAGTATTATATTATTTTCCAGAAATCACATGCATGGGGGCAAATGACGAAATCTAACCACTTTGTCTCTTTAACTACCTTTCTTACATACCTACATCCGTATGTACATCATTAAGTCACGTGTCTACGTTATTGTCTATAACGGCTTTCTATACCCCTTCGGCTATGGGTCGATATCACCACAAAATGCGGGCACCCTAAATGTTCTTATCTTTAGCGAGGACACAAAATCCCTAAATAAACAAAAATCATTGTCACATGTCTCATTATGACTTCATTATCACGTGTTTATCATGGTCACGTGGTCTCATCACATAAAGCGTGGGACATAAACGTAAAAGGGTTGATTTTTCCTAGTGTTTTGCACCTTAGTATTTAAATGGCATCGTGTTGTCTTTGAATCTCAATACATGTAAACTGGGCCAGTACAGATGGTATCGCAGTCCTGCTGAATGGTGGCTGGAAGGTGACATATTCGGTACGGACATAACTGGTATTACCTACTAATCAATAGCAATCAATGTTGGGGATACTCACTCTAAAATTGTTTGTTTGGTTGTTAAGGGTTTCTCGGGGTTTTTCGTCCCCGCGATAGCCAGGGTCATATGAAGATGTCGTCTTTGTTTATCTTACAACAATTGTGAAACAAATTAATTCTACTTATACTAATGGTTCTTGTTATTCCGGATGTAAGCGGGTGATGGGTCTAATTGTGGGAGGAAACCGGAGTATCCGAGGAAAACCCAAGTGGTCAGACAGGTGTTTAACATCCTTTCAACAGCCAGGCTTTCCGGTGTATGTGAGATGAGTGTTGGCGTTGCGTGCGTGTGAAGTGAGAGGCTGCGATATATTCGTATGAGACTCTTTGTGATCGTGCGAAACTGAAGCCAACTTTATAGTGCTATCACACTGAATTATACAATTGAAGACCCAAAGCAGAACACCCCATCCGGCCACATTGTACATTACCACATTTCTGGATCTTAAGCAGGAGGTAGTGACTACCATTTTTATAGACACTGGTGTGTCTCCATCAGGGGACAGTACACAGAGACGTCCTCACAGGGCTGAAAGAGCAACCAAAATCCAAAAGTGTCAATGTCGACATTAGGAAGAAGAAAAACATTTAGGGAAAACAGAGAGAAAATATAAAGTTCTCAATGTTAAATGTGTACAATGCAGTTAAAAGAAAAATTTAAGTTAGGATTGGAGGTGTGTGTGTGGGGGGGGGGATTCTGCAGTGTGCATATGTAACCTTTAATAGCGTGAATTAAGAAGCTCTTTTAACTAAATTTCATAAGTATAGTATACCATACTGTGACAGGTCTAACGAGTACACTTGCAATCGGTTGTGATGCTTGCTTACCTTGTACATAAAAGGTATCGATCACCAAATATCAATCAGCTACTTATTGATTTAATTGATTCCTTCGTTCCGCCGCTTGGGTTTCGTGACTAGCTTCCACATTTGAAAAGACTTGCAATTAAAAATACATATTATACTTCCAGCCGTACAGTCGATATGTTTTTAAAAAATCGTGTTGTAACTTATTTAAAGCTCCTATGCACACCTGGATGTTCGCAAATCTGTTTGCCAGTCGGTCAGGTATGTCAGGGACATAAAACGTCCGTGGGTACATCTGTCGTTTCCGTTCATTCTTGGTAAACATAATTATTTTTATTTATATGATATATATGTTTAACAGTCATTGAATTTATTTGCTTATTGTCATTGTGCTTCAACCGTCTCGTCCGCCGTGCGTTGTGCGTAACCTTATGACATTTCAAACTCCTTTCTTCTAAAATTTCTATTTTTCGTGCTAGTCTGAAATCCAAGATGGCCGCCATCTTAATAAACAAATTTTAAGCTTCTTTTCCAGTTCCACTGGTGTCATTGAGCTAAAAATGGTGGGAATGTTAAGGAAAGGTAGCCAACAAAGTGTTGTTATTTTTCGACCTTGGCAAAACTTCAACATGGCAGCCAGGGAGGCCATTTTGTGACATGAGCACACGTGAAAGGAAAAATCAAACAGATAATAAATTGAGAAAGGTTCATGCCACAGACTTGTGTGGGAGAACACAATTATCTCTGAATTAATTGAGGTGAACAAGAGCGGGCTCCAAATGTTACTCCTCCTGAAATATCATTGGGCAGGACACATTTCATATATATCTATGAGGCCGAAATAACCCCTTTTGACACAGGGACTCTGCTTTCAGAGAGGAAACTGACTCATATTTAGAGTTGAATGCTGTGTGGAAAATTTACTGACAGAAAAATAGGTAACATTTGTTATAATCACCTACTTTTCACCAAAATAAACATCTTTATCATGAAAAACAGCTTGTTAGTAAGATTTCATTCAAAGTAGAAACAAGTTTTTGTAGTCAGATGACCGTTAAGGCCCGTGGGTCTCCTGCTTTTTAATACGCCGTATTTGATTTTCACAAATTTCATCAACATCGAATTCTTTTTATATAAATTGCACTTGAAACTCTCTTGCATTAAGCGATGGACAATACTGTTTAAAAGTCTTTTGTGGCTTCAAACACCGGAAAATGCCCTTATTTCACCTTCCGCCATGTCGAATGCAATGGCGAGGGGTTAAGTAGCGGACTTATACTAGTATTCTATCTCAAAATGTATTTATAGACACATATTCAAATTGAACTGACGCTGTGTTACTTTTTGAAAATGAAGTACAATAACGATATGTATATGTGAGTGATTCGAAATCCGAAAAGGGAATGAGTAAAAATATGTGTTCCTTCTACAATGGTGTTACAGTGTCCAAAATAAACCTTGTATCCTATACAGTAATGCTGTTGATCTGAAGTCACCAGATTTGAAATATCTGACGTGATTGTACCCGAGTTTGATATTGTTATACAAATCTGCACATGTGTACCTTTAAAAAGCACACCATTAACAAATATGTTAATAAGTTTGTTTTTTTGAAGATAAGAATGATAATTGCTTCCGGTGACAAAGGGCATTTTAAGACTGACACAGGGTCGTTTATCAGAGTCATACAACATTCTTTTATCTTAACCTCTCTTTAAATATTATTATTTGAAAACAAAAGTGTTACCTTGACTGATTTTTCAAAGATAAAAGTCAGTTTTCTCCAGATTTCACACCACAGATCATTAACAATGTTTGAACATCTAGTTTAAAAATCTAAGTGTCATTTCAGGCTTTCTACATACAGGTTAATTAGAGACAGAGATATTGCCTTTTAATATCTAGGTTAATTAACAAATGCCACTGAAGTGAAACCTTGACAGATTTCAAAAAATAGAAATTAGCTATCTTAAAAATTCACTCATCTTTCTACTTAGCTTATCGGGGTTGAAGATACGAGAACACGAAATTCGCGTTTCAAAGCCTGGTTAGCTTACAAGACAATTGACATAAAAAATATTAAATGTCAAATAGTATATCGCAAACTTTTATTTCAGTTTAAGTTGAATTAAAATAAATCTTTGGTAAATTTAAAAAGAATTAGAGAAACATTTTGTACAAAGGATTTGAAGAATGAGATATTTTCTGTTTTTTGTTGGCATGCGTTAAGCTCACAAATAAGCTAATTTAGCTAGGTCCTATGAACACAATAGCCTATTAGCATGGATGTATTATAACTAATTGATGTGATTAAGTAGTGAAATATACACCACATGTTTATACACTAATTAAGTGATCGATCTGTTTCTATGTTAGACAAAAATATTGAAAAAAAGGTACGCCGTAATATTTTGTTTATCGATTTAAGACAATAACATATTAAACAAAAGATGTATTGTGTGTGTCGTGTACATATGTATACATTTGTATGTTGTAACTCGTGATAAGCAGACAGGAGACGGATATTGTATAGCGAGAGTGTAGGTATATAGACTCTGTTTGCAGTGTAGCTTTTGAAAATTACTGGAGCGGTACGCTATTTAGGTGTGTACCGGGTGGGTTTTCTCACTGACAAGCCCTATACGGTTTAGTTGTGGTACAACACTGGGTTGATCTACCCCAGCTTGATAACGGTATCTATGTGTACAAGCGATGTAAACATATACCAACTGTATTTATGTGGGAGTAAAATGGAGTGTTTTTACCTGTAAACATAGATAAGGTAAGTGAAATCAACTTTTATCTGTTGTAAATTGTATAGAGGTGTTTACAAATAAGATTAATTTTGTCTAAGACACCTGTATGTCATTTTAAAATGATGTATTAATACGTGTGCAGGTGAGAGTAGAAACATATTTTACTTATGACACGTGCATCTATTATGTATGTGTCGGCTATATGTGTAAGTATTAATATTACATACGTGTCCTGCATAGGTAGCCTTGGATACCAGTAGAAAAGTGGTTTGTTCCAAAGTGGAGGGGGCAGGGGAAGGAAAATGGTGGGTAAAGGGCCAGGGACAGAGGGTTGGTAGGGGAGGGGGAGCTGGGGCAGGGAAGGAAGGAGAGGGAGGATGGGAGTTGGGGAGGTGTAAGAGAGGATGTGTGGGAGTTCGGGGAACGAAGGAGAGGGAGGATGGCAGTTGGGGAGCTGTAATAAGGATGAGTAGGAGTTCGGGGAAGGAAGGAGAGGGAGGATGGGAGTTGGGGAGGTGTAAGAGAGGATGCGTGGGAGTTCGAGGAACGAAGGAGAGCGAGGATGGGAGTTGGGAAGGGGTAGAAGGAGAGAGCTAGTGAGACTTGGATGTACGTTGGATGGGAGTTGTGGAGGGATAGGAGAAGGCAGGTTGGAAGGACGGCTAAGTGAGGGGCTGGAGGAAGGATTCTATGATAAGCGTATAGAGAAGATGAGGAAATGAGAGTCCAGAACGTGTTATGGTCTCTAGACAGTTGACAAGAGAGAAAAGAACATACCTTTAGAATAACAAATATCGTGGAGATTGGACTTGGCAGGGATAGTGTTAGGGGCTAGGGCTAAGAGGTAGGGGGTATATAGGTAGGGCTAGGGGGTAGAGGTACGGATGTGGGATGTTGGGGGTGTAGTGGTAGTGCGAGAAGGTAGGCTACACTAGGGCTAGAAGGGAGGAGTTTTAGAAAAGGGCTTGTATATAGTTTGTGAGGGAAGGGATAGGTAAGATATTATCACATGAAACTGGTGAGAAAACACTGGTACAATTTTAAAATCTAGACTGGATTAGGATAAAAATTTGACCTAATTACTTTAATCGTAAGAGGCGGTTGACACTGACAGATTCAATACAAATGTACCTACTAAGAGGATTACAGCCATACTCACAACATGTCAACATAGGTCGAGCGATTATAAGTGACCTTTATTAGGATTGTGTGAGCTTAATATGGATCTAACTATTCTTCCTATTAGTATTACCCTACATTGAATATTTAAACACATGCAATCACAGATCTTGATCAGAAAATCTCTTGGTCTGTGATCATTGTCAAATAGCATAGTACATGTACCTTATATAAGATTCCTCTCTGTTGTTTTTACGTGTGTCAGTAAATAACCATTGATTCTAAAAGATGAGTTAAGATATCCGTACTAAGATTAATTTTTTCATAATTTGTTAAATAGTTGCATCTCTTACCAAGTCTGAAATGAAAACTTTTCTTATAAATCTTTTATGAATTGATCTGTCGAGTAAAATTCATGTAATTATTTCGCTGAATAATGTATCGTCTTTTGACGTTAAACTGTAATATATATGTGTGTGTGTGTGTTATTGCTTATTGGTAAAATAACTTGAACAATTAATTAAATCTTGGATTGACTCGTCCTATCACAGGATCAGTTAAAGTTTCATTTTATCAAAACTTCGAATAATCTGGATCGCTCGGACATGTACCTAATGTTAATCCACCCGTTGTATAGTGCATCACTTTTACATTGTGTTCATCGTTAATGTATTAACCACATTATCGAACCTGTTCATTGATTTATCTAGAACAGCTTACAGGATCGAATCGATTCATCGTTTTCAGAGTTCGTTCAAATCGATCAAATCGGGTATTTCAAAGTTGTCTAGATAATGAAAAGTATATTTCAACCAGCCGCAAAATATTATAGTGTTTGAAACTGCAGCAAATGATCGTAAAATATTCCTTTCAGTAGAAGACAGAGAATGCTTGGTATTGTCTGAGGTGTATACAAATACTAATTATAAAATAAAGATGTAAATGTATCATTGTCCTAGAAAAGTTCTCGTAATTAGACGTTTTCTCACTTTTCTTCTCAAAACAAACAAAAAACTATTTGCGGAAAACAGTCGCCCTACCCAGTACTTGATGGTACATAGCGATACATAATTATCCTCATTTGTACTACATGTATGTCAGGCTGTCAGTCTGTTCGTCTGTCTGTCTGTTCCTATATCTACTTGGCAGGTGTGCATCACTCTGTCGATAACAAGCATAATTTTCGAATGATATTAAAATCAGACATCCTCATCCCCCCCACCCCCACCCAATTTCCCACCCTTACCACTCCTCTCATCATTTTAACCGTTTCACTCTTCCCATATTCGATCTGCCCGACCATGGTCACGCTGTGTCGATATTCAACCATTTTCAAAATAAAATAAAATAGAAATCTAGGTTTCAATATACGGTTAAGTCCGCCGTCTCACGTGATATATGGTCAATCCTTCTGATACAGACTTAATGAATATTACAAAGAAAACTGAAATGACATAATATTAATGATTAAAATATATAACTGATAAATCCGGACGCTGATATTGTCAGTTAGGGCCTAGTGGAAAGGCTTATGTAGGGTGTTGAGTGCAACGTTTCTCACATGACAAGTGAAAGTGGCAACGTCATCGATTCGTAGAAACTCCCGTTTTCGGCTTTGTAATAATTCCGACAACATCGTCTTTTAATTAAATCTTACAATAGGAGGACACTGTATGTATGTGCTAATAGCCATTTTTACATTCGCTATGATCAATAGTGCTCCATAAGCTTTCAAGTAACACAAGTGATCATTTTTCTGACATAGCAGGTTGTGTTGCTTATCAAAATGTGCATATCAACCACGAACTGTCCTTTCCAATATATCAATATGTAGAGAGTTTACATGGTGACATCGCTCTGATATGGTCGTGTGTTATCTTAGTGAAATAGGGCGTCAAAGAACAGATTTGTATGTCATCATCGTAAAATGTTCTAAATAGGTTGATTTCACTAATGTCCTCTTCCCTTCTCAATGACGTCACAAAAAAGGCTAATTTCAAGATGTCGATATCATATTCGTGATGTACATTTCAGGAAAAGCTTCTACTGCCAGGAGAAACATACACGACATGCTAATTACAAGATACAAGTTTCAATATCAGTTTTTATTGACGATACTTTAGCTTGAAAAGGCTTTTATGACTTCAAAAAGAACATTTCGCTAGAATCTAACTTTATATTTTAAATATTTATTTATAGATTTCTACAGGAACAGCAATGTTTTGTTTCTTTGAAATACTAATATTTTTATTCTGAATTTAATTTGCCAGGGACTTAAGTCCACTTCATGTAACCGTTCCAAGTTAAGAAAACTTCATGGAGCTTTAAAAGTTGATTAAGGATGAACCAAGGGGTTTCGATATTCTATCAAGAAATACGATAATTTAATACATGTGCATTTAAAACCTTTTTAGTGACTCAATTATGTATACATGCTCATGTAGACAAAACAAATAGCCCTTTGGAATATATTTTGGTGCTTGACTCTTTCAGCAAGGTAATTAGACGCCGTGACAAATCGAGACACGCCTCTCCTGATAATATGCGGGATAATTTAGTGTGTGAAATAATAGCAAGTTCCTTATACATTGTTTGGAAAATCAACTTCACCCAGATATTCTTTTGTGAAAACAAGAAAAGCAAATATGGCTTTGTTCCTGAGATATCCCGCTTCCGCTTGGCAAACTTTAGAGAAAAAAAAACTTATTACAAGCTACATTGTACGCCCATTTCCAAAGTATAGTTTAACAATTTTGTCAGCAGACGTTTGTTTGACTTCGCTTGACCAGAAAAATATACACTGTATTTGCATTGTCGCCAAGTTCGACGGGAAATATTAGTTTGTACATAAATCGACGTATCGTTATTCCGGAATATTTTTTATTAGGTTTCTTTAGACCAGCCAGTTTGAGTAAGTTTCTTTAGACCGTACAGTTTGAGTAAGTTTCTTTAGACCGTACAGTTTGAGTAAGTTTCTTTAGACCGTACAGTTTGAGTAAGGTTCTTTAGACCGTACAGTTTGAGTAAGTTTCTTTAGACCGTACAGTTTGAGTAAGTTTCTTTACACCGTACAGTTTGAGTAAGTTTCTTTACACCGTACAGTTTGATTAGTGATCTTTAGACCGTACGCTTTGAGTAAGTTTCTTTAGACCGTACAGTTTGAGTAAGTTTCTTTAGACCGTACAGTTTGAGTAAGTTTCTTTAGACCGTACAGTTTGAGTAAGTTTCTTTAGACGGTACAGTTTGAGTAAGTTTCTTTAGACCGTACAGTTTGAGTAAGTTTCTTTACACCGTACAGTTTGATTAGTGATCTTTAGACCGTACAGTTTGAGTAAGTTTCTTTAGACCGTACAGTTTGAGTAAGTTTCTTTAGACCGTACAGTTTGAGTAAGTTTCTTTAGACCGTACAGTTTGAGTAAGGTTCTTTAGACCGTACAGTTTGATTAGTGATCTTTAGACCGTACAGTTTGAGTAAGTTTCTTTAGACCGTACAGTTTGATTAGTGATCTTTAGACCGTACAGTTTGAGTAAGTTTCTTTAGACCGTACAGTTTGAGTAAGTTTCTTTAGACCGTACAGTTTGAGTAAGTTTCTTTAGACCGGATAGTTTGAGTAAGGTTCTTTAGACCGTACAGTTTGAGTAAGTTTCTTTAGACCGGATAGTTTGAGTAAGGTTCTTTAGACCGTACAGTTTGAGTAAGTTTCTTTAGACCGTACAGTTTGAGTAAGGTTCTTTAGACCGTACAGTTTGAGTAAGGTTCTTTAGACCGTACAGTTTGAGTAAGTTTCTTTAGACCGTACAGTTTGAGTAAGTTTCTTTAGACCGTACAGTTTGAGTAAGTTTCTTTAGACCGTACAGTTTGAGTAAGGTTCTTTAGACCGTACAGTTTGAGTAAGGTTCTTTAGACCGTACAGTTTGAGTAAGGTTCTTTAGACCGTACAGTTTGAGTAAGGTTCTTTAGACCGGATAGTTTGAGTAAGGTTCTTTAGACCGTACAGTTTGAGTAAGGTTCTTTAGACCGTACAGTTTGAGTAAGGTTCTTTAGACCGGTACAGTTTGAGTAAGTTTCTTTAGACCGTACAGTTTGAGTAAGGTTCTTTAGACCGTACAGTTTGAGTAAGTTTCTTTAGACCGTACAGTTTGAGTAAGGTTCTTTAGACCGTACAGTTTGAGTAAGTTTCTTTAGACCGTACAGTTTGAGTAAGGTTCTTTAGACCGGATAGTTTGAGTAAGGTTCTTTAGACCGTACAGTTTGAGTAAGTTTCTTTAGACCGTACAGTTTGAGTAAGTTTCTTTAGACCGTACAGTTTGAGTAAGTTTCTTTAGACCGTACAGTTTGAGTAAGTTTCTTTAGACCGTACAGTTTGAGTAAGTTTCTTTAGACCGTACAGTTTGAGTAAGTTTCTTTAGACCGTACAGTTTGAGTAAGTTTCTTTAGACGGTACAGTTTGAGTAAGTTTCTTTAGACGGTACAGTTTGAGTAAGTTTCTTTAGACCGTACAGTTTGAGTAAGTTTCTTTAGACCGTACAGTTTGAGTAAGGTTCTTTAGACCGTACAGTTTGAGTAAGTTTCTTTAGACCGGATAGTTTTATCTGATTTCCTTGGGCGGATAGTTTGAAGAGATCTGAATGTTTTGGCTGGATTATGTATCTTATGGCTTTATAATTACTTCACAAATTCCGAGAGGACATCGGGCATAAACCGGAAGTACAACATGGTAGCTAAGATCAGAATAAAGTAACCTGGAATGAAAATGTTCTGATGTAATTTTGTAAATGAATGATTATTCTATGACCATCATGTTTTATAATTTCAGGGCCAGTATGGATCCGGCATGGGCCAACAAATTCAACAACGCCAGCAAGGAGCGGGAGTATTTAGCCCGAACAGCCTGGATGCTCCTGGATGCCGGCACTTCCGCTCTCCGCACCGTGTTTGACAGTGTGCATCCCCCACTCAACCTACGTGACCATCTCGCGCAGGCGCACGTGCGAGCGGTTCTATGCCGTCTGCACGAGGAACAAAACATATTGACAGAAAATCAATGGAAACTACTGTACCCACTGAAGAAAAAGCACGTGCTATCACAGAAATATGACAGCCACTTGCTCCTTACCTTGCTGCAGTCAGTGTGTCATTTGTGCCCACCCTACCCTAATGGCTGGCACGCCCAACCCATGCCGACCGACAGCAGCCTCGCAGCGGATATTGTCCGCATGCAACTTCTTCACCAACAGGTGGCATCTACAGGTATGTCAAAGGCCAACCTTTGAAAAAAAAGGATAACATTGATTTATAGTCGACAGTTTTCACGTTCAATCTATAATAGAAATCATCTCTGTAAGCATTTTTGTATATCTAGACCATATTTTCAAAGTTTGTGTTCGAACATGTTTCTAACCAAACAACCGAAGTTAGCCGGTGAAGTCTAAAACTTTTGTGTTACTCTTTTTAATTTGTACCGATCAGAAAGTGATGGCGTAGCAACTTGGGAGTTAACTGTTAGGGACATTGTTTCATTTGAACTTTAAACACCAAAAACACATGTGCGCCATCCACATTCATAGCGTAGATATGTGCCCCTTTAATTGTGTAACATCTTCCTTCTTCACATGCCGAGTTCTGGTCACAGGTACAGCAAAGCCCCAAACTCATGGCGTGACATATCGAAAACTTTTATTGTTTTTTATTTTTTTCTCTCAAATTTTGCAGAAGCCATGGCGATAGACGAGTATACAAGAATTTGGCGGCAAGCGCGAGAAGTGTTGTTCCGGTTGGGCGGTCCTCCCATTCGGGTTAAACTGCACAGAATAGAACACGAGGTCATGACACCGGAAATGCAGACGCACTACATTAATACGTTCATGGCGGGATGGGGAGACGGGCGGAAGCTTATTTCTACACCAAAGTCAGCAGACTCACTCCGGAAGGCGCGGAGGAATCGTCAGACGAAAAATAGCAACGAGCAAAACGGTAAAAATGCTGAAATTTTAACGTATTTTCACATTTGAATATGCTAGACTTTAAATGATAGTAACCGTTCCCAAAATCTGAATAGTTGAAAAATCTGCCCGATCATTGTA
The DNA here is from genome assembly GCF_031769215.1 of Ylistrum balloti. Classification (NCBI taxonomy): domain Eukaryota; kingdom Metazoa; phylum Mollusca; class Bivalvia; order Pectinida; family Pectinidae; genus Ylistrum; species Ylistrum balloti. The sequence goes on from NW_026782204.1 coordinate 348,032, forward strand.
CAATTTCTTCAAAAGTTCATTTTTGCCAGTAATTATCTTATTTAGCTGCTTTGTCCATCTAGCTCCTGATTATATATGTACATTGTACATGTCACCACAACCTCTGTCCGTTCGTCCATACTATAGGTAACGCCTGCTATGTCTGTCTGCTCACAATGTTCGTACGGAAGAACACTTTTATTGGTTGAAACAACACTATACTCTTGTAATAACAACATGTCTGTCCATTCGTCCTACAGGCTTATCTCCAGAAGACAAAGCCGTTTGGAGAAAAGTTCACAAAATGCTTGTGGACAACGTTCTCGCGGATGATCTTCTGGACAGACTTCAACAGAACCAGGTCATCAAATTTAGTGACCGTCAGGAAATTCTTCTCATCTCCAAAAATTCCGAACGAATGGCCAACCTTCTGGATAAGATATTGAACTCTAAAAATTCGACCGCTCTGAAATTTCTGATTGAGGCCATGAAGTTCAAATACAAGAAAATATACGATCAAGTTGTACAAATTAGGAAAGAAACTCACAAAAATGGCGTGCGAGACAATGTTGGTAAGTCGAAAGATTGACGCAGCATATCATTGAATTCTGTATATTTTTTTTCCGAAATGGACATGTCAAGAGCGCTTCATGGGACTGAGATTTCTACGATTCGTTTTTTAAAAAAATAACGTTAAGTCTCGCATTAACAACATATCAATATCATCATATTTTATAATGATACAAATTATTGCAGACATATTGCCTACAGAACGGTTATTGCGGTGGGCCGTTTGCATACAATGTAAGGTTTGTCTGCGGCTCACCAAGAAAGCTGTTTTGTGTGCAAATATATTGCTGGAGAAAACAGATTTATATAAGTATTCTTTCTGAATTCTCGACGTCTGTATATATATTTACAAAAATGATATTCATTGGCTTACAGATGTGGTGGGTGTGGTCAGTGAAGTTATGTGTACTCACTACAAGCATAACTACAACAGGTGTCAGCCTTTTGCTTGGAACGAATCAATTACCGTCAACATCCGAGACATCTACACACCCTTGGATATCCTCAACTCAGACGGGTAGGTTCTACAAAGTTCACATCAGGCAAAGTGTTTAAGATATGACTAAATGCAACCATCTACCATATCCTTGTATTTTTACCACCATACATTGTGATATTCAATTCTAGGACCATTTTGCAATATGTTGACGGGTTGGGTTAATATCTTTTGATTAGCTGAGCAGTTGAACTTTGACCAAAATGGCATTTCTCAAAGTTACTTCCATATCTTATCATGTTTTTAAGGATTGTACAAAAGACACAAAAGTGAATAAAAGCTTTCAGTAGAACTTATTGTTTCGTCCTTCTAGGACTCTAGAGTCTATATTCTTAAATGAAGGGGGCGACTGAGGGAAACCAAAATTAATAAAAGAAAAGACAAAATGCAAATGAGCAGGTGCGCTTGCAATATTACCCCATGGGCAGCGCTATCTCACTCACTCTTTTCATTATCTATAAAGTGTCCTGTTCGCTTGTTTGCTGTATATACTTCTGAAGCGAAAAGTATCGCACATTTGCCGCAAACCTACTGATTATGCAGCCAGAAAGCATATTGAACGATTTCTCTGAAACCCAATTCAAGTGAAGGTTGATATATTCCATAATCGTTTTATTGTCTTCGGTTGATAATTCCAATCTTCCATTAAACATACGTATATACTAAACGTCCATCTAGATAATTTCAACTTTTGATATTTATATTTGTAGAAAAAGATTACATCTTCATGATTTCTGTCCTCCGCCGACTACCAACGGGCGTGGCTCTAGAGTTATGCTGGAAGGCGCTAGTGGAAGTGGCAAGTCCGTTCTATGTCAGATGGTGTCTTATCTCTGGGGTTCACAAAAGTCTTTCTTCCGGCACCGTTATCCAATATTTCTTCACGTGGACCTGCAGACAATGGACGGTGGCTTCTACGAAAGTTTGTACGAAAAGTTCTTTCCGTCGGGATTCAGCCTCGATTTGCCAGGATTCCAGAGAATGCTCGAGGAGCATTCGTACGACATAATGTTGCTTGTGGATGGATATGACGACGGAAGTGACATACCAGAACTGCAATCCATATTGTCAGGTGAAAGTCTTCGACTCGCAACGGTTGTAGTTGCCGCTAACCCTGAACTCATTTCCTCAAGTCATTTTACACCTGACAGCAAAATGTTCTGTATGGGTTTCAGTCAAACCAACGTCATCAAGTGCGTCACAAATTTCCTCGAGCGATTTCATGTCAATATCGAACACCATCAACACTTCTTAGATATATTAGAGAATGAATCATGGTCACTGAGACCTTATCTCAATCTCCCGGTTGTTGTGTTGCTCGTCTTTGGATACTACCAGACAACGAAAAATGCAAAACTCCTTGAAATCGAAACAGTGACTGCTCTCTTTGAGTCCTACGGCATCTCGATGGCAATGCACCTTTGCAAAAAGCAAAAGATTGATGTCATCGGGTACGAGTTTCCCGATGACGTCATTTCCGGTGTGGAACGGTTGGGAAGTTTCGCTTACAACACACTGCTAAACAACCGAAAGGCTTTTGGAGAGGACGAACTTGCACTTGAAATGGATAACCCAATTGCGTTGAAACTTTGTGCTTTTTCAAAATTTATGCTTGGATCTAAAGTTAAATTTCTGTGTGGACTCATGCAAGACTTCCTTGCGGCAAAACACCTTGCGGATTTCGTTATGGACGACATTGTCAAAACTATGAAAGACTATGAAATGACCAAGAAGCCAAAGTTTACACAAGTAGTGAGCCTCCTATCAGGCCTGTACAGATTTGACTATGACACATCTGTTCTTCGTGCCATTTTTACAGAACTGTCCATACGTAATATCCGGCAAACGCGCGTGCCAACCGGACAGGACACGAATACATCATCGACTGACAGAAAACTGAGGCCACCTAGCGGACAAATAATGGATTTTAATACGAGTCTTCAATCTCTTATTGAATGTCAGTCACGTGAAGACGTGTGCAAAATCGTTGCGCAATCACTGCCGCCAAAGATCTTGGTTCGGAGGGAGGGACTTATACCCTCTAAATGTCTATACGCTCTACAGAACGTCCTTCGGTTCGAGGATAATCGTTTGACGCATTTGGAATTCCATCTACAACCAATGTATACTTATCAACAAAGTCAATTCAAGGACCTAGCCATCGCAGCAGCCAGGAACACTAATCTTAGCAGTCTTAAAGTTCAGTGGTCATCGCTTGACCTCATGTCAAAGTTCATGTGTAGTTTCATGACGGAAACTGAACGCATCGAGCACGTCACTTTGGAAGATGTATGCAAGAAATCTTTAACGAGCGTTCCCGCTTCTACGTGGGCTGCACTACAAACAGCATGTGAAAACATGTCAAAAGCAACACGTGTCTCGTTTATCCACTCAAAGGTGGCAGCAGTGACCTATTTCTTCCTACAACATCTTCCGCACTCGGTCAAGGAGCTTGATTTCCGCGGCTGCGCGATGAACATGATGTGTGCCGGCGAAATCAGCGCAAAACTTGAAAAGACTTCAGTTTTAGAGAGACTTGATCTAACAGGCGCTCACTTGACTGGGTCTGAGTTCGTTCCCATACTGCAAGGTCTAAAACTGTGCAGTTCTATCAAACATCTTAAATTATGTGGAGCTAAACTGGACCGACCGGCTGTAGATGCACTCTCCGAGTGTCTCAAACTGACCAGGTCACTACAGATACTGGATCTCAGTGAATGTCAACTTACCACAGACATGTGTCAGAAACTGGCCGGAGCCATCGTACAGAACCGCACACTAAAGAGGCTTGTGCTGAAGAAGACCAAAGTGACGTCAGAGGGTCGAGATGCTATCTCGCATTCTAAATTTGACCAGATCAAAGTCGTTGGACTTGATGATAATTTGCACGTGGTGCAAGCAATCTAGTTCAAATTGGATCTAGCACGTGAGCTTTAAACAATGAGTATGTAACTTCTTAAACTTTTCCGAAAGGACACTTTTGAACATGTGCAGAATATGTTTGACTGTTAGTATTAAACAACTCTTACTCTTTGTGACTTTAGAAAAAATAATGAATGAAATAAAAATGCCTCAGTAAGAAAAATTCTAGAACCTTCAGGTACTTGATAGTCCTGGCTTGCAGAGTTACTTCCCTTCGATCAGATTAAAAAGTTCCGCAGAAAAGGGTTCGTTAAATATGATTATTCAGATATCAAATCAGGCAGATTTTTGTCTGCGTTCATGTTATATGTTGTACTAAGATTTGAAATTAAATGTTACATAGTATTTATGAATTTTATCAATATTTATTTATTTTACTCCTTAATTAGTGTAAATTAATTTTTTTTTTAATTTTCAATCCATGACTTACAAACATTTGATGTAAATATTTCTGTTGAAATTTACACTTCCGTTTATATGCCAATAGGGTGTTCATAATTGTTCTGTTAAGAAAAATGTTACGCAAAACCCGAAATGCTGTGATAAAATAAATCTGTGATAATTAAGATTGACTCTATATATATATACTTTGTATTTTTTTCTGCTTGTACACCTCGAAATTCGTGAAAATTCTGGGGTTTTTTTTCTTAAATTTCAAAAATTCTGATTTTTTTCTTTGTGGCATATTCTTGATTAACTGAATGATGACGTCACAATTTAGTTATAGAAAAGTATTTGTTATAATTCTGGTAAAGAACAAAGAACAAGATAACAAATCGGATAACTCCGGATTAGCGAGGTATCCTAGTCCGACGAGCACTATCTTATTGCTGTATTAAGATATATATGTATAATTCAACATCACTTTGAGGATGTGAATATATAAAGATGTTATCTCAATATGTAATATGTGTATCTACTGATATTTATTGATTTAGTATCATTTATATTTGGCGGCGGGGTAGGGGGGCTGGAGGTAGGGGGCTGGGGGTGGGGGGTTGGCAGTTGTTCAGAAAAACTATTATTCTTCGAATTAAACACAATTATTTGATAAATTTTAAGTGGGCATATCAGTAGTTGCCATTGTTTCTATCCTAACTGAAATTCTCACTGCAGTTCAACAGAAACTTGAACCCATGTTAGCATGTTCCAATAAGGAATCAGCTGGTAGTCGATTCGACAAATGGAACAAATGTGTTGTTAGATTTTTAAAAATGGCTAGGACAACAGTAATACGTGTAACACGTATATCGCAAAATCATATATTTTTGTTGAACTCAATTTTCGTGGTATTTCAAAAAGAAACTATTTTCTGGACAACTGATTTCGTCGATGAACATGCATGTAGTTCTGAAAATTTTCATACTTATTTAACAGTTCTTAAACATACAAATTTGTGGATTAAGAGTGCCCTCGAAATTAACGGGGAAAAAACCCACGGAAATTAACGATTAAGCAGATATTACAAAAAACATTGTTTCTAGATTATATATCTTCATTGTTTCCTGGCTAGAGAGACACTTTCCAAGACGTGGTCAAACCACATTTACCTGATTTTTTTTTCATTCGCTTTATAAAAAACACTTGTAATATGCCACGTGTAATTATTTAGCACCATGATTTTAAGCATGCTGTGGATTTGTATATTACTTGATTCATTATCTTTTATTTACAAATATTATTGGTTTAAATAATATGGTTATTTTGCAAATTATTAGTTTACTAATTTTTTTATCATAAATGACACCTTCATCTCATTGAAAAATATGACACCTTCACCTAATTGAAAAACACTATTTCCTCCAATCAAATTATCATTTAGATATGTAAGATAACTATTTTAAGGGAAACCTGTAATACGACATTTCAATTATAATAAGAAATAAAATCTCAATTCCAACATGCTACATTGAGTGTCTGTTTTCTGTGGTCATAGAGTGAAATAGTTCAGTTATAATTCCATAAAATTATCATAATCATTCCTTAAACATAATTTATATAATTTCATGGTTTATTTAATGAGTATATTGTTCCGACAACAGCAAGGGTCATTTTGTGCTACCTCACTGAAAAACATTCGGGAGGAGGTCCGCCACATACCATCCAATGGAAGTAAATATATATCCCGACACTACAATCATAGCAGAACAGGGCAGTCAGATTTCTCAGATTAAAAAGAAACACAAAAGGTCCTGATGAATCAAACCATGTACCTCGTATCTTCACTTTAAGTTACGCTGTCGTATGCTCAGCATTGACATATTTTTAACACAAAATTATTTAGCGTATTTCCAATCACCTTACTTAAATTAAATTCTGTACCCCAGTTTTAACACTTTCGTGTTACATTTGACAGTTAAAAAAGGATCTGTTCTGATACACGCATAGCAAGAATTCTTGGGTATTCTCGATTTTGATGGAAATGTTTGAGAATGTAGGATTGTCGCAACTTCGTAGTTTTCTGTGTTATATGTATCTCAATGTCTGACGTCATGTCCGCTTTGCTCTAAATGCTGTACCATATGTCAATATGTATTAATTATGAAATCAACAATAAAAAAAACAAATTTGGTCCTTTTTTATTTCACACATGTATAATGAACGCATTCACACATAGCAATATTTTCACCAGTTTTATGCTGTCAACTTTGCTTGTAAGCATTGAAGACAAATGTAACATCACAAGAAACGAGACAAGATTTCTGCAGATTCGAATAAGACTCCGACTATATCACAATTCGGTGAGTTACCGTTTATGGCGGGCGATAAGCTCTCCGCGCTTTAACTGAAAGTCGTTTGAGACAACCGTTGATAAATACCCCCGTGAGCTCTTTCCCATAGAGACACCCTGTGTCCAGACCGGTAGCGAAAGGGAAATCTTGAAATCCTCGTACGGCGTCATGGCCAAAATATACATGTTCTGGACCCGACCATTGTGAGGCCCATTGTTTTCCTACAAATCGAGATTCACTCGCTCTGAAACTCCCATCCTCATTCCTCTCCACGTTTCTCATTACAATCATATCTGTCAAATTCTGCTTTTCGACCGGAATTCCAGGTACGAGACCCGCGTGCACTAACAACGCATTGCATGCTGGGATAGCAATCGTATACGGAAGTTCGGTCAAAAAATCTACATCTGAATCAGTTAAACCCTTGCACCAGTTGTACTTTGGCGGATACACATAATCTGGATCGTTCCTGCGATTTAAAAGTTGTCTTAAAACTGCTTCATCATGATTGCCTCTCACTGCATAGCCGTCCATGTTTTTAATTTTGTGGAGAACTTCTACACTCTTAGGCCCTTTGTTGATCAAATCACCAACAAAAACAGGCAGAATGGACCTGTCTAGCTCTACACTTTGAGCTAGGCTTAATAAATCTAAAAGTTCGTCATAACAACCGTGAACATCCCCGATAATGAAGATGCTTTTATCTCCTATGACATCATCATCCAAAACAATATGGCAGTTTACCGGAAGTGGTAAATTGTGTTTTGAGCTCCTCTTAGTGGACGACTTAAAGATGAAGGAACAGATATAGGCAACTAAGCCAGCCATTTTTTTAAATACTTTTTGGCAAATGAAATTTATTTCGAAGGCCTTGTGTGTAAATGTGTGGAATGGTACCCAAATTTCCGAGTTCTCTGGTGGGCTTTCATGGTTTCTTCAGAGGGTTTTCTGGTATCATATACACATTATCTGGAATTACAAAAAATAAATAAACGAATAAATAAATAAATAAGGAAAACCTGCAAACATCAAAAGAAAATCAACAACGTGTCATTTTATAGATGTACGCAGAGAAAACAATAAACGATTGAAACTAATTAAACTTTAGCTTCTCAACTTATTAGCCTATATAGAAGTGTTCAGGGCGTTGAGAGGAGGGGGGTACTATTAGAACACAATAACACATAATTTGTGTTTGGATAATCAGACCCCCGAGGAAGACGTTTCAAAGCTCTTTAAAGAGGTTTCATGTAAGCCCATACAGGCAGAATGCTAGTTATCGACCTGTTTTTATAGCAAGTCAAGCTAACGATCTCACATACACATGATAATTAAAATGACTGTGTAAAGAGTGCGGGTCCCTCTATTAAACAAGTGGATTACGAAACCACTGAAATGACTTATGATGGAATTCATGGACCATTATCGTAATTCGGGTGGAAATCATGGATGATCATCGTACTTTTGATGGAATTGAATTGAAGAACTGAACTGAATTTATTAAGAAAAAGAACGAAGAAGAAGAAGAAGAAGAAGAAGAAGAAGAAGAAGATGATGATGATGATGATGATGATGATGATGATGATGATGATGATGATGATTGATGATGATGATGATGATGATGATGATGATGATGATGATGATGATGATGATGATGATGATGATGATGATGATGATGATGATGATGATGATGATTGAGATTATGATTGATGATGATGATGATGATGAAGATGATGATGATGAAAATGAAGAAGAAGAAGATGATGATGATGATGATGATGATGATGATGATGATGATGATGATGATGATTGATGATGAAGAAGAAGACGAAGAAAGAAGAAGAAAATGATGATGAAGAAGAAGAGTAGAAAAAGAAGAAAAAAAGAAATGATAATAAAAAGAAAACTAAGAAGAAGAAGAAGAAGAATAAGTTCCGACAGATCCCTTGGATTACTCGACATTTCAAAAAAGTAAAGAGAGTTCTGTGACGTTACTTAAATTCTCAAACGACTCAATCCTCTAAAAAATAAGTTCCCTTAGCCGACATAAACGACCACGGTGTATTACCGACACAAAAATCTGAGATGTCACGTCATAGCACAGTATCCAAAAATACATGAACAGTTTCCAGTGCGAAGGTAGAATATTTGTCTGAAGTATAACAAGATTTTGACTATTCAATGGGTTTTTTCTAACAAAAAATAAAAAAAACAGGAGTAATGCCACTTCTTTTCATGAAAGAGGGGAAGATTTCTAAGTCTATAAGAGTTATCTTTCTTCGTGCTCAGATAATTAACAAAGAGTTATCTCCCATTACATCTAAACAAATGATGACCTCGTATATCTATTGTCTACATTATGGCTTATTATCTCACAATATTCTCCAACTCAATCACTTTGAAGTAAACATCGCCGTTCAGCTTGATGAATTTTTAATTGTCCATTCAATAAACTACAAGTGTACAGACATTATTTATTGGTATTCAGCAGGCTGACCTATAGTAACGCAAGCAGACATGTCCGATCACACAGGTAGGTCCAAATCAGCTGTGGCAGATAGCGAAATTACTAGTGCAACATATTGAGCTGAGAGACATTCATTGACTACCAGAGACTTACCTTATAAAACTCAAGTCACATATGTCCTCCCGAAAACCAAGTAACACAATGACCATATCAAAGTCACAACACCCTTGTAAACAGACGATTTTCCTATAAAGGGACGTTACTCTGACTGACGTCGTTCGTATTTCCGTGTTTGCCAGTGCGGGGAAATGTATTGACACCAAACCTTTAGCGACACACACAAAAAATTAACCGCTTTATCCAGGGACATATAATCTAGTTTATCTAGTATGTTTATTTTCCAGGGAAGTTCATACTAGTCACCACACCACGACCGTGGCTTAAACATACGATGAAGAGCATTCCTGCTATGATTGCCATCTGAATTTTACATACAAAAGGCATAAAGGATCAATTTGTAAGTATTTTGTTCCAAGATGTCTTTTTTTCTTACCCGAAACTCTTTTTGCAATGAAAATAAATATATATATTTGCCCTCTGTTAACTGTCTATTGTTTTGCTTTTCAAGTTCATGGATTATGTGGTTTTTTTTTTTACAAAGATTTGTTGGAGGCTAAAATCTTAGGTATCTGTCTTGATAAAGGAGAAAAGAGAGAAAGAGAAAAAAAAACTCACCTAAACAATTAGTGTAACAATTGTAAGTCAAATTTAGTAATTTCAGTGTTACAAAATTGGCGCCTCTGGTCACAACTACATAAACAACAACAGGACAATTCCTCTCCATATATATAACAAAAATCTACGTGAAACCTCGTTAAGATGGCATTAAATGAGCGTAACTTATTCCAGTTTTATTAAGATAATATAAAGACCAAACAAAACAGCACCATTTCACACTATGTTTCCATGTCACGTGTTGACCCTACATACACTCATGAATATTCATATTCATGTCAGACCTCCATAAATATCAATTATTATGGTTAAGTATGTTTTAATCTGTTTCTTTATTGATAGGTCGAATGATATCTCAAAGACAGTCCACAGATCTGTGATTAGGATGACATCTGTGTGGCCTGTCACTAACCATTGCGGAAAGAGTTTTTATTTCTTCAAAAGCTCTGCACGAACAGAGTTTCATAAAATCATAAATATGCTTATAAATTTCCATTCTGAAATTTCAATATTTTTCAAAACTAGCATGAGAAAATATAGATTTGAATGTCGTTATAGAAAGGTGATCTCTAAGGTAGATATGAATTTCGTTATAGACAGGTGGTCTCTAAGGTAGATATGAATGTCGTTATAGACAGGTGGTCTCTAAGGTAGATATGAATATCGTTATAGACAGGTGGTCTCTAAGGTAGGTATGAATGTCGTTATAGACAGGTGGTCTCTAAGGTAGGTATGAATATCGTTATAGACAGGTGGTCTCTAAGGTAGATATGAATGTCGTTATAGACAGGTGGTCTCTAAGGTAGGTATGAATGTCATTATAGACAGGTGGTCTCTAATGTAGATATGAATGTCGTTATAGACAGGTGGTCTCTAATGTAGATATGAATGTCGTTGTAGACATGTGGTCTCTAATGTAGATATGGATGTCGTTATAGACAGGTGGTCTCTAATGTAGATATGAATGTCGTTATAGACAGGTGGTCTCTAAGGTAGATATGAATATCGTTATAGACGGGTGGTCTCTAAGGTAGATATGAATATCGTTATAGACAGGTGGTCTCTAATGTAGGTATGAATGTCGTTTTAGACAGGTGGTCTCTAAGGTAGATATGAATGTCGTTATAGACAGGTGGTCTCTAATGTAGATATGAATGTCGTTATAGACAGGTGATCTCTAAGGTAGATATGAATATCGTTATAGACAGGTGGTCTCTAATGTAGATATGAATGTCGTTATAGACAGGTGGTCTCTAATGTAGATATGAATGTCGTTGTAGACATGTGGTCTCTAATGTAGATATGGATGTCGTTATAGAAAGGTGGTCTCTAGTGTAGATATGAATGTCGTTATAGACAGGTGGTCTCTAAGGTAGATATGAATATCGTTATAGACGGGTGGTCTCTAAGGTAGATATGAATATCGTTATAGACAGGTGGTCTCTAATGTAGATATGAATGTCGTTATAGACAGGTGGTCTCTAAGGTAGATATGAATGTCGTTATAGACAGGTGGTCTCTAATGTAGATATGAATGTCGTTATAGACAGGTGATCTCTAAGGTAGATATGAATATCGTTATAGACAGGTGGTCTCTAATGTAGATATGAATGTCGTTATAGACAGGTGGTCTCTAATGTAGATATGAATGTCGTTATAGACAGGTGGTCTCTAATGTAGATATGAATGTCGTTATAGACATGTGGTCTCTAATGTAGATATGAATGTCGTTATAGACAGGTGGTCTCTAAGGTAGGTATGAATATCATTATAGACAGGTGGTCTCTAATGTATATATGAATGTCGTTATAGACAGGTGGTCTCTAAGGTAGGTATGAATGTCGTTATAGACAGGTGGTCTCTAATGTAGATTTGAATGTCATTATAGACAGGTGGTCTCTAATGTAGATATGAATGTCGTTATAGACAGGTGGTCTCTAATGTAAATATGAATGTCGTTATAGACATGTGGTCTCTAATGTAGATATGGATGTCGTTATAGAAAGGTGGTCTCTAATGTAGATATGAATGTCGTTATAGACAGGTGGTCTCTAAGGCAGATATGAATATCGTTATAGACAGGTGGTCTCTAAGGTAGATATGAATGTTGTTATAGACAGGTGGTCTCTAATGTAGATTTGAATGTCGTTATAGACATGTGGTCTTTAATGTAGATATGAATGTCGTTATAGACATGTGGTTTCTAATGTAGATATGAATGTCGTTATAGACAGGTGGTCTCTAAGGTAGGTATGAATGTCGTTATAGACAGGTGGTCTCTAATGTAGGTATGAATGTCGTTATAGACAGGTGGTCTCTAATGTAGATATGAATGTCGTTATAGACAGGTGGTCTCTAATGTAGATATGAATGTCGTTATAGACAGGTGGTCTCTAATGTAGATATGAATGTCGTTATAGACATGTGGTCTCAAAGGTAGATTTCAATATGATTATAGACAGATATCTAACCGTAGCGATGTAGTATCTTTCGATGACACGTGATCTCTTAAGGGAATGATTTCCTTTGCTTTGTTTCAATTTCATAAACAAAAAATCATGTGTAATGTAATATCACGTGATTGTCACGTAATTGACATACCGATGACAAATACTCAGTTTCGATGTAACCAGCCAAAGCCGTGCATTCGCATGTCGTTTGTTGTGGACATGTTTTATGGAGAACAATATTCAGAGATAGCTGATTATCCGTATAGTGTAAATTCATATTCACACAATTCTCTGAAGTCAGGAGATGATATCAGAAAAAACATTTGAAAAATATTATATATAGGACTTTTTCTCATCCCCTCATCCCCTCCATCCAATTCAATAGTATAAGAAATAGTACAATGTTGCCCATTCGTTCATACTCACGACCCTTTTTTTTTCAGGAAGATAAGTCTATTAACTATACTGCTTCGTCTCCATATATTGCTGTACTCGAAAACTGATAACTGTATTCCAAACAATCACATTACATGCCATGTATCGTTGCCCCAGGTAACCTCTCATTAAATGCTGTCGTCCTCGTATATTGCCACTCCGCCCTCCCCTAAAACCGCTGCTGCCCTCTCCGTATATTGCAGTTCATCCCTCCTCTAACCCGCTGCCCTCTCCGTATATTGCAGTTCATCCCTCCTCTAACCCGCTGCCCTCTCCGTACATTGCTGTTCATCCCTCCCCTAACCCGCTGCAGTCTCCGTGCATTGCTGTTCCACACTCACCTAAACATCTGCCCTCTCGATACATTGCTGCTCCACCCTCACCTAAACATCTGCCCTCTCGATACATTACTGCTCCACCCTCACCTAAACATCTGCCCTCTCGATACATTGCTGCTCCACCCTCACCTTACCCGCTGCCCTCCCAATTATTTTCATTGAAGTGCTTGGAAATCATGGTCATTAACCACTTTTTTTCTCTAAATCTGTGTGTGCTTACACGCTCGTAAGACAAGACCACAAGAACGGTTTTTATCCATGTCACTAAACGGTTGTAAACCCATGTCTCTCAAAACACTTGAAATTCAGTCATTCAAACTTTTTTCTCTCAATGTCTATTCACATCATCTATTAATGAAATACATATGTGACAAGGTGAGATGTCCTGCTGGGGTCCTCGGCAGAGTATGATTCGGTGTGGTAGCACTATAAAGTTCGGTTTAATTTCCGCACAAGCACTACCTTAGCTGTTGATAACATGGCACAATCAAACTGGAGCCAATTAAAATTTTATCTGAATTGAATGAATCATTTGCATCATGATGACCAGGAACATTGTCTATCAGAGATTTCTCGTCTCATTTGTCTACTTCAGGGACGTACATAATACACAATACAATGTATGATACAAGCGGCCCGATGCAAGTAATATATATGTACGTCCCTGTTTACTTGCTGCTGTACAAAAAAAATATAACTATGGCCAGGGGTCGCCGGCAGATACAAGTGGTTGTCATGGCAGGTTGACTATCCACTAATGCATCTTATCATTTGGTTCCATCACAGACACTCAAATGACATCACCGATACCAACTCCGACGCACCACGACAATATCTAGAAATTTTATTTCAAATGCACTCACAGCTTCTTCAAGCGTTTAGGTGATAGCGATCGATCATGATTTTAGCGGGTATAACCACTTCCGGAAGTAAATACTAGCAATGTGGTTTCTTACTTCACTCGTCAATCCAGGTAAGTATGTAGATAAGTACGACGGAAAATTGTCTGTTTCATTCTAAAGTACGTAGGAACAACACTTGGTTGGTGTTAAAAATGCGTGTTAATCGTCGACATGGAAACAAACGACAACTTAAAGTCATTTCTGATGACAGAGCACAGGCAGTCATACCTTAGGCTTAGCATCTTCTATGGACGCTGATCTCTTCGACCACTATGTCCGCATCTAATTCATCAGTTTCATCATTTGTAATGTTAACCACGTGACATCTTCCGGTGTTGTCTATATCCAAATTGTGGTTATATTTTACTTCCTGGTATTTCCAAAATTTATCCAGTCTTGCTTCAAAACTTATAATAGTTTTTGCTTGCACCACTGATTCTATATACTATATTTAATACATATACTATAGTTAAATACAGAAATGTACTATAGCCTCGGCTAGTGGGAATTTGCTTTAGTCAAGCAGTATAGCTCCTTGCATCTTCTATATACTGAAGGGTGTTTAACTTTTTCCCGTTTATATTACCTGCTGATTAAAGTTTTGACAGACACAGTCGACATGTCAGCTTCCGATATCAAAGGTCTTGTTTACATGATGACCTTTGCTACAGATCGCAGTCTGTGGTAGTAAAGTTTGACAAGTTGATCACGATATGTTGAAAAAGTTTTGAAGAACTTTATATGTGACGCTATTTCAAATGATCCTGCAATTGAATACTTAATAGATAACTCAGAGCCGCAACTGTCAAATGTAGGACTACTACTTAAATGTAGGACTACTACTTAAATGTAGGACTACTACTCAAATGTAGGACTACTACTTAAATGTAGGACTACTACTTAAATGCAGGACTACTACTCAAATGCAGGACTACTACTTAAATGTAGGACTACTACTCAAATGTAGGACTACTACTCAAATGTAGGACTACTACTCAAATGTAGGACTACTACTCAAATGTAGGACTACTACTTAAATGTAGAACTACTACTCAAATGTAGGACTACTACTTAAATGCAGGACTATGCAGGCCTTGTTGGAAGTCCAGCACATACTCTCTTTACAAAGTTTTTTTTTCTTTAAACTCTTTGATGTATTTTTTCCAATACACATTTGTTCTCATATACCAGTTATACTTATATAGATAATAAATATATTTACAGACATACATATAGACATACTTGGTGAAGTATCTTAAAGGTATTTTTTAAAATCTTTGTCAGACGCTTTCTGATCATGCCAATCACTTTCTTCTAGATGTGCGTCATGTATTGTTGGTTGGAAAGAGTTACATTGTTGGCCGAAAAGACTGTGAAATCCTTGTGGAGAATGATGCTGCTGTCAGTCGTAAACATGCCGAGCTGACAGTGACTCATCCTGATACTAATCTGGTAACATCAGAAAAAATCATTCTCCTGAAACATTAAAAAATGAGTTTAATCTAGTTAGATATGGTAATATGTAACTAGATTTAACTAAATCTAGATTTATTATCTTACTGGTTTGTCAAATTAAATCTAGTTTCAGTGCATGTTCAGTATTTTTTGTATCTTTATGTATACTAATGCATATTTGAAGTCGCATTTAGGCCCCATTACCAGTTGTGAATGCTGATAATTTTTCCCACTTTAGTCAGAAGAATCACTGAAAAGTTCAATTAAATCTTATTTTTTATGAGAGAATATGAAATGCAACATTGTTTGTTCCCTTATGTTAACCCCAATTTTTCAATTTTGCCCAGAAAAACTAATTTTTCTGCAAGGTGGCAGTATTCCAAACTGGTATGAAAGAACCTTGAATTGATCGGTACATGTAGTATACCATTTGAGCAGGATACTTCACCATGAGTTTTCTCTAGCTCCTTATATAACACAAAATGTTTCAAAAGATTTATTTGTCAACAGACCAACACCTCAACATATTAATGATATTTCTTCTCTTGTGCTTTTAAACTTTGCCTTGAAATATTGCAGGGACGGAAGGAGTGAAAGTAATTGTAATCCTTGGATTATCTAGGATGGCTACAAATAAACCAGACATTTGTTTTTCAAAATGTCTACACCTGATGTGAGAGAGAAAGGAAACATGGGTTAGAATCTACTTTTTAAACTTGTTTGGTTTGGTCATCCATTTAGGTTTTTTTTATCAGCCCACAGTCATCAGATGGACACCTATTCAAATCGTTCGTCGTCTGGCCTTCTGTAAACAATTTTTGTTATGGCTATTTCTTGAGGAATATTGGATGGATCTTTTTCAAATTGTACATGTAGGTTCCCCATGGTACCTAGTTGTGCCGGTTTGATTTTGGGACTGATCAAATGAACAAAATGGCCAACAGGCCATCTTGGATTTTTTCAATGAAGTTTGTTTTCGCTATTTCCTGAAATGTATTGGATGGATCTTTCAGAATTTCCATATGTAGGTTCCTGGTGGTCCCTAGTTATGCCTGTTTAATTTTGGGTATGATCAGTAAAACTAAAATGGCCGACAGACAGCCATCTTGGATTTTGATTTTGAAAATTTGATATCGCTATTTTTTTTAGAACTACTGTATAGATCTTTCTCAAATTATAATTATAATTATGGGATTGATCAGAACAGCAAAATGGTCGCCAGGTTGCCAGCTTGGATTTTTTCAAAGAAGTACTGGATGGATTTTTATTGAATTTCTTATGTAGGTTCCTCTTGGTCCCTAGTTGTGCCTGTTTGATTTTGGTTCTGATTAGAAGATATAGAATGGCCCACAAGCGGCTATCTCTCAAATTTCTTATGTGTGTTCCCTTTGGTCTCTCCTTGTGCTCAATTGATTTTGGGACTGATCAGAAGAAATAAAAAAAATAGCCTCCAGACAGCCATTTTGGATTTTGCAATTAAAGATTATCATCCCAATTTCTGCATAGGATTGTTCAAATTTCTTATCAGAGAAAAGAAGGGAAAAATCCAAATTTCAAAGAACAAATAAAGATCAAACAATGGTGGGCGCCAAGATCCCTCTGGGATCTCATGTATTGAGAATCTGGTTGTTTTTTACTTGTTACAAAAATATCTTCTATGTGAATTGAGACAACAATTTTTTTCTAGAATAAACCCACACTGTTGCCCACACTAACCATCAAGGATCTCTCCAAATATGGCACAATGGTTAATACTAGCAAAGTTCAAGGTCAGACAACTGTCAAGGATGGAGACGAGGTCATGTTTGGGTCACCAAAGTCTGTCTTCATGTGAGTATGTAAGATTGTGACATTCAGTAACCTTACATTGGAACTCTGAAACTCTACCATAGTTTTGGATATCAAATACATATTAATTAAAATTTTTGAAATTATTGTCTCAACCTGCTGAATTCTAGAATAATACTGGAATCAAATCCTATTTCATTTTTTTTTTTTTTGTTAATAAAGTAAAAATCATCATAAGGAATATCATCTAGGAGATCTTAAAACTGTACAATAGAATTGGAGAAAAGTCCTTTTTACTTAATTGTCCCTTTAAAACCCTCATCCTTGTATTTAAAGGGCCATGACCAAGTATTTGTTATCTACAACTGGTTTTTATCACTGAATATCATGAGTCAACAATCTGGTGTAATATATACTTAGTTTCTTGATTTTTATCTCTTTACCAGAGCTGTGTATGAACCACTGGTTGTTTCTACTTCCTGTCTCAGTCCAACCTTAAAGAAGCAGGTCCAACAGTCTGTAATGAAATTGGGTGGTCATATTGTAGCAGAATGGTCACGTCATTGCACATTGCTTGTTATGACGTCTATCAGTGTAACAATAAAGGTAGAGTGTAACCTTACACTGCCATTTCTAAGGTATTTTAAAAGGGTTTGTTAATATGTTAAAGCAAATTAATATGCAATAAGTAGTTTTCAATAAGCTAAGAAAAATGATATCATAAGATATATTTAAAGAGAGAATGAAATATTAGGAGCTATTCAATGATATAATTGTTAGTAGTTTTTAAAGACTTCTCCTAATAAAAGAAATAATTTGATATTTACACGTATGTTATACAGAGATAAAAGTTAACACAAAATGAAAAATATTTTATTTTTTAAAAATAAATACTAGTTGAAGTCATACATGTAGATAAAGTCAGGTCAGATGAAAAATTAGCATTAATTTTTATTCTAATGTATAATATATATTGAATTAAAAACTTTTTCAATAAGGTTGAATATTGATATGTAAGAATATCAATATCTTTTATGTACAGCGAGGACAAAAATTGTAAAAAACATAAGAATTTTGTAATGATTTTATTTATAGGTGGTGTGTGCAATGGTGTCCCTAAAACCGATTGTCTCCCCTGACTATCTAGCTGCTTACCTGCAGTCACTAGAAAGTGGTAAAGAACAGCCGGATCCTGAGAGGTAAGTTATATAAACTACTTGTAAAATATAGCTTCCCTATTTTTATGCATATTTTCATTTTAATTATATTCCTGAGTGGTATTTAGTAGAAAAAATAATTAATTATTAAAATCATAATTGTTTAGGTCATACTTTAACAGCTGATTCTCTCTTTAGGAAAGCAAATGATGAAAGTATAAATACTGTATTTATTCTAATAAACACCCCATCTCTAATAAACGCCCCCTACCATCTTTTCTCATTGATTTTCTCCAACTAAGATCACAAAGAATACCTTGTGCCAAATATCCATGCAGGAAAATCCAAAGAACAATTACATCCCAAAAGTGAAAAACACACGTCTATTTACATTCCTACACAATTAACGTCGATATAACTGCCAAACAGGTGTTTCGTCCATATTATCCATAAACATATTGGGGAAACTCTCGGGGTCGCCACATCCAGATTACAAAATTTGAAAAAACCATCAGCCTTATGCATACCGGTATATAGGGCCTCAAAGGATTAATCTTTCCCTGTCACTCGGATACTGGCTTCTCATCTGTCAGTCAATCATTTCATCAAGTTTTTATCAATATCTTATATCAGACAGGTCTTCCATCTCCTTTACAATGCTTAGATGTTTAAGATCTGTCTACACATTCTTTAGATGCTCTCTTTAAGCAGCACCACATCTTTTTAGTTTTACATGTATGTACAATAATGTAGCCTTTCCGTCTCTGGAAATGAAAAAAAAAAAACTAAAAATTTTGAACTTGAGCATTTGTATACAGGTTTACCGGAATTTTCCAATACCTGTGTATATGCAATATTTATAAAACTTTTCTTCTCCTACCAGAAATACCTGTTATAACAGTTTTTGTACTCATGTAGTCTTTTAGTCTTAATTATCCACAGAACAGGGAGGCACATTTTTGTAACCATCTCCAAATGCTAACATAGCTATAGGTACCAGGAGTGATTATGAAACAGGATTGACGTAGTTATCAATGATGTTTATTTTGGTTACCATAGCTACCTTCCTACAGTGTCAGAATCTCAGATAGATCCTACGGAGGTGAGCTTCACCAATAATACAGAGCGCAAGAAAATTTTCGAGGGAAAAACTTTCATATTTCTTCAACAAAAACAGGTATTGTATGAGCGGGGTGAGTTCTTCTTGCCTATGGTATAATTATTTAAAGGATCTTTTTACTCTGAATAATAAAGCCATTGTCTTCATTATCAATCAATTGATCAATATTTCCTGTAGAAACAATTGAAAATAGTTCTGACATTGTAAAAATTTCCATCCTACTAGTTTTGTTGAAACAATTCCCAGATTCTGTAGATTTTCTATTAACTTCATTGTTATATTAAAAACCTTCCATGTTAAAAGATGTAATTAGGAAGCATTTCGATGTTTGTCTTGCCTGATAAGACTGATTTCTTGATGAAGATATCTTCACCTTAAACAGTTCCTTATATGTTTTAAAAAATGCTTTGGGTTTATCCAGGACTGATGTAATAAATTCCTTATTTGGTCAATATTGTCATATCTCAAGTTTGTATCATTATTAAGTCATTATTGTGGTATATATATTCAGTGTTGTCACATCAAGTCACCATTGTCACATCAAGTCACCATTGTTATATCAAGTCACCATTGTCACATCAAGTCACCATTGTTATATCAAGTCACCATTGTCATATCAAGTCAACATTATCGTCACCATTGTCACATCAAGTCGCCATTGTCACATCAAGTCACCATTGTCACATCAAGTCACCATTGTCACATTAAGTCACCATTGTCATATCAATTCGCCATTGTCACATTAAGTCACCATTGTCATATCAATTCGCCATTGTCATATCAATTCGCCATTGTCATATCATCAGAACTGATATCCAGTCGGTGATATCCTATATTGGTGTTAAGTCATTAAAATAGGGAATATTACTGGTATGTGTTTTTACTTTAGTTCCAGAAGATGAGTCTAGCAGTTGAACTTGGGGGAGGAATGCCATTGTTGATGGAAACTCGCCCTAAAGAACGGAGTGATCAGGCCATCCTCACACATAAAAACACAGTTGTAATGAATTGTGGCCTTGATGTTGGTGCAGCAAGCGAGTGGAAAGAATGGTACAGATATGTGGAAAAGACACTTGCTAGGTATGTAGTGATTTTTATTGGAAAGGTCCTCGTTTTTAAACCATATGACATGTTATGTAATGTTCACCTCCCTGGTCCTAGTATTCATGCACTGTTCACTTATGAAGTCACTGTGACCTTTACCTGAAATTTCCAGTGATTGCTATCAGTTGTTTGGGTTATTTCTTTTTCTTGTTTTGTTTTTTTGTCTTCTTTTATCTTTTCAATGATTTCTTGTAAACATTCTATTTTAACATCAATGTATTTGAACTCCCAACAAAATATGTATATCAACTGATGATTGAGGACATTCTTCATTTCAGACACAAACAACACATGAGTCAAGACGCAGAGCTGGGATTGGCAGTTTTACACTGTGATACAGACCAATACTGTAATCCCTGTGTAGACTTTGGTAATTGAAGTTGTGTGTCACAAACCCCTGTGTAGATTTTGGTAATTGAAGTTGTGTGTCACAAACCCCTGTGTAGACTTTGGTAATTGAAGTTATGTGTCACAAACCCCTATGTAGATTTTGACAAGCTGTATGTCACAAGCTGTATGTTACTAAACCCAGTGTAGAATTTATTAAGGTCTATGTTACAAGTCCCTGTGCAGAATTTGTTAAGTTGTGTGTTACAAGTCCCTGTGCAGATTTTGATCAATTGTGTTACAAGTCCCTGTGCAGACTTAAATAAGCTGTGTGTTACAAGTCCCTGTGTAGATTTTGATAAGTTGTGTGTTACAAGGCCCTGTGCAGATTTTGATCAATTGTGTTACAAGTCCCTGTGCAGACTTTAATAAGCTGTGTGTTACAAGTCCCTGTGCAGATTTTGATCAATTGTGTTACAAGTCCCTGTGCAGACTTTAATAAGCTGTGTGTTACAAGGCCCTGTGCAGATTTTGATAAATTGTGTGTTACAAGTCCCTGTACAGATTTTGATAAGTTGTGTGTTACAAGTCCCTGTGCAGTCTTCGATGAGCTGTATGCTACCAGTCTCTTGGGTCGTGCCAGTTAATGTTATATAGATGGTGGAAGTTGATAACAGATATAATGATTTAATTAAATGTTTGACAAATGATGGTGATTGCTCATGACATATGTAGTTCTGACTGATTTCCATGACGATGAAATTGTCTTAAACTGGTCACAGTTTGATAACATAACATATTTCTGTATTATAGCCAGTCAGGGAGGTTTACGACTCCCCAGTCAGTCTCTGTCCCAGGCACCAGTATTTACACAGACACAGTAAGTAGACAGCAGTATATCAATGCTGTAACTTTTCTTATAAAAATTCCATTAATTTAACATTAAAATATCGATCTCCATTAATACTGACCCTCAATTTGTTAAAATCTCATCAATTTCTCCTGTTGTTGACAAAAACCTTTATGGAGACTCGAAAGTATTTTGAGGAAAGGAAATTCTATTGAAAGTGAAATGATGTTTCTGTTGATTGTTCCAGAGTTTGTTGTTCTTTTGATAACAGCTGGAGATATAGCACTTTATATCAAGGATGAAATTTACTCGTCTTAATTTTCAGCAAATTCAATTTTCACAATCACGGTAATATGCCTCAAAAACAGCAGGTGTGTGTTACTGTTATTTCAGTTTGTGTATGTTGCCTGTCATTGTGCTCTATATCAGAATGCACTTGGATTACAAAAAGTTAATACCATGTTTACAATACTTTGATGCTTAACATTCTGCCTATGCTGACTTTTTTGTCAGTTTATGTATGAATTGTGTTATGTTGTAACGTGTTGATATTTTATACGGTTTCATTGAAACAGGAAAGTGATACAAGAGGAGACAACTCTATCTCCAACACAGCCTGCAGGAATAAAATCATCCTGTGTAACTCTCAGTGTGAAAAGCAAAGAGTCACAAAGAACAAAAGTGCCAGGTCAAGGACACAAAGACACAGATGTGACTTATAAACCCTCAGGTCAAAGTTCACACATAGACAGGTCGCAACATTCTGGTCAAAAACAAGCACAATCACCTCCTCCTAAAAGAAAACCAGACAAATCTGCAACTTCGCCCACCAGAAGAAGTCCAAGGTCAAAATCACTGTCTCCAGTTCCTGATAAAGATGAATCTTTCAATCTAAGGTCAAGGTCACCAGCATCTCCAGGTTCAAGAAGGTTAAATCTGAGGTCATCTCCTGTTCCTGAAGTTGTAACAGATACCTCAACATCAAGAGGACCTTTGACAAAGAGAGGGGTTAAACCCAGTCCAAGAATGGATAAAAATGATGAGACAGACATTGTTGATATTAAAAAGGAGAAAAATGCTCAGAAGACAAAGTCTCGACCTGGAAAACAGCAGATTATTGAGGACGATTCGGATGAGGATTACGGTTTTACGAGAAAATCTAAAAAACAGCGAGACAATTCAGATGAGGTCCGTAATGAGGACAACCCATTTGATTGGACAAGTCGTAAAAGCACTGTTAAGATGGCATCAAATTCTGAAAAAGGTTTGAAGAAAGAAAGAGATGATGATTTTATCATACTGGACCCCGATTCTGAGACGGAGGACAACAGAGGTAAAACTTTGTTGTCTGGTAAGTGTCAGGAGGTGAGGGTGTCTGATTCAGATTCTGATTCAGGATCAGGGTGGGCAGGTAAAGGTAAAAGTAGGTCACCAATAGGTCAGAAAGGTCAACAGGCAAAAAGCATAGTAGAAGTAGTAGGTGAATCACAAAAATTAGGTTGTAGAAAAAGGAAGTTAGATGATTCATCAGATGAAGAGGATAAAGGTCAAAAGTCAAGAAGGAAAATCAAACAAGAACCAGGAATAAGCCCACCCTTAGCTTCCACTAGAGGTCATCAAGGTCAAAGAAGGATGGAGGAACAAGAGCATGAGCAGACAGGCAGACAGGAAGTGAATGCTAAGCAGGAGAGGATAACTCCACGCAAAACTGCTGTAGACAGAACTGTGGACCAGGAAACAGTACAGACCACAACACAAAAGCAGGAGGTAAACGTAACTTTGTTATGTTTTTGAAAGGAAATATTTAGATAATGAGAATTTGAAAGGAAAGAATTAGTGACCACTTTGCCAGGAACTCAACACATTTAAAAGTTTTAATCTTTTCATCCCTGATTGATATAATTTCAATGGTATATACCGGTATTAAAAAAAAAATTTTTTTTCTTAAAATGCTTCAGATGTGTTTTGTGATTTTGAAATTATATGATGGTAATCCTCAGTAATGCCCTTGATAAAGTTGCTATGACTGATGGAGGTTATGGAGATTTTACTTTGTGATTAGATAAGATATGCTTTGATCATTCTGGAAATGTTGTTTGTCAGTTTTACAGACCAGATAAAAAGTTACGAATGTTCACCAGATATGACGCTTACCTTGTTTGTGGCATTGTAAGCCTTAATATATACATCTCAAAGTGTGTTTATATATACAATGATACTGGCTTTCATTAAAGATCTGGCAAATTCGTCCTATTATTTTTATACTAGATATTTCTCCGTAGCATATGTATAAAATTTAAGTAGAGATTATTAAAATGTTTCATACACAAACCCCTCCTCAAAATCACAACCCAAAGGGAAAGAATTTTAAGTTGACAAATACTAGGCTTATCTAGTGTTTGCTACCTAATTATCTTTCCCTGAAGGTTGAGATCCTCCATCTCACCATTATGGTTGTAAATAATTTATTTGTTCTCTGATGACCACCTTTAATGTGGGTTGTTATCCCACTGTTTTGTTGACATGAAGTCAAACATAGTTCTTCAATTCTTTGTCCTGCAGACAGGAATATCTCAGTATAAGAGTAAGACTTTGGCTGGTTAGCACCAGGCTTGCAGAGAACTGACCTCGCCAAGCTCTTACACAAGGGTTTGGATAACCCTTTTCATGACGCAGGCCCATGCTGGATTATTTTTCTCACACACTGAAAAAAAATGCAAGAATTTGTTGTTGTGAAACCTTTCTGTCATCTACAATGCCCCATGAAATGTGTTTGGAGTTTCATTTCATCAATTGGTGACATGGTTATGCTACATAAAATAATTGTGTTACATTATTGTAAGTAAGGTGATTGGGCATGACAGCTGTCTCTCCTTACCACATGTGAGATTGTGTTATAATATCCATGGTAATCATGGGAACACCTATTAAGAAAATCTCACCATTAAAGTGTGGATAATCCTGTACAGGTTATAAAAAGTTCTGATATGATTTGTGTTAACCCGAATTTGTTTTTTAAAAAAAATTAAATAAAATTTAAAGAAAATGTTTTTTCTTTTAGGTCATGGATGTTCATATTGATTAAATTAATGTAAGAGTCATTTGTGTTTATATCTGTAAGTTAATTTCATGAAATACAGTTTTTTTTTCATACAATTCCTGAGATCCATTTTCTTATTCATATCTAATTTATAATGATAATTTGTTTGTAGAAGAGGAGAGAACTCCCATCTGTTTCTGGATTTCTGTCAGCAGTACGAGGACAAGCCAAGGTATCATCAAATATTGAATAACACGTGTGTCTGGGGTTTTCATTAATATGTCACACTAGGAACAGTTTTTTCTTAATTTCCTGCAAGAATCAAAATTTGAATGGAAACAATAAAAGAGCAAGGAATATCAAAACCTACCCAGGAAAACAAATTAAAGGAATATTCTGCAGAATGTCCATCTATGTTTCATCTCCAAAACTTTGGAGTTATGAGCTTTCAGTAAACATCATTTTCAATTTTTCAGTGTGTCCATTTACATGGACTGTCCTAAAATGCAGGCAATTCATCACAGGTTCTGAACTCTTTGTCTGAGGAGCAGTCTTTTGGTTAATGTTATTATTTCAAGTTCAGTACAAAACGGAATCCTCAAGAAAGGCAAACTTTCCTCAGAAACAGAGCTAATCAGTATATCTTTACTTACTGGTAAATATTTTCAAATTGTGCTATCAAGAAATTGAAATATCAATCTAATCTCAGCGTTGTCATATTTTATTCAATTATTCTTCATGTATGTTATATTTTAACCCTATCTCTCTTTTGCCTCCTGACCAAATGGATTGTCCAAAATTTCTCCATTTCTTAAGATAGGCCAAATCTTCCCCTTTTTTCACAGAGTATCTCTTATATTCTGTTAAACCATGTCTTTTGATTACTTAATGGTACAGAGCAGGCACTATGATTATTTGTTTTGCTTGAGAGTACTTGAGCATTGTTTCTCTGTTACAGGACGAGTACAATCACCATAGCAACTATGTCAAGGAGGAAGGCATTCCAACTGACCTGGTGCAGACAGTATTTGTCGATTTAATGATTCGACGACCTTCTCAAACTAAAAAATCTCCTCAAAGGTCAAATACAGACGTTCCTCCTGGATATTCACCTTGGAAAGGTTGCATAGTAAAAAATTTCAAGAAGTTCAAAAAGGTATTATGGAATGAACTAATGATTAAATCATTACTGTATTTATTGATTATTCCAGACTGGGGGTGGGGGCTTATAGTGTTGGTCATGTCCATCCTGCCCTGTCTCACCCTGATTCAGTGTAAGCACCAAGCAATTTAATTCTTTGGCAGATTTTGGTCAAACTTTTTACAAAGTTCCTTTAGGAGTATACTTTGGACTTTGTTGTGTTTCAGGAGACCAAGTTCAAGGTCACCCTTGCTATAGGTAGAAAATCATCAACTGATTAAATTCAAACACAAAGCAACTGCAGTCTCTCATTGAATTTGGTCAAACTTTCTGTGAAGATCAAGTATGAGTATACTTTGGGCATTGTTGTGTTTCAGGGGCCAAAGGTCAAGGCCTCCACGATGGGGGCATTCAGGCCTTGACATACCGAATAATAGTTCTTAAATTCTGAGGTTATCCTTATCATGTTTTACATATCGGAGCACCAACCATAGAAAATGTAAAGTGCATTGTCATAAGATCAATGTTGAATCATTCAGACTCTGTTCGGCTGTTGCATTCCTGAGGTTGTTTCGTTGTAGGCTGGTGTTGCTAGCCTTGACAGACTTCCTAAGATCATTGGAGGAAGTGGTCTCATTCCACATGTAACATCTCAGCGTCAAGAACTGGATGAGTGGTTTAGGGAAGCTCAGCAGGTAGGTTTCCTCATCTTATACACTTGATGAAATTAGTCAACCCCATTAACTTTCACTCTCTGTACCCCTGGAACCATCCTACATACTCCAGGGATTACGATCACTTTCACTCTCTGTACCCCTGGAACCATCTTCCATACTCCAGGGATTACCATCACTTTCACTCTCTGCACCCCTGGAACCATCCTCGATACTCCAGGGGTTACCATCACTTTCACTCTCTGCACCCCTGGAACCATCCTCGATACTCCAGGGATTATGATCACTTTCACTCTCTATACCCCTGGAACCATCCTCGATACTCCAGGGATTACAGTCACTTTCACTCTCTATACCCCTGGAACCATCCTCGATACTCCAGGGGTTACCATCACTTTCGCTCTCTGTACCCCTGGAACCATCCTCGATACTCCAGGGATTACGATCACTTTCACTCTCTATACCCCTGGAACCATCTTCCATACTCCAGGGATTACGATCACTTTCACTCTCTGTACCCCTGGAACCATCCTCGATACTCCAGGGGTTACCATCA
Organism: Ylistrum balloti; assembly: GCF_031769215.1. Lineage (NCBI taxonomy): Eukaryota > Metazoa > Mollusca > Bivalvia > Pectinida > Pectinidae > Ylistrum > Ylistrum balloti. The sequence continues at coordinate 375,270 of NW_026782204.1, forward strand.
CTTTCACTCTCTGCACCCCTGGAACCATCCTCGATACTCCAGGGATTACGATCACTTTCACTCTCTATACCCCTGGAACCATCCTCGATACTCCAGGGATTACAGTCACTTTCACTCTCTATACCCCTGGAACCATCCTCGATACTCCAGGGGTTACCATCACTTTCGCTCTCTGTACCCCTGGAACCATCCTCGATACTCCAGGGATTACGATCACTTTCACTCTCTATACCCCTGGAACCATCTTCCATACTCCAGGGATTACGATCACTTTCACTCTCTGTACCCCTGGAACCATCCTCGATACTCCAGGGATTACGATCACTTTCACTCTCTATACCCCTGGAACCATCTTCCATACTCCAGGGATTACGATCACTTTCACTCTCTGTACCCCTGGAACCATCTTCCATACTCCAGGGGTTACCATCACTTTCACTCTCTGTACCCCTGGAACCATCTTCTATACTCCAAGGGTAACCATCACTTTCACTCTCTGTATCCCTGGAACCATCTTCTATACACCAGGGATTACGATCACTATTGCTCTCTGCACCCCTGGAACCATCCTCGATACTCCAGGGATTACGATGACTTACACTCTCTGTACCTCAGGAACCATCTTCCATACTCCGGGGGTTACCATCACTTTCACTCTCTGTATCCCTGGAACCATCTTCTATACTCCAATGGTAACCATCACTTTCGCTCTCTGTATCCCTGGAACCATCTTCTATACTCCAAGGGTAACCATCACTTTCACTCTCTGTATCCCTGGAACCATCTTCTATACACCAGGGATTACGATCACTATTGCTCTCTGCACCCCTGGAACCATCCTCGATACTCCAGGGATTACGATGACTTACACTCTCTGTACCCCAGGAACCATCTTCCATACTCCGGGGGTTACCATCACTTTCACTCTCTGTACCCCTGGAACCATCTTCTATACTCCAAGGGTAACCATCACTTTCGCTCTCTGTATCCCTGGAACCATCTTCTATACTCCAAGGGTAACCATCACTTTCACTCTCTGTATCCCTGGAACCATCTTCTATACTCCAATGGTAACCATCACTTTTGCTCTCTGTATCCCTGGAACTATCTTCTATACTCCAGGGATTATGATCACTATTGCTCTCTGCACCACTGGAACCATCCTCGATACTCCAGGGATTACAATCACATTCGCTCTCTGCACTCCTCGAACATTTCATGGCAAAATTTATGGCCCAAGTAAGAAATTTGATTTGTCTAGAACATGTTTTAGGAGAAAAAAAGTGACCAGTCAAACTGATACCCTCCTTTGAAGATCAGAAGTGAGCAACACCCAACTTCAAAGCCTGTACAACATACTTTCTTGTGACCTTATGATTGGTTTGATACACTTTTTCTTGTCTTGTACACAAGTTGTCGCACATAGAACCTTCAATTATGCCACAAAATGTTCTAGGGATGTAGAGAGCGATAGTGACAGTAACCCCTGGAGTATCGGGGATGGTTCCATCGGTGCAGAGAGTGATAGTGATGGTAACCCCTGGAGTATCGGGGATGGTTCCAGGGGTATGGTGAGTGATAGTGATCATAACCCTGGAGTATTGGGGATGTTGCTTTGTGTACTGATCTACAATAGATAAAAGAGAGAAAAATGAAGCACGGTTTATTACCATGTATGATGGTCAGATGAAAATATATCTGTTGAAACATTTGCATCAACTTTACCACAGTGCTATTATAGTAAGTCATTTTGAAACCCTTAAAAAACAAAAAAGTTTTTCTTCTGATAACGGTCAAGCGTCCTTTGTGTTGTCTGCCTTCGTGAAGTTTTCATGCAGTGGAAGAATCTCTCCCACATCTATGATCGAGTGTTAAAGAAAGTGTAGCCAACAACAGTACATTGCTACCATTTTGTGTATTTTTTGGTCAATAATCTGTTTAACATCTTGCCACACTATTTTCAACCTTAGTATACATTTGATTAAAGTACAGCAAACAATATCGGTCCTTACCATTTCATACACTACTTATGTCAGTGCTAGCAGACTCAACACCGGTCTTTTGTCTGATGAAGGTGACCCTGTAGTCATGGAAACGTCACACTCAAATCTTAACTCTATTTAAAGCTGCAGTAGCAAGCACAGTGTAATTGATATATAAATAAACTTCTGTGATAAATGTTGTGTTTGACATGTTATTGTATCAATATAGGCAGAGAGCCAACAATCTGAGGCAAACAGACGTGCACAGGAACTGTTTGAGTAAGTAGAACGTAATTTATCTACACAACAGCACAAATTATAATAGATTTGTGGTCTACCGATGGTTTGACCTTGATTGTGTACTACGAACAGATATAGCATTCAGTAAGGTACATTAACATGGTGTTGTATACAAAAAAAAAAAAATAAAGTAAATTCTCCATAAATTAACAATGAGCTTTCAATTAGATGACATGATCGCTCTGCTGTGTTGGCAAATTTTTCCCTAACGGACTGGACTGGACATATATCATGGGATCGGACATGTTGTACATTCTTTCATCACTCAGACATTGTGTGATGTGAACGCTTCGCAGACTGATTAATATGATGATATTCAACAGCCTTGATGATACTTTTTTAAACAAAAATGTGATTTAACAAACTTTTCTGATATTTGAAGCAGACTGTAGGATGAGTCATTAACGTTAGTATCAATAAGTTTGATCAAGATCCAGTATGAATGTTTTACATAATGAATCTCATGTTGATTTGTGACACTTTTGTCCTTTTTTTTTCAGATGGGAACCTCGATCTCATTCCAGCAACAGATCTCGCTTATAACAAAATATTTGACCAGTCACGTGACTGGTCACTGCATAACAAGATATCATACAAGGATTTCCACCAGTCGTGTAATTGATCACCTTGGAACTGTCTGCCAATTTTATCAGTGTTTGTAAATTTTATGAAATGAAATCTAGCCACATTTTTGTTTAACTTAACGATTGTTATCATCAAAAAGACATTAAGAGATAATTTTTAATGTCTTTACAAGTCATCATTGTTATGTATATATATTGTGTATTAATCTAAATTCAGATGTGCTGTGTTTACATGCATTGCATCATATTGATTGTTTACATAAAAACCTGTTTATAATTATTTGTCACAATATGTGTAAATAGTGCTAGGCAGATTTTTCTAGAAAGCTCGGTTATTAGAAAGACCTGTGTGTTTCTGGAAGTTTCTAGAGACACATGTAAACAAGCTGGGTACCTGCTAGTCTAGAATCATCTAGAAAAGAACCTTCTAGAAACCTTTAGTGTATATAAACATGATGAAACTGAGTCTGAGCAGCCTTTTTGATGTATTTAGTGAGCTTACTTTGAGACTTCAGTCTGTAAAGTGTGGACTTGCACTTATATATATACGAAGTGAGGAAACCATTCTTGGATTATTCTGCGGTTACCCTGTTTCCTGGACAATCTGTTGTGAATTCTTCTGGATTTGGAGGCCTTCCACGGAAAGATAAGGTCTGACTTTTGATAGTTAGTAGCTAGCTCTGTACACCATCACAAAATTTGTAATTTTACTGTATATAATTTATTTGTTATTATTAAACTGTTGAATTGTAAACCTAGCGGTTGGGTTTTATTTGCTGTACGTTAATTCCGTAACATAACATCATGAAATTAAAAATATCTTTTAAACAAATTAAAAACTAAAGCATTTATTAAGTTTTCAGTATAAAGCAATTCATATAAATCATTTAGCCTGTCATATTGGTTTGCTATTTCTATCTTTCCTTGGGAAAACAAATGCATGGAATTCTACATTTACAACAGTTTAATAGTCAAAGTCTGAGATGTTTCCCTCCTAACATTTTATTTGATCAACGGAGAGATGTTTCCCTCCTAACATTTTATTTGATCAACGGAGAAATGTTTCCCTCGTAACATTTTATTTGATCACGGAGAGATGTTTCCCTCCTAACATTTTATTTGATCACGGAGAGATGTTTCCCTCCTAACATTTTATTTGATCACGGAGAGATGTTTCCCTCCTAACATTTTATTTGATCACGGAGAGATGTTTCCCTCCTAACATTTTATTTGATCAACGAGAGATGTTTCCCTCCTAACATTTTATTTAAGCCGGTTGTACAAGTGTGACAGATTTTCATGCAGTTTGACAGTTTCTTATATGATTTAAATGCTACACAAATAAAGGAGACCACACAGCTTTGATGGATGAATCCCTCTGGAGTTTGGAGGTTCAGATCTTGGTCACAGCACCACGACTTGAGAGAGTGTGGGCCAAAATGGGATTAGAATTGTATATCTCTGATCTCCATGTACATGTCTTAAACCCATTGAAGATTATACACTATACAAAATTTAAATCTAAATTTGGGCCCCAGAGGATAGCGTTCTTCCTTGGTGTGTCAGCACTGACATTTCTTTAAATGAAGGAAACAAAAGTGTGAAATATAAAACTTTATTTAAAATATTTACCTGTATAATCATACATATCAGATCATATTTCCATCCTTAATACTTTTATGATTAGACCGACATATTCAAACAGCCACTCTGGACTTGTATGAATAAATGAAATCCATTTATATCAATGTGTATATCACATTCCCTTAACATTGAAAAGATCTTCATGTCTGATATTTTCAATACAATGATTGATGAAATTTACAGTGTCAATATGTCGCTCCCAATATACACTGACAAAAGTCATGTTTCACACTTTCTCATCAATATCTTGCAACCTTTTTCATATAATCAAAAGAAACCTTCAAAGCTTTGCCATCATAAAACAGAAGTTTGTTCAACTTTCAAGGAGTCATTCACACTTGAGGTTCTGTTTCTCAAAATTGCCAAGAAACGTCACTCCTTTGACTTTCTAGTGAAGAGGACTGTAGCGGAGACAAACCTATCTTATACACCTAAAATGAGCCAGTTTTACACTGATTTCAATATCTTCCGCTCCTACTTGAGAATAATGTAAATGGCTAGGGATTGTAGTGTGAATCATTTTCTGGGGTCTGACCGAGATGATGTCCGTCCATGACTTCCTGACCGGACACGATGTGAAGAATGAAGAGATTTTCCCTCGTCCCTGGTCCGGGCTGGGATATTGGAAGTCATATCTGGGCTTCCTGACCGGACACGATGAGAAGAATGTTGAGATTTTCCTTCGTCCCGGGAACGGGCAGGGAGATGTGAGGATGGATCTGGAGCTGAATGATCACCCCCTACAGTTTGAGCTTTCTTCCGTCTCTGACCACACATTGACTTCAGCATCTGCAGCACGGCTGTTGGGGCCACATTCATCTTAAGGAGGTCAAGGACGATTCTGAGACAGATAATCATAAAACCTTTCAGATTACAGATTGTAAAATGAGAAATGTAAATACAGAAATGGCAATGACATGTAGAACTAACAACGTAACCATTTAAGTTTTGTGCATATCATACAGAATGGACAGGGTATGTGAAGTTTTTATCCTCATCTCTCATCGTGTTACTTTCACTTTGGTCTATGGAAAAATATCTGAATTTGTATTCAGGAATTTTTATACTGTTCATACTCAGACTGGCATATTGTCGACAAATCTTATTAAATAGCATGTACACCTTATACTAAGTTGGTTTTCAAGTGCAGTATAATTTAAAATGTTGAATATTGCATTATCATTTGTGTATCACATCAACTATACATTCAATGCTTTAGGACTTCTTTTTCAAAATTGCTGAATATATTTCATTTGTAGGACTGATTACAGAACTGCTTTGAAATGACTTGTGTGTTTTTACACTTATGAATATCAAAGTTATACCAGGTATTCTGCTATTTATTTCACGTAGACAGTATTGATGTTCAGTCATGTGAAATATAATAAATTAATAAGATAAAATATAAATGATATTCAATGTAGACAGGGCTCTAACACCCCATTTTGGGACTGGGGCCCGGGGCCCTTAGAATTGGGAAAAATAATGGTTTTCCTTAGAATTGGGAAAACTTGGGGTCTAAATTGGGAAAAAATGATACTATTTTGCATTTGGAATGGGGTCGAACATCATCCCCAAATCTGGCAGATCGAGAGCCCTGGTAGATAAAATTGAAATGGAGAAAAAATGAGTAAATAACCAAAACCACAAAGACTTTCCAAGACCTGCTTTTGTTGGCATCTTCAGGTGTAAAGAAGCTGAAGAAGGCAGGTAAAGAAGGAAGGCCTTGTGACCAGTCTTAACTTTTTGTTGTTTTATAATATTTGCATACTGAGGGACCACTTCAGTGTATATGTGCATATGGTTCAATATTTTACGTACTTGAAGACTGATGGATCTACAACAACACCTGCCAGATCTGCTAGTTCATACAGCTCCTGTTCCTCTGGTGACAGAACATTTTTACTCAACAGAGTAAAATGCATGGTGGTTGGAGTTCGAAGTGACATTGTCAGATATATTTGTGATTTTAAGTCATTTCACTGAAAAATATAATTATAAAATACACAAAACAGTTATAAACCATAGATTTGATTCTTAGTCTATAACATACAAATGTATACTTATTATGGACAATTTAAATAAGATGTATTATCAGAAACTACTCCAAAATTCTACAGATTTATATTAACCCACAGTCGAGCAGCAGATGGAGACATTGCCAGACTAGAATGAATCCATAATTGCATTTATAATACATCACAAATTCATCTTTACTTTTCAAACTGCTAGCCATCGGCCAGTAGCTGAGGGTTGTGAAGTAAAGCCTGCTAGGTCACAAAGACGTTGTATATTTAATCATCCTTTATACAGTAAATACATAAACCTTGTATAAACAAGAGGAGCCTTATTTACAGTAAGGATTACTATCTGTATGAGTCCTAACTAGAAGTTTTCCAGGATTAAACCACATCTACAACAAAAGTTGACAATTAAATCTATGTATGTCTTTCTGACAGATTCTAAATGTGATCGTTGTGCAACTTTTAACAGATGTATTGTTACAATCAATAATTTCAGAATCGACTGAAGAAGGCCTAAAACTTGCATCAATTTTTATTTCAGTATTAATAAGTAACAGTACTTTCCATCCCAGGAATATTCATCATGATTGCAATAAATTGAATTTAACTTCCACCTGATCACCACTGAACTAAAAAGATAATAAAATGATGTGGCATCTTTGATTCATCAGAGTATGCATGTCTATGTCCTTGGTAGAGTGTTAGGATTGAGGGCATTGCCAGTTTGAACCCTAGTGGGGACAGGTACTGAACAGAAAATTTCTGTCTCTAAAATCCAGGTACATATATAATATTGATAGACCATGTCTGTCTAGAGTTCCCAGATCAGAAGATGTCGCATCAGTACTAGTCTTGTCATGTATTTTTTTGCTTCAATCGCATAATTCAGTACTAAATGTATATGGTTATCTTTCAGCGTGAAGACCTTAAAAAGGATTTCTATCAGACCAAAGTAACCAATATTTCTAAATATGCCAAGCTAAACTCTGACAGGAGTTTCACACTATCCCAAAAGTTGGGTTAAAGTCATGTCACTGAGGGATATTATCAACAATTCAGCATGGCTTTAACCACAGGTACAGGGCATTTTATATATGAAACAGCTATTATACTACTAAAATGGCATATGTTTGCACGTGTCTTTATAAATACATCCTATTTCTATGATAGTCTAAACTCCTGTGCATGTCAGCTGCATGTGACAGAAATGTAGCATATTATAATAACTGAACGTACATGTTTATCCTTCCACATTGCCTACCTTTTCAAGATCTTGAGAGTTTGTATGACAACGAAGGATCTGTTACTTTAATCAGCAGAGTTCAGAACAAAAGAACAAGGGGGAATTCTTACAGCCTGGAAAAAGCTAGATCACGTCTGGATCTCAGGAAGTTTTCTTTCTCTCACAGGGTGTAAATGATTGGAACTCTCTACCAGTAGATATCGTACAGGCGCCAACTTTGAACTCATTTGAAAACAGACTTGATAAAAGTTGGAAAAGTGTAGATAGAACATATAACATCTTTATTCCAACCAGAAGTGACAACACTAAACCAATGGATTGTGACAAGGTTTCGGATCTGAACATAGAGACATAAGGTCTCCGTTCAGTAACTACTAAGCTATACTAAGCTAAGCTATTTACCAATTGTGATCTCCAGAATGTACTGCCCTTCGTTTCACTATGTCAAGCGATAGGGCTTAGAATGACCTTTACAGGTTAGGAAAGAACAACGAAAGACTGTTTTTCCAACATTGTGATATCATATTTACCAAGCTTTTCTTTCGACACCAAAATACAATGAAAATACTCACGGAAATCATTGCCGTCGAATCTGGTATCCACAAACGCCGCTTATGCCATTAACAATAGTATATATTTTCAAATAATTGCACATTGATTGAACTAAAGTCATGACGTGAATGCGTTCGTAAATACAGTATTCCAAAATGATTCTGGGTTTGAAAATCTGTTTTATAGTCATCTGTTTTACAAGGATTTGATTTTTAATATTGTAAGCGGTTAAATGGCAAGGTCTACTGTCAGGACCTCTTATTGCAGTGTGGTAGTATCGTTCATGATCTTCGTGAAATTTTCAATTTTGATGAAACGTGATTTATTCCTTTCGTATTCAGATACGTTTATTTACAAATAAACATTTGAAAAGACGAATCATGAGCTGTATATAGTCATTCAAGAACTATTCAATATCAAAAATTGATTGAGCCTGAACGAATATTAACAAAAACAAAAAAAGAAAATACTGACGTGCCAACATCCTCTTAATTCAAACTAAAATTCGATGATATTGGGACAAAATATTAATAAAGTAAGGATTTACACGGAAACTTGAAAAAATGAAATAACTTCCGGTGTTCTGTAACGTTCAGCGCCTTCTTTTGCATCGACGCTACAAACCATGTACATCTTATATGTCACATTCCCAAATGAGGACAAGGCTACAATGGTATCATCATTTAGGGTAATAAGGGTGTTCGCGTGACGTTAATTGTATCGATGTTACCACATTGTCTGTAGTCCGCAGTATATAAATGTTATGTACGTAAGTGTCCAGCTTGATGTGATATATATATGTGTGCATTTCAAGATAATTGTCAGAGGCCGCTCACTTCATCAGTGAAAGTGAAATAAAAAAAAAACCGGATTAAATGCCCTCATGTATACATTTTAACCCTAAGGAGCACCAAACACGCCCATCTTCATATCACAGAATAGCGGAGCAGATAAAATAAATGGCCAAATTGAGAAGGAAATAGAATACTGACTGTGTAATGTTGAAGTGATGTTGTGATGTTGAGTTGACGTTGTAATGTGATGGTGACGTTGTGATGTTGAGGTGATGCTGACGTTGTGATGTTGATGTGATGTTCACGTTGTGATGTTGAGGTGATGGTGACGTTGTGATGTTGAGGTGATGCTGACGTTGTGATGTTGATGTGATGTTCACGTTGTGATGTTGATATGATGGTGACGTTGTGATGTGATGGTGACGTTGTAATGTTGAGGTGATGCTGACGTTGTGATGTTGATGTGATGTTCACGTTGTGATGTTGATATGATGGTGACGTTGTGATGTTGAGGTGATGCTGACGTTGTGATGTTGATGTGATGTTCACGTTGTGATGTTGAGGTGATGGTGACGTTGTGATGTTGAGGTGATGGTGACGTTGTGATGTTGAGGTGATGGTGACGATGTGATGTTGAGGTGATGGTGACGTTGTGATGTTGAGGTGATGGTGACGTTGTGATGTTGAGTTGACGTTGTGATGTTGAGGTCATGGTGACGTTGTGATGTTGAGGTGATGCTGACGTTGTGATGTTTAGTTGTCGTTGTGATGTTGAGGTGATGGTGACGTTGTGATGTTGAGGTGATGGTGACGTTGTGATGTTGAGTTGACGTTGTGATGTTGAGGTGATGGTGACGTTGTGATGTTGAGTTGACGTTGTGATGTTGAGGTGATGGTGACGTTGTGATGTTGAGGTGATGCTGACGTTGTGATGTTTAGTTGTCGTTGTGATGTTGAGGTGATAGTGACGTTGTGATGTTGAGGTGATGGTGACGTTGTGATGTTGAGGTGATGCTGACGTTGTGATGTTGAGTTGACGTTGTGATGTTGAGGTGATGGTGACGTTGTGATGTTGATATGATGGTGACGTTGTGATGTTGAGGTGATGGTGACGTTGTGATGTTGAGGTGATGGTGACGTTGTGATGTTGAGGTGATGGTGACGTTGTGATGTTGAGGTGATGCTGACGTTGTGATGTTGAGTTGACGTTGTGATGTTGAGGTGATGGTGACGTTGTGATGTTGAGGTGATGGTGACGTTGTGATGTTGATATGATGGTGACGTTGTGATGTTGAGATGATGCTGACGTTGTGATGTTGAGGTGATGGTGACGTTGTGATGTTGAGGTGATGCTGACGTTGTGATGTTGATATGATGCTGACGTTGTGATGTTGAGGTGATGGTGACGTTGTGATGTTGAGGTGATGGTGACGTTGTGATGTTGAGGTGATGCTGACGTTGTGATGTTGAGGTGATGGTGACGTTGTGATGTTGAGGTGATGGTGACGTTGTGATGTTGAGGTGATGGTGACGTTGTGATGTTGAGGTGATGGTGACGATGTGATGTTGAGGTGATGGTGACGTTGTGATGTTGAGTTGACGTTGTGATGTTGAGGTGATAGTGACGTTGTGATGTATAGGTGATGGTGACGTTGTGATGTTGAGGTGATGCTGACGTTGTGATGTTGAGTTGACGTTGTGATGTTGAGGTGATGGTGACGTTATGATGTTGATATGATGGTGACGTTGTGATGTTGAGGTGATGGTGACGTTGTGATGTTGAGGTGATGGTGACGTTGTGATGTTGAGGTGATGGTGACGTTGTGATGTTGAGTTGACGTTGTGATTTTGAGGTGATGGTGACGTTGTGATGTTGAGGTGATGCTGACGTTGTGATGTTGAGTTGACGTTGTGATGTTGAGGTGATGGTGACGTTGTGATGTTGAGGTGATGGTGACGTTGTGATGTTGATATGATGGTGACGTTGTGATGTTGAGGTGATGCTGACGTTGTGATGTTGAGGTGATGGTGACGTTGTGATGTTGAGTTGACGTTGTGATGTTGAGGTGATGGTGACGTTGTGATGTTGAGGTGATGGTGACGTTGTGATGTTGAGGTGATGGTGACGTTGTGATGTTGAGGTGATGCTGACGTTGTGATGTTGAGTTGACGTTGTGATTTTGAGGTGATGGTGACGTTGTGATGTTGGGGTAATGGTGACGTTGTGATGTTGAGGTAATGGTGATGTTGTGATGTTGAGGTGATGCTGACGTTGTGATGTTGCGGTGATGATGACGTTGTGATGTTGCGGTGATGATGACGTTGTCATGTTGAGTTGACGTTGTGATGTTGAGGTGATGGTGACGTTGTGATGTATAGGTGATGGTGACGTTGTGATGTTGCGGTGATGGTGACGTTGTGATGTTGAGGTGACATTGTGATGTTAAGGTGATGGTGACGTTGTGATGTTGAGGTGATGCTGACGTTGTGATGTTGAGTTGACGTTGTGATGTTGAGGTGATGGTGACGTTGTGATGTTGAGGTGATGGTGACGTTGTGATGTTGAGGTGACATTGTGATGTTAAGGTGATGGTGACGTTGTGATGTTGAGTTGACGTTGTGATGTTGAGGTGATGATGACGTTGTGATGTTGAGGTGACATTGTGATGTTGAGGTGATGATGACGTTGTAATGTTGAGGTGATGGTGACGTTGTGATATTGAGTTGACGTTGTGGTGTTGAGGTGATGGTGACGTTGTGATGTTGAGGTGATGGTGACGTTGTGATGTTGAGGTGATGGTGACGTTGTGAATTTGAGGTGATGGTAGGTGACTACATGATACTGTTCAAATAAAAGTGAATATCTAGTCACACCAACATTATACTGTTCAAATGAGTGTGAATATCTAGTCGGAACAACATTATACTGTTCAAATGACTGTGAATATCTAGTCGGAACAACATTATACTGTTCAAATGAGTGTGAATATCTAGTCAGACCAACATTATACTGTTCAAATGAGTGTGAATATCTAGTCACACCAACATTATACTGTTCAAATGAGTGTTAAATGAGTGTGAATATCTAGTCATACCAACATTATACTGTTCAAATGAGTGTGAGTATCTAGTGACACCAACATTATACTGTTCAAATGAGTGTGTATATCTAGTCACACCAACATTATACTGTTCAAATGAGTGTGTATATCTAGTCACACCAACATTATACTGTTCAAATGAGTTTGTATATCTAGTCACACCATCATTATACTGTTCAAATGAGTTTGAATATCTAGTCACACCAACATTATACTGTTCAAATGAGTGTGAATATCTAGTTAGGTTAACATTATACTGTTTAAATGAGTGTGAATATCTAGTCAGACCAACATTATACTGTTCAAATGAGTGTGAATATCTAGTTACACCAACATTATACTGTTCAAATGAGTGTGAATATCTAGTTAGGTTAACATTATACTGTTTAAATGAGTGTGAATATCTAGTCACACCAACATTATACTGTTCAAATGAGTGTGAATATCTAGTTAGGTTAACATTATACTGTTTAAATGAGTGTGAATATCTAGTCACACCAACATTATACTGTTCAAATGAATTTGAATATCTAGTGTGACCAACATTATACTGTTCAAATAAGTGTGTATATCTAGTCACACCAACATTATACTGTTCAAATGAGTGTGAATATCTAGTCACACCAACATTATACTGTTCAAATGAATGTTTATATCTAGTCACACCAACATTATACTGTTCAAATGAGTGTGAATATCTAGTCACACCAACATTATACTGTTCAAATGAGTGTGTATATCTAGTCACACCAACATTATACTGTTCAAATGAGTGTGAATATCTAGTCACACCAACATTATACTGTTCAAATGAGTGTGAATATCTAGTCACACCAACATTATACTGTTCAAATGAGTGTGAATATCTAGTCACACCAACATTATACTGTTCAAATGAGTGTGAATATCTAGTCAGGTCAACATTATACTGTTCAAATGAGTGTGAATATCTAGTCACACCAACATTATACTGTTCAAATGAGTGTGAATATCTAGTCACACCAACATTATACTGTTCAAATGAGTGTGAATATCTAGTCACACCAACATTATACTGTTCAAATGAGTGTGAATATCTAGTCAGGTCAACATTATACTGTTCAAATGAGTGTGAATATCTAGTCAGACCAACATTATACTGTTCAAATGAGTGTTAAATGAGTGTGAATATCTAGTCAGACCAACATTATACTGTTTAAATGAGTGTGAATATCTAGTCACACCAACATTATACTGTTCAAATGAGTGTGAATATCTAGTCACACCAACATTATACTGTTCAAATGAGTGTGAATATCTAGTCAGGTCACCATTATACTGTTCAAATGAGTGTGAATATCTAGTCACACCAACATTATACTGTTCAAATGAATGTTTATATCTAGTCACACCAACATTATAATGTTCAAATGAGTGTAAATATCTGACAGACCAACATTATACTGTTCAAAGGAGTGTTGAATGAGTGTGAATATTTAGTCAGACCAACATTATACTGTTCAAATGAGTGTGAATATCTAGTCACACCAACATTATACTGTTCAAATGAGTGTGAATATCTAGTCACACCAACATTATACTGTTCAAATGAATGTTTATATCTAGTCAGGTCAACATTATACTGTTCAAATGAGTGTGAATATCTAGTCACACCAACATTATACTGTTCAAATGAGTGTGAATATCTAGTCACACCAACATTATACTGTTCAAATGAGTGTGAATATCTAGTCAGACCAACATTATACTGTTCAAATGAGTGTGAATATCTAGTCAGGTCACCATTATACTGTTCAAATGAGTGTGAATATCTAGTCACACCAACATTATACTGTTCAAATGAATGTTTATATCTAGTCACACCAACATTATAATGTTCAAATGAGTGTAAATATCTGACAGACCAACATTATACTGTTCAAAGGAGTGTTGAATGAGTGTGAATATTTAGTCAGACCAACATTATACTGTTCAAATGAGTGTGAATATCTAGTCACACCAACATTATACTGTTCAAATGAGTGTGAATATCTAGTCACACCAACATTATACTGTTCAAATGAATGTTTATATCTAGTCAGGTCAACATTATACTGTTCAAATGAGTGTGAATATCTAGTCACACCAACATTATACTGTTCAAATGAGTGTGTATATCTAGTCAGGTCAACATTCTACTGTTCAATCATTAATTTTCGAGGAGGATTTATTTTCATTGATTTGATGAGAACTCAATTGAGAACAATTTTTTACTTCCATGTTGTATAAATCGAACTAAATAATTGAGCTTAATCTACCCACGAAATTAAAATAAATGAAAATACATGATTTCATAGTTTATATTTCTTGTTCATTGAAGATTTTTAAAAACCTCTTCCACATGATAATTGAAGAATGATAGAAATCACTAGTGATTTGAATGTTGTCAAAGTTAATTACGAAATATCAATCATTTGGAATCGGGAATAAACCTGAAGGAAAATAACTGTTATTGAAATACATATCCCGACTGCCCCTTTCTATGTTGGTAACAATAGTAGTTGAATTTAGGTGACGAGAAAAAGATGATAGGATTAATTTTCTTATACAACCTAAATATGTCCTCCCTTTATCAGAAAATTTGAAAATACAAGTTAACTGTTTCATTTGATTTACAAAATGTTTGATTCATAAAAAATAGTAACTGTTTGTAGAGATAGCCCGCAGCTGCTGGTCATCGTGTAACGTGGTTTGCGGAGTGATATCAGCTCGTAACACCGAACGGTCAATTAGAGAAGTAGAATCGATGCGAATGCAGTGACAAGTTAAAAAATACAGTGAATATTTTACCTGTCAATATATTTTCAGTGATATATATATATACAAAAACGACAATAAAACACAACATCAAAGATCACACTCGAAGGCAATGTAATGTACGGAAATCAAAGTAGAATAGTCCGGAGCCCCTTGAACAAGTACAAGGAAAATAAGACCAGGTGTTTCAGAAGGGCAAACGTCTTCTGCTTTATAGACGACATCCGCCATGTTAGCTTTATTCAATCAAAGTATGTAATGTCACTTTCCAAACTGAGAGCAAGGTAAAAAAAAAAAAAAACAGAACCAACGAGCTTCAAATACATTTCAAAGCAACTTGATATCGCACAAGGAAACACAATATTTGCCACTGAAATCATTAAACATCCTCACACGAGAAATCGAAAACAAAGAAAATGGTAAGTATTTTTGACGATTTTTTTTTATTCCGTGTGATGTACAAAATTCTATAATATGACACTTATATATTCTACTGATACATATCTATATAAATCAACACGCAACACGCTTCACAGTTGTTTATATATATATATAGGGTCACTGAAATCACTAATACAATATACAGCTATCCACTAATCTATTTCAATCAATCACGAAGGGAATAGTCCACATTAGTTCCCTCACCGATACACTTATATAATAGCTATTAGATACAAATATTATGTTTACACAATTCATGTCCTTATTTTTCTCTCGATATCATCACCTTTGAGCCCATGAAAGATGGAAAGTCTGTATGATACAAGGGAATTCATAATTTGACATTTAGTTTAGTGTATCTAATTCTAACGCAGGAAGAAGTGTATTGTCTAAAGATTTGTTTTCATATATTTAATTTCAAAATGATGAGATTGGATATAAACAAGGTAGGTTTTTCATAAACATTTATCAAGCATTTGATGTATGTTATCAATGTTTAGGCATATAACAGAATAACTTTCATTGTAGAAATTGTGATGCTGGCAATCGTTAACATGGTGAAATTTCCAATAAAATGAGGACTTCATAATAAAAAAGTGAAAAGTTTAACTTATAACAAAAAGCATATGTGATTAATGATTATGTAAATATCGGTATATCTATGCTATTGTTTTAGTTTATATGTACTTTCTTAATTTGTTACAATATTTCAACCGAAATAAAGATATACATAGGGGATATTTAGCAGTTTTACGCTAAATATGATAATTCATTACCCGAAAATGTTGGAATATTTGCTGCATACGATATTTAACGGAATATTACTCATTTTTCATTACGTGTACATTTTAAAAGGGGAAAAAGAATTTTAACAAACCGATCCAAATATAATATAGATCGGCGTTCGAAATGGTAACAAGGTATCAAATGGTATAAGCGCGTAGGTCACGTCAGATAGTTTGACGTGAAGACGACGCCATTTTGAATAGCTGGTGTACGACTGTATTCTATCGTTTTATACTGTTACTGAATAGCCAACAAAACTGATTCATATACCAAATAAGACAAAACCTGAAATAAATTTGTATATATGAGACACATTTGATGGAAACCAACTTATTAAACCTTCGCTTCAGATAAAAAAAATTGCTAGTGACTAGGAAACTGCTCCAAATTATTAAACTAAGAAAGTTATATCATCATTATAAAACTTAAGACGATATCTTAGTGCAATGAGAATAGATATATTTTTTTAAAAAGAAATGATAATCTTTTTTAAATTAGAATTTTAATTTAAAATCAAATTTAAATTTAAATTGATAAATTAATTAATAGATTCCTATCATTCTCTAGCACGAAATGTTATCTGATAGTAAAGGAAACTGACAACAGGTGTCAGCTTTCTGATGAAATCGATTACGGCGTATATAACTCCATGTCATCAGTTACTCAGAACAGCTGTTCAGATTATGTGTAAAATATCATTAAACAATCCTCAGTATTTAAGAACATGTTAATATGCGATGTAATTTGTCTGACCAACTTGATCTTTTACTGCAAAACACGATAGAATGTTTGTACAAAACGCAATCATTCGGTTTCTTAGATGATTTTCATAGGTACAAAATTTGACAAATGTTCATGCATTTGTATCTATATATGTAAGTGTATACAACATATGTATGAATATACATAACATCCTACTTTAGAACAGAGGATGAAATATACATATGTGGAAATTCTGACCACTGAGTTAAAGATTTGTAACCAGTTTATATTAGTTGACCTGAATAATGTCATTCATTTGTATATATCAGTAGATCAGTATATGTTATGCAGATATAACTTAAAATTGTTGTTATCTCGAATTCATTCACGCCATGTATTCTTGAAATTATGTCAAGATGTGAATGTTAATTCATGGCGTACAATGACCCCTGAAATGACGTCATAGTTCATGACGTCACCTTTCCTCTGAAATCGCTTATTATCCATATAAACGTGTATAAACATGAACTTTCATATACAGATACATTTATATATATATATATATAATCATACTATTCTCTTACAATATTTAAATTACAAACATATATTTACATTGTTTATCAATGTATTTACAAAGTATTACAATATTGTATCATCGAAGTCACATAATCATCTATAGAAACACCAAACATTACAACACCATTTACAAGCATACATATACATCCTGTTTTTATTTCATTTTATTTGTCCACCAACATCATCCATCCAGATCTTAGGATTTCTACAGACAAAAATTGTCACAAGTTATCAAATAAACAGATAATGAATATTTACCATGTACCATAAATCCTAATACTGAATATTCATACTTTTTGACAGCATCTTACCGACTGTTATGCAAATTAATTCTCATTTAATCAATACTGATCACTGTATATATTTTCTGCTTACATAAACAAGATTTTTCATTTTACTTTTAAAAAAACTTGTGAATTTTTTCAAAAAAACATCGAATAGAAATAGATTATAGTTGATTTGAAGTTACATTTCAATAAGTCGTGACACAAAAATATAGAAAACCATGATATTCAAAACATGGATTTTTTGAGGAAAAACAAATCAAGAACATATTTTCAAAATTCGATGAAAGTTATTAGATCAAACAATTGAATATATGAATATAGAATAAAACGACGGTCAAACATGCTTCTTTAAATCATGTTTATTCCATGCCATGTTTTTCATAATGTAATTTTTCGATATACTGATGCACAAATTTCACAAAATGAAACATTTGTTCTGAAGTATGTTGTAAAATATCACAAAATTATGTGACAATAATATTTTCTCACTTTCCCCGAACCTAAGAAGGAAATGCGATTCGTGATGTGAAACTGACACACTGAAGTCTATGACCCCTGCCTTTTCAAAGGAGGTATGCTATCTGATTTTGATATCATTTACACAGTCTTAAAAATCCTGGTCCTTCAGTATTCTGTTATGTATGGTAATGTTCATCCTCAGTAGAAACAAAAGCGTACTGCACAATTTTGTTTTGCTTTATCTATTTATTTATTTATTTATTTACTGTTTGCTAGTTTCTACCTCATTTGTTCATTTTTTCTGATTTATCAAAGATTGTAACAAATGAGAGGTATTCTTTGCGGAAGCCAGGGAAATGACAAATATTTTGGTTATCAATTTATATATTTAGGGGGCAATTAAATTTTTATTCTACCCCCGAATATATATATATTAAGGTCACTCTCGAGAATTACATCTCTTGTAATAGCACGAATACCTGATGGCATAATTACAGAGTATATCTTAAAACATATCATTTTTTTATTAGTTGAAGGTAAACCAAAGTATATTATGGGGATGTGTTTTGTAAGAATCTGTAAGATAGGAAATAAGTCTGAATTCAAACTACCCAGTGAAAATTAAGACTATTTTAATCTGTAGTATGTAACGTCCATATGACGTAATATTTGTCATGATTACGTCATATGGAATCAATAAATATCATTCAAATTAGGTCACACGATTCTTTAGCAACACAAAGAGAAAGGAATGGCATTACATCGAGTATACATGACGTCAGGTTATCCAGATGATGTCATGGTGGTACGTAAGTCACGCCTCGGTCTGTAAGCACGTCACAGCTGACAGGGTGTCGGTGATATTATCAACGATATTGATCACAATGCTTCCAAATAACGTTAAATGTTAACGAAAAACTTCACATAAACCTGATTGTATGTCAAGTACAGCCGAACACAAAGATTTCTGAATTATGTCACACAATATTCCTGATGGCATAATTGTAAATGACGCAGCTTACAACAAATTTTTAAATGACGTCACATTATGAATGATGTCATATTGGATGCAAATGATGCTATTTGAAGACTAAAGTCTAATGGCCTTTGCATAACTACACAACTGCATAGTACTACAGTTACAACACACATCTATACGCCTAATGCTACTACAATGTTCGTCCTTTGTGGGACGTAGTTTGGTTATCTCCCTTGATCAAATTAAGGTTGTCTTCTGCTGTCTTCTTCGTCACCTTTTCGTAGGAATGAACATATGTGTTCATAAACACTACTGCGATTTTTCAGTGATGAGGAGCCTTAAAAGAAGACTTATGTTTGAAGTAAGGAGTTGTCCCCCTTTAAATATATATATCTCCACTGTAAGACGGCTTACCAAAATCTGAAAGCTGTCTATTTCTCGTCGTGTAAAGGAATGAGTTACTCCCCTTCCCTTGGACATCTTTAAAAGTCTTATATACGATGAAGACGAAAATTATACATATTGATATTTATATAATCTATCTTGTGATTAGACATCATGATGATCCACAATAGAGATGCTGTTTCAGGCACGATTTCCATTCCTGTTGGTGCAACGGCGTTTGAATAATGAGAATGATTCATACTCGATCTCCGACTGTCCCACCATTCAATCTGACGTCAGTCCAGTTCGATGCCGTCTGCCGGTTTCTGTCATTTTTAGGCGTAACCAAAATTTGTATTCTCTGAAATGAAAAAAAAAATGCATTTTTGAATTACTTTATCTACAGTTTACGGTTTAACTTCAAACGTACTTAAAGTTGAATTATGGTTTCATGTAAGTATATAATGTTTCAACAGCTTGTAATATTTCCAACCGTAGTCATCCAAATTATATACATGCGTTTTGCTCAACAGACCTGAACCTACCTTTGGCTCAAGTTAAATTGTGATGACGTCAGTGAGTCATGATGATGTCATTGTGTCGTGATGACGCCAATGGGTCGTGATGACGTCAATGGGTCGTGATGACGTCAGCGAGTATAAACGGTGTGCGTAAAATGTTTTAGTTTAAACATATTTTATTGCCGAAAGCAAATGGATTGGGCACAAGTTATCACAACTTATAAGAGCCCTCTCCACAATAATATATACAATGAATGTGACAACAGCTATGTACAGTCACAACTCAAAATGTTTCAATGATAGTTACCCAAAATTTAGAAGAAATATATGTATAATTTGTCTGATAGCTGTGAATAAATCAAATTTCAAAATGTTTGCTCGTTTGTAATAAAATACGTCAGTCTTTTTGAAAATACATTTTAAGTATGTCAAATAAGTACTGGTATGTTTTGCATACCACAAAAAGTACATAGATAGTTACTCCCTATTCACATCATATAACAGGTTGTTTCCGCGAAAAAGATATGTTCGCTATGTCACGGTAACGTGACCGCGAAAATTTATTGAGATACGTGTGTACTAAATGTTCATTTAAATCCAGATCGCAAAATTTTCCTTCGTTAAAATATAATTCGCTCGTTTCATTAGAGCGAACATTTTGAGCGGTGAAAACTACCAGCTGTCTAGTATTGTAAACATACCTCTGCAATGGTACCAGGAGTTGTTACTATTCCATAGATTGCATACCCTGGTATACATAAGATTGAGGATAGAGCAACGCACCACCCGATCATGTTAGCCGGCCACGGATAGGTGTAGTCTTCATAGGTCAGGGGCTGGTACATCACTAGGCCAAATATCATGATGAACTGAAATATATCGAAATGTCGATTGGACGAAAGGCACGCAAATAAAATAATAATTGAATACAGTTTCGCCGAGAAATACGTTAAACTACATCATACAGTTGTTTCGCCCTTCTAGGACTCTCAGTAATGCTAAGGGCCTAAAGTGTTGAAACCTAGGATGCGAATGAGGAAAAGACCAAGTTGGTCGAAAATATAGTCAAAATCTAGACGGGAAGCGCCCTGGCTCCATAATTAAATAAAGTTGACATTTTCCCCAAAATTAGATTAAGGAATTTAATTCATGAGGCAATGATACAAGACATTTTCATACACCACTTTGTTCTGAAAACATTGATTTAAAGTTTCATTCTCTTTGTGTGAACGTGTTTGAACGAGAAATTATGACACTTTCAGTTAATTACATCGCAGAATCCCCTTCTTTGTTAAAAACAATGTTCATTCGGAAATTATTGAGCCCAAAATAAATGTTCGCAAATGAAAATGCTTACTTTTTTTTGTTAAATTTTGTTGTAAAAAGGAATTTTGATTTTTTTTTCAAGGCAGTTTAACTATTGTTCACGTTTGGTTGTAACTACATACTAATTTATATAAAATACAAAGACAAAACACTACTGGAAAGCTGATCGGTGATACTGGGGTGACATACTTACCAGTAAAAACACTGGAGCGACGTACTTCCAGCAGATTCTCCAGTAGTGACCCGGGGGAAACCCGACCATCAATCGAATGTCTTCAGAGAATCGATCGACACCTACAGAAATCGATTAAGGTCCTGTAAGTCTGGTTTATGTTAATATCTATGTTCACCATAATTAAAATCTACAACGTCACAAAACAAAAAAGTCAGAAAACTTTTTAAATGGCAACCGCGAATTCCAAACGGATTTCCTGATGACAGTGTTTTACTTACTATTTATAGATCCTTGTTTGAATAAATCATGAATGAAAAATGCAATTTATGTTCTTTATATTTAAGAACACCAGCAGGGAAAACGAAATATAAACAATTTTAAAAAATCGTTTAGTGTCCGACTGTCATTACCGAGATATAATATAGATCAGGGAAAAATACCACAATACATTATTAAAATGACTCGAGAAGAGGGGGTTTATCAAGTTCCACAATTTCATAATGGTATTATATCTTTTGTAACATTACTTGCAAAATCTTTCGTGATGTACGTTGTCTGATTTTGTTTTTTTGTCTGAAAGTAAAAGATAGTTGTAAAGTCTTTGTAACATGCGCATTCTGAAAGGACACTTCCATCTTACCGTTAAAACATATCTAAAGATAAAGGTTGAAATCTGACAACGATATTTACCGTACGCCCAAGAAACAACTAGAGTCTCAAAAAACACTGCCCACAATATGGAGTATCCCGCAGCGAATTTGTCCATCAGTTGTACCACAAGAGCTCCGCCCTGAAGTAAAGAGTAAAGCATCATGTAGTTTCGGGATTTGCTAAATGTGATGCAACTGTGTTTATGTTACATTCTAATGAAAATATATAATCACCGCTGCAAGATATTCGGCAATATCATCAAAAAATTTTACTTGTATTTACAAATCGGTCGTATCAGGCGATGTGTCTAAATTTAGGTTATTTTGATCTTGTGCAACGACGTCAGCCAAGATGTGTGATTTGTAAGGTTATTGTTTTGTTGTAGAAAGCGGGATGATTTCAATCATTTTAATTCAAAATCCATGATCATATTGATAACACGGTGTCATGATATCGATAAAACAGATTTACATTACACCATTGTGACGTCATAATTAAAAGGTTTTTTTATGGATTGTCTAATTATGTGTCCTTTTTTCGAATAATTGAAATAAATACAAGTAAATACTGCATCTAAATATATTTAAATTTCAGTTTTCAAACATGTTTACTTTTGACAACACCTTTGCATGAAATACACACCTCTGTACAGAACGATAAACCAACTATGAAATAGACGGAAAATAGTGCCCCGACAAAAAGTTCTCTGTGTCTGCGCAGGATTGGAAATTCGTCTGATAGAGCTGTGAGTATTGCCTCAGATCCGCCGAACTGTAAAAAAGACAAACACGAGTATGAATGTGGCCAACAAACTCCAGTTGAATTATAGTAACCATGTTTGTGGTACAGAACTTTTAGAACGAAATTAATCTAGCTAACACTCAAACTCCTTAGTACAAACAAACAAACAAATAATGAATACATTACAATTATGAATCATATTTAAACTTATCTTATCATAAAAGTTATTTAAAACCCAATGTAAGATTTTTGAAGAATTGAGGTCTGAAGAATGTATTTTGATAAAGGTTACGAATTACTTATTCTCTTGGTATTCATGTATGTCAGAACTGAAAACATAGCGTACCGAGCTGTCCAAACCAAGAGTCAACAACATCAGGAAAAATATTATTGCCCAAAATGGTGCTCCTGGTAATGTCGCAATGGCTTCTGGGTAAACTACGAAAACGAGGCCAGGGCCTGTAGATTCAAAACAAAAACAAAGAGAGACACAGTTTAAACACACTGAAAGTTATCAAGCTTAAATTGTGACATTATGCATACACTGCACATACTCGTCTCAAAACTTTAATTTTCTGGTTTGTTTTTTTACTTCACACGACTGAATTTTCTACCAAAATTTCGTACTATATAGAAATACAGTGTATTGCCTTGAACATTGGAATTGCGCAAAAAATAAAAAAACTCATTGATCGACATTTGAAGAAAAACAAAATATCAAACCTCATTTGTTTCGGTAAACTTTGGATCAGGCTTTTACAATATCGATTTTCCAAGTTTTATTTTAAATCGTGAGCTACATGACGTTTTACAATAAGTAGAATTATTATGTCGAATACCAAATATATATGGCCTGACATCTGTTAAACATATACAGTTATTTTTTTAAGGGTCACATAAAAAATATTTCGTGTGCTGGCTTTCAAAGCAGCCACAGTCTTAATAATTCGTTATACAGTCGAATGTCGTTAGTTCGAAGTCGGTGGTACCGTGGGAAAGCTTCGATCTATGCGGATATTCGATTAAACGGCTTCTAATGTTTGGTGTTTAGTATGACCGCAGAAATGATTCGAATAAAAAGAGGTTCTTTGGGTTATACGAGTTTGAGATACCGAGATTTTACCAATTTGGTATGTCAGTAAAAGGCACGGAAACCGTAACAGACAAATACATTTTGACAAATCAGTCTTAAGCGAATGAGAAAGTACAAATGATATCAGGATATGATAATTTAACGATTACGTCATTGTTAGCAGGATGACGTCACTAACCGTCCGTTGCCACGTCCTCGATATTCTGATTGGTCCGTTGTGCCATATACCCAAGTATCATGAAGATAACAAACCCCGAGAAGAAGCTGGTCAAACAGTTTACGGCGCTCGTGACCAAGGCGTCTCTGAAATAAAAATGCGAATGTCATTCTCAAATGAGTTTTACAGATAACCCCATTTTGTGTTTCAAAACAACACTATTAAGATTAATATATAAGGCATATTTTCGATGTTTGATTTTGCATATGATTTTTGGTTTTCATGTAAATGAAAAAAAAATGAAAACCAACAGCTTAACACTGTTGAAACATTCTTTACTTTGAATTTCTTGATAACGAAGTATTATATTCATAAAGTCAACTCGATTATATCTAACGCCAATCACTGTAGCAGATAAGCTACATATCACAGGTTGAATTACACATCAACGAAAAAAATATATACAGGATTCCTTAAAACATGAAAAATTACGATGAAATTCTAAGCATGTTTACATGTACACGACATAAAATAGATGTTTTACCAAATCAGCAAATTGCATGCCGTCCGCAGTCTAAAGTGTAAGGTGATGTTCAATGTTAATCTTACAGTTTTCCTCTCTAACAAAAATTTAATTGCTTAAAAAAACGGAAGCAATGTTTCCCTGTAACCATGATGTGATTTTCCTATCTAAGATAGTCGTGACCGTTTGGATTAACGAATTCTCAGTCAGCGTTATAGACTTAAATGCCGCGAAGCAATAATATGATGGGAATAAAACGTTCAGAGGATTTTGTGGATCATGGTTAAAACGGCGCTTTGTTTAACGAACCGGAACTAGGAGTAAAAGGATTCATTTGTAAATCTTGTTAGCATACTCCGGGAGCGTTTCCGGTTGTATCTAGTCGACATTTTAGACTCGGTAGGTTTGAGGCGAAAGAAATATGTGTTAATTCTGTTTTAGTATCTATCGACAAGCACTTGTGTACTACAGCAATGTCGATTTAGTGTTTTAGGACACTGTTAAGGCTGGGCCAAGTCTATTTTACGGATAGTTAAGCAAGACGTAATGGCCACGATACAGTAATGATAGTGGTTCAAATAATCGAGTGATTTTAGAATGACTTTTAGACACATTATTCACTGTTTAGCGTTTAGTAGGTATATTTCTATCTGCAATGTTTAAATACTTGGTATAAGTATGTGGATGTTCTGTATAGCTCTGTAAAGAGCCATTGCTTTATTTGTCCAGCTTCTGGACTTGAAAGACAGAGGAACTTCTTAAAATACTGTTAATATGGTTATTTCAATATTTCATTTTTTTAGCAAAACATTTTTTTTCCAAAATAAGACAGATAAAGACAACGAAAATCCGTATCAAGAATATCGCGAAAATATATTTTTTTCTTCAATCTTTTAAAGGCAAAGTTGTTAATATTTTAAGTTTGCAGTATTATTCTATATGAAATATCCTACACTGCAAGAAAGTACGATGTGTCGATATCAACAGTTTGTGTTCCATACTGATGTCGCTAGCTTCCGTAGTTTTGGCTTTAAATAGTTGTTTCTGCTCCTTGGACAATCGTCAGAAAAGTGAGACTAGATATTTCAGGAATCTTATGTTGTTATTCAGAATTAATTGTTTGAGAAAAGGTTGAATAGTCAGACAGCTGCTTTTACACGGAAACAATCACGATCAAATTTCGATCATTATTCTTATATGGCAGAAGATTTTCCTTGCAATGGAATAACGTATGGTCTTCAAATATACAAAAAATAACACCTGGTCTTGTTTTCCTTGCATATTTTCAAAAGTCTCCATGTTAGTTTTTTTCCCAATATTTGTTAGTTTCAGCGAATTTGAGTTTGAATTAGGCTTCTGTTGTTATATTCTTTGTAGTTTGTCATTACCAATTTAGAATTCGGTACAATGTATCAAAATGTTTTGTTTTTGAATATCACTTTGAAACAAAAAATATCCTACCTGTAAACGTTGTTATTTAACTTGTTGTAGCTAGCAAACGCAAGCAGTACACCAAATCCTGGTCCGAGAGAGAAAAACACCTGTGTTGCTGCATCGACCCAAACCTTGAGAAATCAAAACAGCCTCAAGTAGCGGTAACAAACAATCAAATACAAATTACAGTGTTATCATACTGAAATATTCTGATGAGGTAATTATTGATGTTACCACAAACGGTAGAAATAAAGAGAAAATGTCAAAAGAAAGAACAATATTCTAGTGGTACAATGGAGTAAACAGTCGTATTTTGATCTTTTGAAAGAGTCATAAACAATAAGAAATACTTATATGTGTAGGTTGTTCTACATTACGTGCTACAAATGATATACCATATCTCACAGTAGAATGTTACGATATTTCCAGATTGTCCTTTGTTTAAACTGCACCAAAAACAAATACCCTCGATTCTGCAGGGTAATAAAATGCATTGTCGTCCAGAGATTCCTAATTCCTCCAATACTATCCAGGAAACTATAAGCTAAACCATGATCCATTCTGTGTTGCTACCATTGAATTTTGATTCAACAGGACACCACTGCATACGACACCACTGCACACGACACCACTCAACACGACACCGCTCTACACGACATCTCTCCACACGACATCTCTCCACACGACACCACTTAACACGTCATCTCTCCACACATCACTCCACACGACATCTCTCCACACGACACCACTCCACACGTCACCACTCAACACGACATCACTCTACATATCACACCACACCATTCCACATGACACCACTCTACACGACATCACTCTACACATCACACCACACCACTCCACACGACATCTCTCTACACGACATCACTCTACACATCACACCACACCACTCCACACGACATCTCTCCACACGACACCACTCTACACGACATCTGTCCACACGACACCACTCTACACGACATCTCTCCACACGACATTTCTCCACACGACACCACTCCACACGATATCTCTCCACACGACACCACTCTACACGACATCTGTCCACACGACACCACTCTACACGACATCTCTCCACACGACATTTCTCCACACGACACCACTCCACACGACATCTCTCCACACGACACCACTCCACACGACACCACTCTACACATCACACCATTCCACACCACACCACTCTACACCACACCACTGTACACATCACACCACTCTACACGACACCACTCCACATGATATCTCTCCACACGACACCACTCTACACATCACACCATTCCACACCACACCATTCTACACCACACCACTGTACACATCACACCACTCTACACGACACCACTCCACATGATATCTCTCCACACGACACCACTCTACACATCACACCACATGACATCTCTCCACACGACACCACTCCACACGACATTTCTCCACACGACACCACTCTATACAACACGACATCTCTCCACACGACACCACTCTATACAACACACGACATCTCTCCACACGACACCACTCTATACAACACACGACATCTCTCCACACGACACCACTCTACACATCACACGACACCACTCCACACGACACCACTCTACACATCACACCACATGGCATCTCTCCACACGACACCACTCTACACATCACACGACACCACTGCACACGACACCACTGCACACGACATCACTCCACACGACATCTCTCCACACGACACCACTCCACACGACACCACTCCACACATCTCTCCATACGACATCTCTCCACACGACACCACTCCACACAACACCACTTCACACGACACCACTCTACACGACATCTCTCCACACGACACCACTCCACACGACACCACTCCATACAACACACCACTCCACACACAACACACAACACCACTTCACACGACACCACTCTACACGACATCTCTCCACACGACACCACTCCACACGACACCACTCCACACGACACCACTCCACACGACACCAAACCACACGACATCTCTCCACACGACACCACTCCACATGACACCTCTCTACACACATCATCTCTCCACACGACACCACTCCACATCACACACCACTCTACACGACATCTCTCTCTCCACACGACACCACTCCACACGACACCACTCCACACGACACCACACCATCTCTACACCACACCACTCTACACATCACACCACTCTACACGACACCACTCCACATGACATCTCTCCACACGACACCACTCTACACATCACACCACATGACATCTCTCCACACGACACCACTGTACACGACATCTCTCCACACGACACCACTCCACACGACATCTCTCCACACAACACCACTCTATACAACACACGACATCTCTCCACACGACACCACTCTATACAACACACGACATCTCTCCACACGACACCACTCCACACGACACCACTCCACACGACACCACTCTACACATCACACGACACCACTCCACACGACACCACTCCACACGACATCTCTCCACACGACACCACTTCACACGACATCATTTCGCACGACACCATTCCACACGACTTCACTTGGCACGACACCATTCCATATGACACCACTCCACACGACACCAATCCACACGACATCTCTCCACACGACACCACTCCACATGACACCTCTCTACACATCACACCACTCCACACCACACCACACCACTCTACACGACACCACTGTACACATCACACCACTCTACACGACACCACTCCACATGACATCTCTCCACGCGACACCACTCTACACATCACACCACATGACATCTCTCCACACGACACCACTGTACACGACATCTCTCCACACGACACCACTCCACACGACATCTCTCCACACAACACCACTCTATACAACACACGACATCTCTCCACACGACACCACTCTATACAACACACGACATCTCTCCACACGACACCACTCCACACGACACCACTCCACACGACACCACTCTACACATCACACGACACCACTCCACACGACACCACTCCACACGACATCTCTCCACACGACACCACTTCACACGACATCATTTCGCACGACACCATTCCACACGACATCACTTGGCACGACACCACTCCACACCACACCACTCCAAACGACACCGTTCTACAAGACACCACTCACCTCTGAATTGGCGAGTCTGGCAAAGTCTGGAGTGAGGTAGTACTCTATACCTTTTCCCGCTCCTGGGAGGGTGGCCCCACGAATCATCAAGATGAAAAGAACAACGTATGGAAAGAGGGCAGTGAACCACACCACCTGAAATTCAGAGTCGATTGTGATCATAGTAAACTTGAAAATATAATATCACTATTTTTGTCTTTGAGTTGGACTCTTACGGTCTCTTTTTATTTTTTTTTTTCGCATGATTACATTTTATTACTCTTTGTGATACTACTTCAAAAGACATCGTTAAATTGTAAATATATTTAAAATCGCTCAGCGACAACAGAAGACAAATCACAACAGAGACTTATGTCTATATTTACCGTACGAACAGGAAAAGTGAAACTGATGAATAATCCTCTAAATCGACTGTATTTTATTAATTTTATTAAAGGGCAATAATTATGTAATTAAGAAGTTGTAGGCCCTGACTTTGGTATACTGCACATTCTCTTAGTGTAACCAATGTATACACCAAGTTTTAATAACTCCTAAATTATGTAAAACAGAGTTATGGTTCTTGTATACTGCACTTCTCCTTATCGAGATCTATATACCTATGCAGTT
Organism: Ylistrum balloti; assembly: GCF_031769215.1. NCBI lineage: Eukaryota > Metazoa > Mollusca > Bivalvia > Pectinida > Pectinidae > Ylistrum > Ylistrum balloti. Next base: position 405,262 of record NW_026782204.1, read on the forward strand.
TTATGTTGATACCTCGTATAGTTTTTGTGATATGCTCTGAACAAAATTATGACGGACGAACGGACGGACAAAGCGGACACTATATGCTCTCCGAGCATAATATATAAATTATCTATCAGCTGATATTAATCATACTTCTTTATCGTTAATTGTTGATTGCCCGCATGGAAACACGAGGTTGGGCTATCTGTAGAATGAAACTGGAGTACCACCCAAAAAAACCCCCACGTGGTCGGGCTATTGACCCCTGACCTTTTCACGTTCATTTCGGAAATCGAACCCAGGGCCACTAGGTGAAAGGCGAATACGTTACACCTGTTACGAACAGGCAAACAAGAAGATGTTATGATACAAAGACAGAGAGACACAGATAAATCGTTCGTACTGACCTTCCCCGAGGTGGAGATTCCTTTCCATAAACTAAAGTAGCATATTACGTACACACCAAGCAGACAAAGAACTATCTGCCACTGTATAGCCCCGGCCTCAAATATACCGTTACTTCGGTGAAGTCCAAGGAAACTTCGACTGGAATAAAACAATCATACCAAAAATAATATTAAAACCAGATCAGAACTATGTCATCATATTCATTATTGTTTGTTTGTTTGTTGTTTGTTTGGGGTTTTTTTTGTTTCTTTCTTTCTTTCTTTCGGTTGTGTGTTTTTAGTTTGTTTTTGATGGGTTTTTTTTATTGTGGTAGTGACTGTTTTTGTTGTTTCCATTTATATTCACTATTGATAAACAATTATGATGATATGAATTATTGCTGGAAAAACATATGAAAAAAATACAAATAACACACTAGAGCTACAACCTCTTTGAGAAATATTCTATTCCGTTGTGAAATGTGAAACTGGTTGTGATTGAAACTCGTTAGTTTACCTATTGGTTCCGTTGTTGTATACTTTGTTCTCATTTCAGAACGTGACATTATTTACTTGGATTAACATGGCGGGTTTTGTCGATGAAGAAGAGGACGTTTGCTCTTTCAGAACGCCTGGTCTTATTCTCCTTGTACCTTTTTTCCACAAGTCTTCGTGTCAATCATTCTTTTGTTCATGTCTTGCCCAAATTCTATTGAATTTGACTTTGGATTATGATTATATTGGTATTTCTGCAGTTTTTCGTTAGTTTTTAGTGTGTTGCATGCAGTGTTGTGCGAAAAAAAAATAACCATAATACTTTGCAGTGTGCTTATTTATTATCACGATCAAGAAAAGGAAAAAGAAAGGGGGATAAGCAATTAAATTTGTATACTCACACGAAATATTCCTCAGCTGGTGAATATCTAGGAACTTTCGTAATGTTGATCATACTTTCGTTCAACAACGATCCGACTGTGGACACTCCAACGGCAATCGTTGGCGGAGAGGAGATAGGTTCATCGTCCGTCATATTTAAACTAGAGTTACTGGCCTTCGTTCTATTTTTACCGTCATAACAGAATTCTGTATTCCATTCGTTTCCACATGACGCCCAAGGGAGCTCACTCGTGAATGACTTAATCAGATAATGAAGAGCCCAGGCAATGATGACGTTATAGAAGAAGTCTGTGTAAAAAGCTATCAACACTACAGCCCATCCGATTCCTGTGAAAATAGATTCATATTTGAACGATAAGTTCCACGGAACGCATTTAATATACGCGGAAAATAAAGTTATCGTTTTCACCTAACACGTGTGCAAGCTATCTAAGTTGCGTAATACTCCTTCCCAATTCTAACTTTTAACGCTTAAAATGGTGTCCGACAATGAAACGTATTTTCTGATGTTTTAGTATTATTATTGCACATGTAAACAAGCACTTAAAATTACGAGTGTATCTAACTATTAAGCGTGAATCTGACATATCTACAAGTGTTAAACCTATATATTAATGGCTTAATTAGGAAAACTACTTAGTTGTATTATTATGTATTTAGACAATAAATAAACCTTATTCCACATTTATTTTTAAATTATAGTATCGTACATTTGTAAGGTAGAACCGCATAGCGTGCGCATAAATTTCCTATCGTGCTCACATCGTGCGCACATCGTGTAACGTTGTGCGATTCCACAACTGTAACAATAAAGTCTGTCTCTGTTATTCTGTATTCTAAATCTTTTTGCACGAGAATTTTCATTGTTTTATTAGTATTTCGGCATTCTGTGTCAGAACATTTATCTTTTTCATCATGAAAATTGACACTTGAAAATCTTGGTGAATCCAGTAACTGAGAATCCTTGGTATCAAAGAACATAACATTTATCATCTCTTTGTTGTCGAACAAAGAATCCACTCTGCCACACCAAGTGTTACCCTTATCTGCATAAAGAAATACTAGATAACTTTCATCTATAAAGTTGACACAGTTAACGAAGCGTGCTTACCTTTAAACAGAGGACACAGTCTTCCCCAACAGGTAATGGCACCGGACTTGTTGTATTGACCGAGAGCCAGTTCCATATAAAACAACGGTATACCTCCCATTAGCAACATTAAACCGTACGGAATCAAAAAGGCCCCTGCAAAAGTATAAAATATATCCTTGAGATGTGTTACAAACAGAACGATCTGGCCATTTACAAATCCAAATACTCAAAACCGAAACCATCGATGAAATTGTAGACGTACTACAGGGAAAAAAAACAATTGAGATATTCAAGGCTTTAAAGTGTTTTTCTGTAGTACACTCACTTTGATAGTACCAAAACCTTCCAACATTTTGTAAATATTGAATATAAAGGACATTCACACAATATGTAAATTTTGTTATATATTTAGATAGCCGGAAAGTGTCGTTCTTACCGCCACCATTTTTGTAACATAGATAAGGAAATCTCCACACATTGGCTAAATCTACAGCAAAACCAATCACAGACAGAAGGAAATCCGCCTTTTTGCCCCAAGTTTCCCGCTCCTCTGTGTGATCCGTCTCCATTCCAGGAGACTTTTCCAGAAGTGTACCTAAAACACGAGTAAACAACAATGATACAAAACCTCCTTAACTTTCGTTTTGTTTGTGATCCTTGAAATGTGGCAAACCTACTGTAAACTCATTCATTTTCGTGGGAGATCAATTAGCATAGCTTTCGTGGACACTCTAAACAGTAATATGTATGTTAATGAAATGATAAACAGATAAGAGTTGACATGGATTATTGTACAAGTGAATATTGTGACTGGGCTTTATCCACAAAAATGCCAGTGAAAATGTATATTTTCTTAATAAACCACGAAATTAAAGTCCCACGAAAATATACCATTTTACAGTATAAAGCCAAACGTGTTCTAGCATATACAGATGTAGTATTGCGTGTCTTGAATATCAATTAGTTTTTCTTTCTTTCTTTTTAATTTTTTTTTTTTAATTCTAATTTCGACACGGACTGCAAAGATCAAACCTGCTAGCATGTTTGAAAAGGAGCAATCAAGTTAACCTCTTATTTAACTGTCAGAGTTAATGCCCTTGCTTTACATCTCTAACGTGATAGACGTTAGACTACCATAACAACCCTCTCCCCATCCCCAGCTGATATTTAACAATATCATTTGTAGTTGTATTGAGTTAAATATTTGTCAAAACAATTAAACGTAGAATTCCGAATGCGTTCCGCCATTTAGGTATTGATCAGGAAGTGACGTCAAAATTTTCCAGTGTAGAACAAACAAGCAAAATGGGCAAAGTGCTTATTTTCTCATCTAAAGCAATATATTTCTATCCAACAAAGAATTGATTAATCGCCCGAAGTGAATTGCCACAATCAAAATCAAATGACAATTAAATCGAATGGTTTCTAAAGGGTTTGTTTACAAAGAATATTTGTTTCGACATTATTGAAATCACAATCATCGCGGGAGACTTTCCACCACAACGCATTTTGCCAAAGCCTGATCAACTTCACATATAACTAATAATCTTACTCAAACTCTTCTCTAATAACGACATCGACACATATTCATATGAAAATAATATATCTTTGGTAAATGCTTCAGAATAAAACACCTAATATTTTTTCAGTCAAAATTCACCACCTTAAAAGAGAAATTTATGGAATGTCTCTTAAGAAATATTAAGCAAACTCAATCAAGTTGAAGATGTGAAGTTGTTACAGGCAACCACGGGTAGAAGTTTGTATCCGAATACCCGCAAGTTGTTTAGCCATCTGGGCCTCCCCCGAGCGTATAACGATCTCAAAAACATAACTTTTAACAATATCGCAATAAATACGTTAAATTGTTTACTCAATGTTGTCAGCTTAATCGTGAGATTAACTCGCTGGTTACGTCTGGCTTGTTGTAAATAATTTCTCTCTCGACTATTTGTTTAAATGATGGAAAACTATCTATCTGTGCAGAAATCTCAGACTATAACAAAACTGTTTATCTAAAGATAAATTTTGCAGACGAACCAAGCAATGAAAATATTAGAGAGATAAAACTTGATTTAGTTATTTTCTTTTGTGAAGAGCAGGTTACAAGTCTTGAAATATTTTTCCCATAAAGACGACAGTGAAACATGATTTCGTTACTGTATGTATGCGTTAATGTTTACTGGCGGGAGTGGGGAAGGAGTACGTTTTTTATTCGTAAAGAATGTGTTCAACCTTCCTGTGTTAACAAAGTGTTCAACATTCCTGTGTAAACGATGTGTTCAACCTTCCCGTGTAAACAATGTGTTCAATCTTAACGTGTAAACAATGTGTTCAACCTTTCCGTGTAAACAATGTGTTCAACCTTTCCGTGTAAACAATGTGTTCAACCTTCCCGTGTAAACAATTTGTTCAACCTTCCCGTGTAAACAATGTGTTCAACATTCCCGTGTAGACAATGTGTTCAACATTCCCGTGTAAACAATGTGTTCAATCTTCACGTGTAAACAATGTGTTCAACCTTACCGTGTAGACAATGTGTTCAACATTCCCGTGTAAACAATGTGTTCAATCTTCACGTGTAAACAATGTGTTCAACCTTCCCGTGTTAACAATGTGTTCAATCTTCACGTGTAAACAATGTGTTCAACCTTCCCGTGTAAACAATGTGTTCAACACCGTGTAAATCAATATGTAAACATGGATGAAAAATATAGATTGTTTTTTCACAAACATGAAAAGCTTCATGTTGTCTGTTTTACAATGACATTTTTTAAAGTAAAGCACCGAAGCCAAAATCTCTCCAGCTGGCTGAAACCTAATTTATGTTACATTCCAAACATGTTTGATCACGGCGACTATGAATATTCAAGGAAAAGTTACAATGATCGTTTATCAAAGCAACATCAAAAATCAATAACACATCACACCATAAATAGCATTAATGTATTTCGAATATGTTTTTGTAATTGTTTGAACTTTTTCCCACACAAACCTTATTATTGTTTTTTAAGGGGAGGGAGAGGGGGAGGGGTTGATTACTAAATTTTCATAGATACTTGAACTTTTCTATATTCTCACCGGCAGGTGATCAAATTATGCACCTATACCGGTACAATAAGATCACACTTAAAACTCGATTGTGTGTAGACTTGTTTGGACAACTCCGGGTATTGTGTTAGACAATTTTAGGTGTTTTTTTTCTATCTTTGGCTACTGTCTAGAGTTGCGTAAATTACACACAGCTGTTTCTGTAAATACATATCTATACTTAATTACAACACTACAATGACCACGCCCAGTTTGACCTCTTCAGGTACATCATTTACAAACGGGACAAATTCTCATAAAGGAAAACTTTTGCGTTATAATGAAAATCGTTTGTGTGACAGATTGCGAGTAGCAACAACAGGTCATATTGGAATTGGAAAGATAGCAATAATTAACTGGAGGACACGGTTGAACTGATTCGGGTAAAATCCTTAATAATAATGCTTTTTGTTTATTTGTTTATTTGTTTATTTGTTTATTTTTTCGTTCATGTTTATCTGCATGTTTGTTGCATAATGTTGTATTATACGGCGTGCTGTTTACACAACGAATACCTGAACATAAGGGAGAAAAGAACGGAGATTCACTGGCGGCGAAAGTTTCCCCGTGTGAAGAAATGAAATATTTGATTATTCTTTTTTTATTTCCAAGATGTCACGGTTGAATTAGTATTTGGGTCTCGAGTAAATAAATGGTATTGTCTCATTAAGGTTACGTGATAACCAGTAATTGATAATAAACGGTTTCCATTGAAACCTTTTCTACAAAAGAATTCACTTGTTTATGAAAAAACTGGTTAAGCAGAGGTTTGGATCATGTGTATAGAGTCTAACCAAAGGGATTTCGAGAAATAATGATGTATTTTATTAAATATTTTGGACAACAATATGCTGTTCCACGTGTCTTTTAAAAAGTAAGTTGAACTTATTCACCAAGCACTTTTTGTGATATCTCCGTGTATTTTTTCTTTTGTTCATATTTTGTCCTAGTTTTAGTGAATTTAAGTCTGGGTTATGATCATGTTGACATGTTGGTATTTTCTTGTTGATTTTTGATAGACAAAGCCTGATTTTTGATAACATGATTATTCTATTTGAAACAATAAAAAAATCCCGATTTCACAACAAATATCTTCTCTACCACAAATTAGAGCGGTCTAAAAGCCCTCTGTCGCGGTGACAGCGCGGTACCGAGCATTTACAATACACACTAAATGCTATCTGAGAGTAACCTTCATTAGATGACAGGTCAATAACCAATACGAGAAAAAAGTCTATAAACTAATGGCTTGTCATCTCTAACAACAAAAAAGGAATACTCAGATTTCATTGATTAATTAAGGTAACAAACCAATTCCATTCAACACCTTCTATTACCTGTAAAACGATACAACTCGACCGGTCTTTGTATAGAGCCTAATCTATTCCCGGGATATTGAGTTATCTTTCCAGCGGGGCGCCGTCTGTCGGCATTAGTGATCATATCGCTAACATTGTACACGGATGATAAAGACTAAGAATCATTGAAATCATTAAGGGAAATTTTATTTCTATAGTATTGATAAACCATTACCGATGTCAAGGAGTGCTCAAAACATGCTAAGCTGATGTTTCCATTTACCATACCAATATCATATCAATATTTTCTAAGGGCAATTTCGTTTTTAAGTACCTATATACAATCGAAGACATGTGTCAAAATCACGAAAGCAACGTTTCAGCCAATGTATTATCTTTTTAATTATTTTTTTTCTTTTGAAACTTCTAGAGGAGCAAGAAAGGTTTGTGTTTCACAAAATTACCAAATTTCGATTTTGAATACCATTTACTAGTTTCTTCAAAAAATGCATCCCAATTTTATTGTGCTGATATCAGCATCACAGAAGATAAAGGTGACCGTGTAGTCATCAAAACGTCACACTCTAATCTTCTACTGGTTTTGTTATAAGATGAAGGTGACCGTGTAGTCATCAAAACGTCACACTCTAATCTTCTACTGGTTGTGTTGTAAGATGAAGGTGACCGTGTAGTCATCAAAACGTCACACTCTAACCTTCTACTGGTTGTGTTGTAAGATGAAGGTGACCGTGTAGTCATCAAAACGTCACACTCTAACCTTCTACTGGTTGTGTTGTAAGATGAAGGTGACCGTGTAGTCATCAAAACGTCACACTCTAATCTTCTACTGGTTGTGTTATAAGATGAAGGTGACCGTGTAGTCATCAAAACGTCACACTCTAACCTTCTACTGGTTGTGTTATAAGATGAAGGTGACCGTGTAGTCATCAAAAAGTCACACTCTAACCTTCTACTGGTTGTGTTGTAAGATGAAGGTGACCGTGTAGTCATCAAAACGTCACACTCTAACCTTCTACTGGTTGTGTTGTAAGATGAAGGTGACCGTGTAGTCATCAAAACGTCACACTCTAACCTTCTACTGGTTGTGTTGTAAGATGAAGGTGACCGTGTAGTCATTGAAACGTCACACTCTAACCTTCTACTGGTTGTGTTATAAGATGAAGGTGACCGTGTAGTCATCAAAACGTCACACTCTAATCTTCTACTGGTTGTGTTATAAGATGAAGGTGACCGTGTAGTCATCAAAACGTCACACTCTAATCTTCTACTGGTTGTGTTATAAGATGAAGGTGACCGTGTAGTCATCAAAACGTCACACTCTAATCTTCTAGTGGTTGCATTATAAGATGAAGGTGACCGTGTAGTCATCAAAAAGTCACACTCTAACCTTCTACTGGTTGTGTTATAAGATGAAGGTGACCGTGTAGTCATCAAAATGTCACACTCTAATCTTCTACTGGTTGTGTTATAAGATGAAGGTGACCGTGTAGTCATCAAAACGTCACACTCTAATCTTCTACTGGTTGTGTTATAAGATGAAGGTGACCGTGTAGTCATCAAAACGTCACACTCTAATCTTCTACTGGTTGTGTTATAAGATGAAGGTGACCGTGTAGTCATCAAAACGTCACACTATATCTTCTACTGGTTGTGTTATAAGATGAAGGTGACCGTGTAGTCATCAAAACGTCACACTCTAATCTTCTACTGGTTGTGTTATAAGATGAAGGTGACCGTGTAGTCATCAAAACGTCACACTCTAATCTTCAGCTGGTTCTGAGGTCAGATCAAGGTGACCGTGTAGTCATCAAAACGTCACACTCTAATCTTCTACTGGTTGTGTTATAAGATGAAGGTGACCGTGTAGTCATCAAAACGTCACACTCTAATCTTCTACTGGTTATGTTATAAGATGAAGGTGACCGTGTAGTCATCAAAACGTCACACTCTAACCTTCTACTGGTTATGTTATAAGATGAAGGTGACCGTGTAGTCATCAAGACGTCACACTCTAATCTTCTACTGGTTGTGTTATAAGATGAAGGTGACCGTGTAGTCATCAAAAAACTTCACAGATGAAGGTGACCGTGTAGTCATCAAAACTCTAACCTTCTACTGGTTGTGTTATAAGATGAAGGTGACCGTGTAGTCATCAAAACGTCACACTCTAACCTTCTACTGGTTGTGTTGTAAGATGAAGGTGACCGTGTAGTCATCAAAACGTCACACTCTAACCTTCTACTGGTTATGTTGTAAGATGAAGGTGACCGTGTAGTCATCAAAACGTCACACTCTAACCTTCTACTGGTTGTGTTATAAGATGAAGGTGACCGTGTAGTCATCAAAACGTCACACTCTAACCTTCTACTGGTTGTGTTATAAGATGAAGGTGACCGTGTAGTCATCAAAACGTCACACTCTAACCTTCTACTGGTTGTGTTATAAGATGAAGGTGACCGTGTAGTCATCAAAACGTCACACTCTAACCTTCTACTGGTTGTGTTATAAGATGAAGGTGACCGTGTAGTCATCAAAACGTCACACTCTAACCTTCTACTGGTTGTGTTATAAGATGAAGGTGACCGTGTAGTCATCAAAACGTCACACTCTAACCTTCTACTGGTTGTGTTATAAGATGAAGGTGACCGTGTAGTCATCAAAACGTCACACTCTAATCTTCTACTGGTTGTGTTATAAGATGAAGGTGACCGTGTAGTCATCAAAACGTCACACTCTAATCTTCTACTGGTTGTGTTATAAGATGAAGGTGACCGTGTAGTCATCAAAACGTCACACTCTAATCTTCTACTGGTTGTGTTATAAGATGAAGGTGACCGTGTAGTCATCAAAACGTCACACTCTAATCATCTACTGGTTGTGTTATAAGATGAAGGTGACCGTGTAGTCATCAAAACGTCACACTCTAATATTCTACTGGTTGTGTTATAAGATGAAGGTGACCGTGTAGTCATCAAAACGTCACACTCTAATCTTCTACTGGTTGTGTTATAAGATGAAGGTGACCGTGTAGTCATCAAAACGTCACATTAAAATCTTCTACTGGTTGTGTTATAAGATGAAGGTGACCGTGTAGTCATCAAAACGTCACATTAAAATCTTCTACTGGTTGTGTTATAAGATGAAGGTGACCGTGTAGTCATCAAAACGTCACACTCTAATTTTCTACTGGTTGTGTTTTAAGATGAAGGTGACCGTGTAGTCATCAAAACGTCACACTCTAACCTTCTACTGGTTGTGTTGTAAGATGAAGGTGACCGTGTAGTCATCAAAACGTCACACTCTAACCTTCTACTGGTTTGTTTATAAGATGGACCGTGTAGTCATCAAAACGTCACATTAAAATCTTCTACTGGTTGTGTTATAAGATGAAGGTGACCGTGTAGTCATCAAAACGTCACACTCTAATCTTCTACTGGTTGTGTTATAAGATGAAGGTGAACGTGTAGTCATTGAAACGTCACACTCTAATCTTCTACTGGTTGCATTATAAGATGAAGGTGACCGTGTAGCTATTGAAACGTCACACTCTAACCTTCTACTGGTTGTATTATAAGATGAAGGTGACCGTGTAGTCATCAAAACGTCACACTCTAACCTTCTACTGGTTGTGTTATAAGATGAAGGTGACCGTGTAGTCATCAAAACGTCACACTCTAACCTTCTACTGGTTGTGTTATAAGATGAAGGTGACCGTGTAGTCATCAAAACGTCACACTCTAATCTTCTACTGGTTGTGTTATAAGATGAAGGTGACCGTGTAGTCATCAAAACGTCACACTCTAATATTCTACTGGTTGTGTTATAAGATGAAGGTGACCGTGTAGTCATCAAAACGTCACACTCTAATCTTCTACTGGTTGTGTTATGAGATGAAGGTGACCGTGTAGTCATCAAAACGTCACACTCTAATCTTCTACTGGTTGTGTTATAAGATGAAGGTGACCGTGTAGTCATCAAAACGTCACACTCTAATCTTCTACTGGTTGTGTTATAAGATGAAGGTGACCGTGTAGTCATCAAAACGTCACACTCTAATCTTCTACTGGTTGTGTTTAAGATAAGATGTCACATTAAAATCTTCTACTGGTTGTGTTATAAGATGAAGGTGACCGTGTAGTCAAAACGTCACACTCTAATCTTCTACTGGTTGTGTTATAAGATGAAGGTGACCGTGTAGTCGTCAAAACGTCACACTCTAACCTTCTACTGGTTGTGTTGTAAGATGAAGGTGACCGTGTAGTCATCAAAACGTCACACTCTAACCTTCTACTGGTTGTGTTTTAAGATGAAGGTGACCGTGTAGTCATCAAAACGTCACATTAAAATCTTCTACTGGTTGTGTTATAAGATGAAATCAAAACGTCACATTAAAATTTCTACTGGAAATGATTCACCTGAAATTTTCTACTGGTTGTGTTTAATTTATAAAAATTTATAAAAGAACTTTTGCTGATGCACCGATGTGTATTGCATTTTATTCTCAACTTAAAACTAATAGAACAACGAACTGATTGATGTCATAGCGAATTCTATCTGATTAGCCCCACAAGGATGAATTCTCTAGTTTTGCACCTTTGCGCATTTTTCATCCGCCACAAATTTTTTTTATTGCTTTCTTCATCAAAATCATTAATTATTGAAAATTCAAAAACCAACGTGTGTAATATGAAAATAATGTGTTTAAAAAACATTTCTACAATACCAATCAAAACACATACATGCATTAAATGATAAGTTGTATTTTTGACTAGATTAATTCACAAGTTCCGGTTTCAGGGGCTCAGTGGTAAAATGACCAACATATGCTACAGATATTAACAGACGTTATTGAAAACACGAACTACCTGCCCTAAAATCTCGAAAATAACACGCGACTTATTTTATTTAATAGCAAGATAATAAAGGCTTGCTAAGTAAGAAATTAAACCTTATTTTCATGATAAGATTATCTTTAAGGTCGGCTTGTTGTCGAGTTTTAGATTATTTAAAAAAAAAACCAGGTTATATTTATGATAAAGAAATAGACGATTTCTTTCTTTGATGTAAGATGAAAGAGTTTTAATGCAAAATCATCAAAAAAATATTTTTCATTTTTATCATCAAAGCCCAATTAAACATATCCCATAGGTAGAAATTATTCCTCTTTCAATCAGCAAATTACATTAACTTCATTGAAGTGGTCCTATCACTTTTCAACATTTTAGAAATGTGTTTACGATTTAAAGTTTAATTCGCTGAAATTTTACCTGTTTCAGCATATCACAGCACTCACAGTGAAGTACTAGCATCAATTTTTGTTTTATATCCTAACATGTCTCGATTTTTTCTTCTTTCGCACTTTTCATTCTTAAAAATACATTGTATAATCTTAATTATTTCGCTTTCTCTTACATAATTCAGGTATATCAAACACCCACCATCCTCTCTTCGTCAATGTTCTTTACAGGAAAATAATCGCTGACATTTTCTTTAATTGCTATCCTGTTGCATTTCAATCTTTCTTTGCTACCGTTTAATAGCAATGATACCGTTTAATAGAAATGCTACCTTTTAATAGCAATGCTACCGTTTAATAGCAAAGGAAGAAATATCGCTCAAGCCGGATTAAACCGGGCTCGTTCAATGTCCTCAATACTGCGATTATAATAAAATCTGATTGACTTGCATTATCAAACGTAAAGTTGATTCATAAACGCGTGAACATTCACAATTCATTAATGATTTTCAAATGAATCAATAAATTTGTAAAGAGTTCATCATGCCAACGGAAGTCAGGAACGCAAGACCGGAAGTCTTCGACCTTCAATGAACGCAAACAAAGGTAGTTCAACGAGTTCGGTATGTTATTTCATGCATATTAGTCTTGTATATGAACTTAAGGTGTGCTAAACATACCCAGCCCTAGTTTTGTTTTAGTTGTGACTGGTATGAAGAAGGTAATGTTAAAATTGGTTCTTCTTTAGGGCCTTTCTTTCTGACAAGAGGTACATGTATATGTGTGTGTGTGTGTGTGTGTGTGTGTGTGTGTAACTCGTTTTGATGCATCCGTGGTGTAAATTGTATGTGAGGGCGTGTGTGTCATTCATATGATTCACTAACAAGAATTTATCCGTTAATTGAAATACCCAACCCAGTGAACTACCTTTGTAAGCGTTCAACGAAGGTGGAAGACTTCCGGTCTGGTGTAAATGACTTCCTGTTGAAAACTCAGCTCTTATCCGATTTATCGATTGATACCAATGAATGATCTGTTAAGGCTGATTCATTAATAAATCAACTGCATCTTTTATGAAGCAGGTCGATAAGATTGAACCGATGTAGATGTGTAAGAGTTCTCCATTATCTCGACTATAGGATATCTGTTTACTTTTGTAAATATCAGATTCTGTTGATAGTCATGAGAAAAACAAACAAACAAAAGCCCTATATCTGACAAATATTATAATAAAAGTAATAGAGAAAACAATTAAATGAATGATCAAACAGTTCTAATTAGAACAAAAAAACGCTTTCTTCACTTCATCTTCTCAACATTGCCATCTAATTTCTGGATACTTTGAAGAAATGTTCAGATAAGATGGCAGCTTTATTTGAGTTCGGACCGACCCGAAAAATAACAAGACATGGTTCAAACCATTTAGGATATTTCAGACAAGTTTGTTCTGAATTCCACAAGTGGATCTTGAGAAGAGGCTTTGAAAAGGTGTAGTTCAGGAAAACCACGATTGCGCAAACACGTTACAAAATGGCCGCTGTGTCTGCTATGTCAAAATTTAGCTTCCTTTCCTTAATTTCAGTATCAATTTTCAGCTAAATTTCACCAGCGGAGCTTGCAATTGAAAGTTACTCTAGACGCCGAACATGACGGTTATGTTAGATTTTGAACTTACGACGTCATCAGTGAAGCCAGGCGTACGCAACGTGGCTGAGAATTAATTATGTAACACTTCATCATATTGCTTTATAAACAACAACAACAACAACAAAAACACCAACAACTTCAACCTTACTTTCATCTTCACAAAGATTTAAAGATTCGTGAAAAACACTCGAAGTCGTGTCCCTTCATTACACAAGGAAAACAGACGTCTTAACAATCTGTTGTTCCCACACAACGATACTAAACTTTCCGGGAAACTCCATTTGTTATTAGACAGGCGGTTCGGAACCGTTTTATGGACATTGGTTAGTAAAACGTGTAACAGTTTCTGTGTAAGGCAGCCAGGCGAGAAAACTAATGGGACGAGACGATACAAGTTAGAATTGTCACATGGGACAAATCTCGTTATACACGACGGACAAACTTCCATTTGTAGAGATCTGAAATAGCCTGGCAGGTTCAACCGTTCAACAATTTGTCAACTTTAACAGTGATCGAATCAATGTTTTCAATTCTACAATTTATTGAAACATTGGAAGCTCACGGTTTAGAAATCATATATCTAGCTTTGAGAACGCTATATGATGTTAAGAAAGACATACAAAGAAGTTTCATGGTTATCATATATTTTGAAAAACCGATTTCAAAGTTTACGACGAGGACCCATCAAGTGAATTATGCTTTGAGTTAGCTATGGTAGGTTCCAGTGCGTTACCCCAACATTTTCTCTGTTGTACACAACTTGTCTAGCTGGGTTCTGAACGTCGCACCTACATTCTCTAACTTAAGCTCAATACTCCAATGTTTTGAAAACAAAATAGATATAAATTGAAGCAACTGCACCGTTTTTAAGCGATATCCGTATTGAACAAAATATTGCTATCATCAGGGACTCTAAACATCACCAACGTCTTGTCAGCCTCCGAGTTAGCTTTACGGACGTAACGTCGAGGAACATTTTATCTCCTTGTACGATTTGAAGTCTGACAAGTTTCATGCTTGTTAGTATACCTGTAAGTCACGCTATTGTCACCCTTGCTCTGATTTTTGAAACTTGGCATTACTTATTTGGACTGAGATTTATGCACTGTATGATGGATGTCGTTTACATACCTACTCTTCAGAAAGATCTGGCCCCACTTGTATAAAACATCTCAACTTGAGATTTCCTCAAGTCGAGATTTTCCTCAGCTAATATCTCCTTGAAAATATCTTGTATGAAAATTCCTCAAGGACATCCTAGTCGATGCCTTCCTCCTGTTCCTTGAGAAAATTTTATACAAGCCGTTTTTGAGGAGATATCAGCTGAGGAAAATCTCGACTCGAGGAAATCTCAAGTTGACATGTTTTATACAAGTGGGGCCTGGTCTTGTTCTCCTTGTACTTTTTCAGAGGTCACGTGGTAAATCTTTCGCTTTGCTCTAGATCCATCGAATAGAAGCTTGTATTCTGCTGACATGTGGATATTTTCTTTGTTGTCTTTAGCTACAAGCTGTTCTCAAAACTTTAAACAGTCACTAATTCAAACTTAAGCTGACCTTATATACTGTTGGTTATTTGTGTTTTGACCACACTCGTTGAGCAACAAACTTAAAGTTAGAATTTGTTATTTTCGTGGTCTTTTGTTTTTGTTTGTTTGTTTGTTTTTCTTTTTTCTTTTGAAAACAAATGCAGTCTCTTGAAAAAATACAAAGATGATAAGAACAGGTGTTCTAGAAGAGTAAGCGTCTTCTGTTTCATCAACGACACCATGTCAACCTTGGTCAACCCAAGTTAATATTGTCACGTAAACCAGGTAAACAACAACAGAACAACCATACATGGTTAGTATGATATTTGCTGAGACGTTCTTATAACAAACATTGACGTCAGGACGGATAGGCGAACATGCGGACAAACAAATCAAGGGGGATCACTCACCTTGGACTGGTATATTCATTATAGGAGTATTTTGCTCCTTTTCTAAAGATCCCTTCTCTCCCATGCTTGTTCCTTTCGTCATACACACGTCATCCACCCGGTCAATCTTAAAGAAAAAAATACACACATTTCAAAATATTTGCAAATATTTGTACTAAATGTATTTCGAAATTTGATCTGACTCTGTTGCAATTAAGACCATTGTCAACATCAAGTACCTATCTAGTGACGCAGGATATACAATACTCCTAACTTACATTTTGGATATTGTCATTCAGTTTTCCTCCCGAACTGTTGTGATATCTCTCATTCAATATCTATTTTCTGACCTTCCATTCTCTCCTTTCCCTATCAATTTGGTATCCTTCGTTACTTTCCTTTCGCTATAACCTGGTGGCCCTTCCAATCTCCCCCCTCGGTATAAGCTTATGCTTTCCCTTCGCTATACACGGCTGTCCTTTCATTCTCCCAATCTTAGTAAGTATTTATTATTTTCTAACTAATGCCCAGCAACCCTCAAAATCGAACCGCTGCCCTTCCATTTTCCTCCCTCATTACATTTTCCCATCCCAATTCTGCATAGATTTCCAATCTACTTTCTTCCGTCACAATCTTGCGGCCAGTCTTCCAGTCTTTCAGGAACTAAACCTCCCCTCTCTTAATTTCAAGTTTCCAAGCCAGCTATATACGTTTTCCTTACTTTCTTTATCTACTGAAATAAGAGCTTTATTAACTTAAGAAACAGTTTAACTCATAACTTCTAAACTCCCTTTTTTCTTGAAAAATGCTCCTGCTTCGATCTCGCGACAAATTCTACATCGCATTCTGTTGTCAATATTTCTATCATCATTAGCAAATAATCACTGTTCACAGACGCTTGAAATTACAATTTTGTAGAAGAGCTCCACCTGTCGGTAGAGTTTAAATGAGCTCAATCATCTCGTTATTAGACAATTCTCTTGACGAGAGTTTGCTCTGAGATGTTGAATATTTAAACAGGTAACAATTGTCTGTATTTGGCGGGGCGTGTGGGGGTGCTTTCTGTGTCACTGGAGTTTGTAACATCTATGGAAATATCTTCCTTAAATTCACGTGATTTTCAAGTTACTTCTTTTACGATTCTTTCGAACGAGAGTTCAGATAGACTTTGAACCCTCTAATCTATTACATGAATATATATTGATGCACTGATTGACACGTTTCTTCCTATTCCACATTACATTTCCTAATTTAGAAATAACGAAAGTTAATTTGTATTAGATATGACGAAAATAAACAAATACAAGAGTTCAAAGTTGAAAAGGTGTAACGTGAGCCGAGACCGATTCTAATGCTTGTACTTCCGGTTTTATTTCTTCATTAAACTGTGGTTGGTACTATGTTGTCTTAGCTACTGTCAGATAAAATAATATATTTCAATATTTTATTATCTAGTGAGTCTTTGGTACAATCTTGTAACAGTGTTTGTATTTGAAGTATTTGGAGTATGTAGGCTGTCGCTATCCGGATGAGACAACTCAAGATGGCGGCGACGAAGTAGATTGTATGGTAGAAGCGACAGTCTGGCCCCAACCTTATATTACCTATAAGATATGCAATTTTCTGATAGAGGTGTTGAATATCATCATCTACGCGAAAAGTACAAACCAGATTCGAAATCCATGATTATTAATCCGAAGATAATGTTGATCGTAAATGAGAATTTGATTTTGGTTAAAATGCGAGGATTTTTCATTTTTATAACAGTTTTCTTAAACGTTTAACAAAATCTCATGAACAGCTGTACCTTGACAATGCTAATCATTTGTGTGCAATTTGTATCTTATTTACAAGACAGATGTAAACATATTGGCTAAAACTGAAAGCTTTGCAGCGGATGGGTCATTTCAATGGGAATTTTAATTATTGGTTGTTTATGTGCACTACGTGAACACACGATTTTGTCAGGAAATTAAGTGCTTCGTTTTCAAATGAACAATAACGATTTCAATATAAACTTTATCTTAATTCTATATGAGTTCATGGCAACAAGTGTCACATTAGAAATGAAAAAAATTCGGTAAAGATGTTAATATGTTTAGTTTGGAATACTTGCCAATGATTATGTGCCTATGTAAATCAAACCTTATGCTAAAGGTGTGCCTAACGATTTGATCAGAACAGTTTATGAAACACCAGATTAATTAATTGAAATACAGAACATAGTTATTCAGCCGTCTATATGCTTCCGTCCTGAAATGTTCACTCCAAATCACGTATTTGACATTTTGTGTGAAAAAAAACTCAAATAAAACTAGAAACGTCCCAAATATAAGATAGATTAGATAAAAATATTTTTGAAATTTCAATCTACCGATATAAACAAGAATGCTACATTGGTCATAAATTAGCGTTTCTGCTTCTTTTTTATTGCAATTGATATCAAAATCGCATTCAATCATTTTTATTTTATTTTTCTTTTCGTTTTTTTTTTTTATAAATATTCGGTTCCGTACTTTACCAGCCACGGAACAAGAAGTCAACTCCCACTGAACTGTTGTGTAGTTAAAATTAGATACATCTGGTGATAACATTTGATTAATTGTTTTAATCCTCATTTTATTGCTGTCTTTTGAAGCAAATTGATCGTTGTTCGTTTGTGAAATTCCGTGCTAACAGGAGATAACCGCTATGTGTTTTAATAGCTGAGGAGAATTTCCACAGATAGTAGGCGTGATTTTTTCAACCATTCCCTGAGTCAATATCCTCTCGGATTGTTTTTTTAGTTTGGATTCTATTTTGTCTGATTTAACTGTCTAACACGTTGATTCATATCGAGTAGGACGCCAGTCCATCACATATTTTCTCATAACGCAGATACCCATTTTAACTTATCTGTGGATGGAGTGGTTTGATGTGTCCCTTTCCACCTTTTATTTCAACACAAAGACTTGTTTCTTGTACATGTACGAAGGAAGTGAACTGAACACAAATATACTTTTTTTCATGTTTGAATAAATTATATTTATTTATCTGAATTTAAATATACAACTTGTTATTCAAAGATATTCTGAGACAAAATTAACAAATCAGCACTGTTACTGTTATCTCTGTAGTTTTCTCCATTTTCAATTTCTATTTCATCTCTTAAAAGTATACAGTACATACCTTAACTGTTCACAACTAATTTACTTTAATTCACGAGAACTGTTATTCAGACGTACTTTCGTACTTGTTTTCATCCAGAGAATACCAACATGGCAACATAATCATAATTCAAACTCAGATTCCATAAGACTATGGCAAAATATAAACAAAAAAAAGATTTTGTTCCGGAAGAGTAAACGTCGTCTGTTTCATCGATGACACCCGCCATATAAACCTTGGTCAGTCCAAGTAAGTATTGTCACGTTCTCAAAATAGAGCAAAGTATACAACAACAGAACCTACAGGCAAACTAACGAGCATCAAACATGTCCAGCTTCATATCACACAAAGAAATATGATATTTCTTAATGAGATCACTATGGCAACCACGTCAATTTTTTGTATGCAAGATTCAAAATATGTCTATTTTGGAATACAGTTTAAACCAAACCTAAATTACACAGGTAACAATGTATCCTGAAGAAGTGACCTGCACAGAAAATGAAGAGAGACTTAGAATTAAATTTGTTTGTTTTCTAACGTTTTATTTCTTTCCTGATAATTTTGTTGATTGTCCGTTTTTGTTTTTGTTTTTTTTTAATTTTAATGTCTTTTTTCTGTACTTTATTTGTTTGTTTTCTGTTGTTTTATTCGTTTGTATGTTTGTATCAAAAGCGTAGAGTGACAAAGTTAACATTAGTTTCTCCAATATTTTCTAATCCAAGAAATCTGTTGCATACCTCACATTAGTCGCCTCTTCTGATGTTGAGTGATGGCGTCGTAAATCTGGCCATGTAATTGCACAATTGATCAAAGCAGTGCATGTTTTTATTACAGAAATAATTCGAATACCAATCGCCAATATAACAATATTCTAGTCCATACCTTTCTTCATTGTTATAAAAAAGTGATGTTAACATTAGTATGGATTATTGTAATTTCTGGTGTTTCTGATGGTGGTGTTGAAATTTAAACCAATTTGACCCATTTTGGCCTTGATCCATTCACGTAACGGATCAAACGCGTCAAAGTGTGCAAACCTGAACAGTTGTAAACCACAATTTAACTCTAACGCCACATTAGGGACATATGTGAAATCCTAGGGTAAAGGAATTCACAATTTTGTTAAAGTATCTTAACAATATCTACTTTTACAATAGTTTGATCTTCAGAACAATTTTTCAGTCAAAAGGACTCTTTGTGGTTCCTTGGGGACTCTGAGTGTCGTATTATTAACAGTTTTTGTTCGAATTTGACTTTAAAAGGCTTCAGCAAAATTTCATTAAAATTTGAGGCAAGGTTTTTTTTGGCGTTTTTTTTAAATCGAAAATATCGATTGTTTGCGGAAGACCAACTGACAGCGGACTCGCGCATCACAACTGATTACCTGAGACATCGTCAAAATTTTGAAATTGTAAAATTTGAAAAATGTTCATTTGAAAGTAAATATGAAAATGAATACATACATTAAGCTAACAGTGCTTTGTATCCAAGGAATAAAACGCAATAGTATTAATTCTGCTACAATTAGTAAAACAATGGGAGAATATCAGTTACATAATCCCTGGTATTTATACACATTGATGATTAAATCTATTGAAACTATGTTTTTTGAACATGCGTCCATTCAAAAGTACATCGAAGCAAAAGCGGTTCAGAAGCTTTTAATTGATTTTCCGTTTTTTAATTTCATGTTTTGGAGATGATTTAATATTGAACGGCATTTGTTTTAATGATAAAAGCTTGCTAAGTAAAATACTAACTCGTATCGGGTCTGAAATATGAGCTCATTTTATTCACAACAATACAAATGCTTCCTTCTCCAGGGTTAATAGTGCCATTTGGAATATTAATGTCAGCGCCTCTTACACAAGCTACACATGGTCTTTATTTACGAATATTACATTTGTAATAAAATATTGGGTTAATCTATTTTAGGGTTAATATGTGTCTGAATTTTCAAAAAAAAAAAAAAAAAAATACAAGAGGTGTAAACAAAGAGCCTTGTCGAATCCGTCTATTCTAATAAACACTTCATATCACGCTGACAGAAATAATCGATGTCTCCTAATAACGCAGTATAAAGTGGTCGAGATTTCTAAACAGAGGCAAATACAAATGTTGTATTGTCAGCAGCTAATCACACTACTCAAACTTATAGAATATTCATGTCGACAAGCCGAGAGGTGCATCCCTGCTTTATAAAACTAACGAGTGTTTGGCTATTAGCATGGTGTTATGTGACCCAAGATGGGACATTAATAGAGACCGTGACTCTTGTATTCTCAATGGAATACGACACTCAACGAAATACTGTTTGATCAGTTAAATACCAAAGCATATTGGTAATCTGATCTTACATCATTGTGTATTCAAATAATTGTCGTCAAATTTCCCGGATTTTCGGCCCGTAGTGACGGATCATACATTAGTGTGTGACTTAGCTTAGGGCTATACAAATGCTAACTTACTCGAAACTGTACACTAATCATTGAGTACTGTGCAGTATTGCTTTGCATCCCTGGAGACCAACTAGTCAATATAGCGTATAATAAATGCACTTTAGGAGCCGGACGGTCTCATAAAGCCGGACAGACGATATCGCCGATCTCTTCATATTTTTACTCCGTTGCGTCTGTTTTAGAGATGTTGCTTTTATCAAATGCAGAAGATTTCTTAGTGGCAATTAGTCTTTTGTTTTGTCTTTCATTGTTATTTTTCCTGTTACCAAGAAAACAATGCATCATAATCATTAATGTCATTGATAAGTTACGATTGTCTAAATAAAATTGTATAAATTAAAAATATAATTATTTTTCTATACCTTCAAAAAAGCAGAATTATTTCTTAAAAATAAACATAAGTGTAGAAATAATGTTTCGAAATTTCTAATTGAATTCCACAAATTGTATCATTGATGTATGGGACACAGCACAGGATCAAACTTTTGGGAAGTTGTAGGGTCGTCAAGATAATGAATATTTCCCTTCTTTGTGCGATATGAGCTTGATATGTTTGATGCTCGTTAAGTTGCCTGTTCAATCCGTTGTTACATACCTTGGATATCATTTCAAAACGTAACAGCAATTACTTGAATTGATCAAAATTTACATGATTGGTATCGTCGATCAGGTAGAAGACGCTTACTCTTCACGAACACCTGGTCTTATTTTCTTTGATCTTTTCAGGAGAAGTCGCTTATTTTGTTCACATTTCGTCTTATTTGAATTGAATTTGACACTTTGGTTTATAATTGTGTTCATGTGCTGGTATATATTTGTTTGATGTAACATTTGTGTGACTACTGACAATCTGTTCAGTCCTATTCAATTCGTTTATGACTATTTTTTCATTTTCCGTCTTTAATCACTGTCAAACTAACAAAGTTTACGTGTCCACATACTTTTCTGTCATAAAGTTCCTTTATGTAACCGTTCCGGGGATATATGGTTTGTTCATTATTGATTGAAAGAGCTGATTGTAAGCCTCATGCAAAGATACTGATTAACGTCATCTGTCTTTGCTTAATGCCTGAAAGTGTTGGTCAAAATTATCTTATTATGCGTCAACCTGAAGTACATAGCTTGTAAAGTGAAACACCATTATGCTCCTGAATTGTCTAAATCAATGTAAACACAAGATTTTTTTTTAAATGCTTTCAAATTTATAACAAAGTTATCACTTTCTGTCTTGAATGATCCTTTCGATAACATTTTAAATTTGAAAAAAAACTGTCAATAAATTCCATTGTATGACACTATTTCAAACCAATATAACTATACATGGGACCAACATGATCCAAAGCATTTTTCTCTGAAATCCTTTTAAAAGCTTTTTCCCCGCTGTGGTTGTTTTCCCTGTTTTCTATCGTGTTTCATAGGATGAGTGAGGTTTAATTTTCTACGAAGTCTCGTGCTGAATGAGAATTCGTTATTTGCGTTGATGGACCTTTCGACAGGTGCTAAGTCGAGTAACATTGTATATAGACATACATAATTTCAATCAATACAACACTCCAACCTTTTACAAGCTTTTAAATATATCCTTTTGCTTCGATCGTTTTCCAGCATAGGAACGTTCACTTCCGCCGGAAGTCAAGCATGATACTCAATGTGGTGTATTGGTAAAAGAGGCCATTTTAGGGAAAGTGGTAACCTAAACATTTATTATGATTGTAAATTCAATTGTCAAATGAAGTCATTTATAACTTGTAGAAAAACTAACCTTCAGGGAACCTTTAATTTGTGTGTTTCTACATAACGATTAAAGGAAATATATTCCAAGTGATACTCAGCACTTAACGAATTGCAGTGAACCATACACTCTAAACCATTGATGATATGTGCTATAAACTTGATTAAAAGTTATGGTAATTCACTTTCTACACACTTAGTGTATAATCCACTTTGAACATTGATTTCTGTACATGTGAAGTTGGTGTTCTATAGACCACAACGTATAAACATCTGTGCGTATCACCAAAGCTATGAATAAATCAATCCGAATCAATTTGGCGGGAGTTTTGGCCCGAGCGAGAGAGTGATACTGGATTGCATATAAATTACAATGTAAAGCTGTCTAGCACTAATCATAATGCTCCTTGGTGATTATCTTAGTCATTACCAGAGATTTTAACACACTAAATCCCTAGCTTTGACAGATTTATGCACAAACATTCACTGTACAAGTACCTGAGTTGTCGTCTGCTACCAACCGACATCAAAAACGAGAGCAATTATCCAGTATGGACTCATAATAGGCGACAAAAACATAAATTACTTGGCCTTGTCAACACAAACTTCGTGCCACATCAATCCCATCAATTCTTCCTGCCTGGCAAGTTTGTAGTACTTATTGTTTAAATAATGCCTAAGGCAATTAGTAACATCCCCTTACATCACAATTCTTCCGGTAGGTGTCGCTATCTTCGCAATGTTTATGATTATGGAAAATGCAGATATCTCCGGATCTAACAGACTTTAATTTTCGAAGAGTGCTTTTTCAACAAATTGGTTTGTGTTGTTTATAGATATAAGAGATTAGCATGATTGTAAACAACATTTCACGGTGAAACAAACAAAAGAAATTAACGATTACAATTAAAGTTTCACATATCGTAATAAACATTTGATGAACCTCTTGACATACTTTTTGTATCGATATTTACTTCCAAGAAGAAAATGATTTTCACTAAAACATAATGTTAATTTGTTTTTCTTGTACACCTATTTTTCGCCTAAATATCTTTCATGTAAATTATTTATATACCATAATGAGCTGGTCAGCTTTCTATGGTGATGAAATATATAACATTGTATTCCAAACGGAGATTAAGAACGAAATAAAATGATAAGGGAAAAGAAAAAAAATGATGGAAACAGACAAAGAAAACAAGTTGAAATGATAAACTTATCAAAGATTGAAAGGGTCCAGAAACATTACTTATAAGCAATCCATTCGTCAAAGATATTCCAGCTACCTATATGGTAACTTGAAGTGATAACTTCTTGAGTGAAACTGATTGGTATGCTGCTGCGAAAACGAAAGTTAACGAATAGAAATTGAAAACGAAATTAAGTCAACGTTTGACTTTTCTTTCCATTTTGTTAAAGACGTCGATGATACCATACCTCGACTAATAAAGTTTTAAATCTAACTTGACTACATACTATCAGAAAGTTCTTCAGAAGGAGTTGATCGATTTAATACATACCACTATCTCATACATGTACAATGATAGCACCAACTGACACGACACTACAAATAATAAGGTGCTCTCCCATTTTTTTAAATTATTTACGACTTATACCTTTATATGATAATGTTTCACCTTGTTACCCCACTTCCTAGGCTTGAATAGGGTACATCTCCTTGTGTGGACTGCAGAAACAACATTCCAATACATTGAGAGGGTAGGAAACAGAAAATTTGGTTACAGTTCCCGACTACACAACGCCTTACCAAGACAATACTCTTCATCAAGTAAGAAGTTCCAGTGACAACTAGCGTAGGTGATTAAGCCCAAACGTCATATGTAATTTCTTTTATTTAGGTCAAAGGTCTAAACAGAGGTGAGAGTGACCTACATTTGATAAATGGGACAACGACTTTCCAAGGTGTACCAATGTCCCAAATAACTAGAGAAAGGAAATACATAAGACAGAGTTCGGAGAGAATCCATCTTCCACCCTACACCAGAGAGAAAAGATCGCCAAACCTCAACCCACCCTCCACCGGTGAGAGTAGATCGTCCCATCCTAACTCACCCTCCACCGGTAAGAGTAGATCGTCCCAATCTAACCCACCCTCTACCGGTGAGAGTAGATCGTCCCATCCTAACCCACCCTCCACCGATAAGAGTAGATCGTCCCATCCTAACCCACCCTCCACCGATAAGAGTAGATCGTCCCATCCTAACTCACCCTCCACCGGTAAGAGTAGATCGTCCCAATCTAACCCACCCTCTACCGGTGAGAGTAGATCGTCCCATCCTAACCCACCCTCCACCGATAAGAGTAGATCGTCCCAATCTAACCCACCCTCTACCGGTGAGAGTAGATCGTCCCATCCTAACCCACCCTCCACCGATAAGAGTAGATCGTCCCATCCTAAATCATCCTCCACCGGTAAGAGTAGATCGTCCCGGTGAGAGTAGATCGTCCCATCCTAACCCACCCTCCACCGATAAGAGTAGATCGTCCCAATCTAACCCACCCTCCACCGGTAAGAGTAGATCGTCCCAATCTAACCCACCCTCTACCGGTGAGAGTAGATCGTCCCATGCTAACCCACCCTCCACCGGTAAGAGTAGATCGTCCCAATCTAACCCACCCTCTACCGGTGAGAGTAGATCGTCCCATCCTAACCCACCCTCCATGGTGAGAGTAGATCGTCCCATACACACTCCACCGGTGAGAGTGATCGTCCCATCCTAACCTACCCTCCACCGGTAAGAGTAGATCGTCCCAATCTAACCCACCCTCCACCGGTAAGAGTAGATCGTCCCAAACTAACCCACCCTCTACCGGTGAGAGTAGATCGTCCCATCCTAACCTACCCTCCACCGGTAAGAGTAGATCGTTCCAATCTAACCCACCCTCCACCGGTGGGAGTAGATCGTCCCATCCTAACCCACCCTCCACCGATAAGAGTAGATCGTCCCAATCTAACCCACCCTCTACCGGTGAGAGTAGATCGTCCCATCCTAACCCACCCTCCACCGATAAGAGTAGATCGTCCCAATCTAACCCACCCTCTACCGGTGAGAGTAGATCGTCCCATCCTAACCAACCCTCCATGGTGAGAGTAGATCGTCCCATACACACTCCACCGGTGAGAGTAGATCGTCCCATCCTAACCTACCCTCCACCGGTAAGAGTAGATCGTCCCAATCTAACCCACCCTCTACCGGTGAGAGTAGATCGTCCCATCCTAACCCACCCTCCACCGATAAGAGTAGATCGTCCCAATCTAACCCACCCTCTACCGGTGAGAGTAGATCGTCCCATCCTAACCCACCCTCCACCGGTGAGAGTAGATCCACCCTCTACCGGTGAGAGTAGATCGTCCCATCCTAACCCACCCTCCACCGATAAGAGTAGATCGTCCCATCCTAAATCATCCTCCACCGGTAAGAGTAGATCGTCCCAATCTAACCCACCCTCTACCGGTGAGAGTAGATCGTCCCATCCTAACCCACCCTCCACCGACAAGAGTAGATCGTCCCAATCTAACCCACCCTCTACCGGTGAGAGTAGATCGTCCCATCCTAACCCACCCTCCACCGATAAGAGTAGATCGTCCCATCCTAAATCATCCTCCACCGATAAGAGTAGATCGTCCCAATCTAACCCACCCTCTACCGGTGAGAGTAGATCGTCCCATCCTAACCCACCCTCCACCGATAAGAGTAGATCGTCCCAATCTAACCCACCCTCCACCGGTAAGAGTAGATCCTCTACCGGTGAGAGTAGATCGTCCCATTCTAACCCACCCTCCACCGGTAAGAGTAGATCGTCCCAATCTAACCCACCCTCCACCGATAAGAGTAGATCGTCCCATCCTAACCCACCCTCTACCGGTGAGAGTAGATCGTCCCATCCTAACCCACCCTCCACCGGTGAGAGTAGATCGTCCCATCCTAACCCACCCTCCACCGATAAGAGTAGATCGTCCCATCCTAACTCACCCTCCACCGGTGAGAATAGATCGTAACATCCTAACCCACCCTCCATGGCGAGAGTAGATCGTCCCATCCTAACCAAGCCTCCACCGGTGAGAGTAGATCGTCCCATCCTAACCCACCCTCCACCGGTGAGAGTAGATCGTCCCAATCTAACCCACCCTCCACCGATAAGAGTAGATCGTCCCAATCTAACCCACCCTCCACCAATAAGAGTAGATCGTCCCAATCTAACCCACCCTCCACCGATAAGAGTAGATCGTCCCATCCTAACCCACCCTCTACCGGTAAGAGTAGATCGTCCCATCATAACCCACACTCCACCGGTGAGAGTGATCGTCCCATCCTAACCTACCCTCCACCGGTGAGAGTAGATCGTTCCAATCTAACCCACCCTCTACCGGTGAGAGTAGATCGTCCCATCCTAACCTACCCTCCACCGGTGAGAGTAGATCGTCCCATCCTAACCTACCCTCCACCGGTGAGAGTTGATCGCCCCATCCTAACCCACCCTCCACCGGTGAGAGTAGATCGTCCCATCCTAACCTACCCTCCACCGGTGAGAGTTGATCGCCCCATCCTAACCCACCCTCCACCGGTGAGAGTTGATCGCCCCATCCTAACCTACCCTCCACCGGTAAGATTACATCGAAACTCGACCTTGAACAAGCTTAGGTCACTTTCATTACAGAAATACTAAAATAAAAATCTACATTTAACAATACATCAAAACCTCAAAGGTAGCTTTGAGAATATCAACAACTGTCTTCATGACTTCAAGATAATATCCAGTTCTCGATCATTTCAATTCAAATCAGATTAAGGAAGATTGAAGTCTTCTTGAGCATTTTTCAGTGGGATAATGAAAGATACTGTCCCGCTAGAAGCTCCCACAAGAATTGAAGTTAAACAGCTTGACTTATTAGGTATAATGACAAACCATGTCATTTCTGACCTTATTTCAAACATCTTCACAAACAGTATATGCTTGTTTTATTGTCATTTAAGCAAAAGCGATTTCTTATCCATATGTTGACCTCCATCGTAGCCATGGACACCGACTAATATGATTTAAACGTTTAAACTGATAAATTAAAATTTTTGATTAATATTTAATAAATATAAATACCCCGTGTGGATGATAATGAACAACAAAGACACTTCTTTCTAGAATGACCACGTGGTACGTCACAGTTACGAAGTCGTAAAACTGGGCGATGTTATTCACAAATAAATAAGGCTGCATAGTGGAAACAGTCATGCCATATTTGGAAAACAGCCAGCATGATGAGAGTATCGTGATTTTTGCCCTTTAACTTTTGTATAGTTCCCGGGGACACATGCAGTGTGCATTATAGTACAGGGGCTATATTATATATATATTCATAGCTGGAAAGTATTTTGTAATGGAGATGCAAAATACGATCCATTATGAAAATATTGATTATTTTTGTGCTGAAGTGAAAAATGCGTCACGTGTCATACTGGATGGAGATTTCAAATTTCGATATGTTCATCGCAATTCATTTTCCAATCAAGAACAAACTGTACCGGCTACTTCATGTTGTGAATGACATTGTTTCCATTTCCGGTTGCTAAATTTGATTCCTGAATGTTGATATTTGTTTATTGTTGGTGTACTTTTGTTTTGAAATAATAAACAGAATTTATATCACTTTACGTAGTAATTTTCAGTTTGTTTAAGGACGAAAGTTATTCTGTACTGAAAAAGTCTAAAATGTGTAAACAAATAGTAATATCAGGCCAGTTAATTTTTCTATATAAATTTCATAATTATTACAACTTGCTAAACCAGATGATTGATACATGGTAAATAAAAAACGATACACCATCTCTCAAATACCATGTTAAACATTTAGTATCTTGCATGCAACGAGTTTAGGGAACTTTTCACTTTGGCAAACCTTACTTCAAAATTAAAAAAAAAATTGTGACGTATTGGAAAGGTCACGTAGAAAATTGAAACGAATTTAATATCCCACTCATCACATGATTTATCAATGATTAATGATTTTTTTTATCAAATATTTAGAAAAAAAGACACTTTCTTCTGTGATGAGTCATGTCATTACGACTTATGACAATGGTATCCATTGTAACGTCACAATGCAATCTGCGAGTATATGACGTCATTTTCTAATTATGATGTCATAGTTGGTTATATGACATAAAACGATACAAAGAAAACATACACGGGAATATTCTCTGAAGAAAACGATTATCACGTGATTAGATAAAATTTATATCATTCTAGACCCTTAGATATAGGTCAAATGTGGACTGCTGGCAGTCGTCTTTCATAAATAAGCAGAGTTACATAATATATACACTTTGATATAAAGCATTGGTCGCCCAAGAGAGAAATTGCTTAATGGGAGTGGTCTCTCACAGAGGTAGAGCTACAGCATTAGACCATAATGGTTGTTTAAGAGAAACTTTATTATAATGTGTGATTGTTAAAGGCTATATTACGGTATATTAACAAATAACCATACACAATACATGTACGCAAAAGAACATAATTATTGGATTTTCTTTACATCGACAAAGTGGACGGTGTGTTAGTTATATTGTTTGAACTTCGTCATAAATCCGATTTCTAAATCCAGCCACGTCGATCTATCATTCACGATAACGATGTAAGACAAAATATGTCGAACTCTTTTTTTTCACAGATTATATCTAGGCTATATTCTTCGTGTAAACAATTGTTATCTATGAAAATTGTATCACCGAATCCTTTTGGAATATGAAAGGATCTCATATATGGCTTATAAATGTCAATAAAGATAGATACACAGGCATTAAGAAAACCACTTTACGGGTTTATGTAATCATTTGAGAAAAAAAATGCTTTTTGACTTCACAGTTCTCTCTGTATCTGTAATAAAGGATTTAACTCAAATCATTTTATCTTGAATTCCATCATATGATGTAAAAGCCTAACCCATGTTTCAGGACACATTTTATAAAGAGATCTACTTCCGTTATGGTTGAATAAGTTCTATAATCGTGTATTTTTAGCAATACAAACAAGAACTAGATCCCCTTATCTCAACACTTTAAACAAGACTGATCTTCCTTCTCAAGGCAATTCAGATCGACATTAAAGTTAAAATAAAAACCTGTTTTGAAAACTTTTTTGAAACATTCCTGTTGAGGTTATGGGAGTCAAAAACGTGGATTTGCTTTCGGATAAAAGTACGCATAATTTGTTTTTGGCTCTAAAACTACAGTCGGAGGATGCACGTATGATAAAGGAGGAAGTATGCACGTGAGGTTGGACAAGCAACAAAAAAAAAAAAAAAAAAAAGTGTGATATCTTAATTTGCTCGGAATAATCCCGATACAGCCTTTGGTACATTTCTGTTGTAGCATTTGTATCATTTAATGATTGGATATCATCATTGAAATACTGAAAAGGGAATTATTTCCTATGGTTCAAATTTTCGCGGTCTTAGCAAAAGGTTGGGGAAAAAAAGGATGCTATCTTCACAAAAGTCATGCATTTTTTTCTTCACAATACTTTCTTTCTTTTCGTGCCATCCTCTGAAACAGTGAATATTAGAAAACTCGAAAATATCGCTTTTGCAGTATTCCCAAACTCTTTCACAGGAAAAAGAAATGCCCGTTTCGGAGTACAGACCTAATTTCGCAAGATTTACATATTTTAAACAGATTAATCAGATTCAAGTATCAGTTTTTTTCAGTATTTCAAATGTTTCAAAGTTCAAAATAACACCCAATCAGGAGTTATGGTCACGTTAAACTAAAACATTCCTCTCTTTGCAAGTAAAGATAGAAATTGGTGTATAGTCCTTGATTTCGAGTTTATTAAAACACATTTAATCGACAAGTTCGATAATTTGTTTGGTTGATTAGATAAATTCGATATATGTGGAGACGATATCAAGAGGGCACAGTTTATATAAACGTGTTTTTAAACAATCGCAGAAATAATATAAAAAAGGTGCTGTGTCATTCTTGTCGTCTTCTTCGTATTTTCCGTAAACAAACTAATCATCGATTCAAATCTAAAGGATGTACATTCAAGAAACAAAAGTTACCCGTGGCGTTCAAAATCGTAGGATCTTAAATCGCCTCTATATAAGTCTTATCTTATTTAACATACTTTGAAATCATTCATTTTTCGCGAGTCTCTTAAGTCCATGAACTCATTTGTCCACGCGCTGTTAAAATAAGTATTCGTGGATTTACTGATAGTTATTTGTGCGCTAAATCATTTGTCCACGAAAAAGATTTTTTCAGACACTAAAGTATATATTTTTAAAATTTAAAGCGTAATCATACGTTGTTGAAAAGCTTCACACGTTAAAATTCAATATGGCCTATACGAATCGAAACGTTAAATGTCAAAATCCAAGATGATATCCCTACATGATGGATCAGGTTAGGAGTTACTGGAATGTGTTGACCAGGGAATTGGTTTTAATATGATTTTGTTCTGTGTCATGCCACTTAAATACCGCCGTGGTCAAAACAAAAGCGACACCTCCTCAGGACCATTAATATTGATACCAGCCTAGTAATAGAATACTGTATTGAAGGTCAGAAATATGAATATCCTTATTCGGACAATGGAACCGGCAAATCGATCGTGGTTTCTACAATAATCCATTAGTTAAAGGCAGACTACACTGCCATACACCACTGTTATGACCACAGTGGACCGGTTTACGAGCGGTTAATGTGTTAAATACGGTACCTTTCTCAGAGTTATATAGACTGTAGGACAGTGCCCTACATTACCGCGACGACAAAAAAAAAAAACCTTTTTAAAGACGTTATATTATTTTTTTTTTTAACAAAACAGCATCTCTATCCGTTCTAACCTTATGGCTATATCTCACGTGTTTTACACTTTCATTTAGGTGAATGACATGCAAGTTTTTCACCTTGGTTTTTGTCTAACTTGCTTCCTTCATTTCAGTAGTATATGTTCCTAGTGTCACTAATGAGCCATAGTAGGCAGACACTGTTTTATGAGATATGTCTTTATCTAACGGGTTTTACGTCCACTCTTACGATCTTTCCGGTCTTTTCAGCGGAAGAGAAATGATATGACAAAGAGTATGGGGAACGTAGGATTGATAGGAGAGAGTAGGATACAGAGATGAGGTAGAGATGGACCGTCTATGCCACTTGACCTGTTTTAAAACTAGAATTTAGGACCCGAACCCCTGGTTTTATTGTAGACCTAGTAACACTTAACACATAGCAGCATGAGGACCGGCGAAGGAGAGGAAGGGGGTTTTACACGAGGTCAATTTTATATCAACTCAATAATGGTTGTACGCTGTATTACAGTCTAAAATTTTGTTGATATAAGTAAACTACTCACTATTTAACGTGCGATGTGCTTTTCAGTCTTTCTACTCGAATGGATAACTACAACTACATATTTTTTTGTTATTTGTGTAAACCTTTCTGATCACTACATCTTCACATTTTTGTTATTTGTATAAACCTTTCTGATCACTACAGCTTCACATTTTTGTTATTTGTGTAAACCTTTCTGATCACTACATCTTCACATTTTTGTTATTTGTGTAAACCTTTCTGATCACTACATCTTCACATTTTTGTTATTTGTGTAGACCTTTCTGATCACTACATCTTCACATTTTTGTTATTTGTGTAGACCTTTCTGATCACTACAGCTTCACATTTTTGTTATTTGTGTAAACCTTTCTGATCACTACAGCTTCACATTTTTGTTATTTGTATAAACCTTTCTGATCACTACATCTTCACATTTTTGTTATTTGTGTAAACCTTTCTGATCACTACATCTTCACATTTTTGTTATTTGTGTAGACCTTTCTGATCACTACATCTTCACATTTTTGTTATTTGTGTAGACCTTTCTGATCACTACAGCTTCACATTTTTGTTATTTGTGTAAACCTTTCTGATCACTACAGCTTCACATTTTTGTTATTTGTATAAACCTTTCTGATCACTACATCTTCACATTTTTGTTATTTGTGTAGACCTTTCTGATCACTACATCTTCACATTTTTGTTATTTGTGTAGACCTTTCTGATCACTACAGCTTCACATTTTTGTTATTTGTGTAAACCTTTCTGATCACTACAGCTTCACATTTTTGTTATTTGTATAAACCTTTCTGATCACTACAGCTTCACATTTTTGTTATTTGTATAAACCTTTCTGATCACTACAGCTTCACATTTTTGTTATTTGTGTAAACCTTTCTGATCACTACATTTTTGTTATTTGTGTAGACCTTTCTGATCACTACAGCTTCACATTTTTGTTATTTGTGTAAACCTTTCTGATCACTACAGCTTCGCATGAAACTTTTCGTGGACATTTTTATTGGTAGACGTTGGCCGGCTTTACTTCTATATGCCGGCAAGCATAAACATCTGTGACATTGTCAGAATAGCGTGTCCAATCCGGAAATATTTTATGTTCTTGTTTGTTTGTTTGTTAGGGATTAAACGTCCACTTCATATAGTCGAGGTCTGATGACCACATGTGGCGCCTCAGACTTGGATCAAGAATCCAAGGAAAGGAAATAAGATTAGAAATATTGATTTATACATCAATTCTGGTAAAGGCAGGTGTTTTAACAATAAAACTCTCATTTTAATTGCCTCCAGTTTGAATCAAACTGACTAAAATGTATTTCACCGAAAAAAAGAAACTTATAACTAAATGACCTTAAGATGACCCAATTTGTTTGATGTTTGAAATAGGTTTTAATGTTTAAAAAAATTCACGCATGCATCCTTACATTAAATGATCAACTACACAAAATACCCTTTGTACTTAGTGTTTCTGATTAAAATATAAAACGTATTCAAAACAGAACATTGCCTTTGCCAAACGCTTTCTTTTAAAGTAAGCAGAAAGAGATACACTTTCAACTCTTCAACATTGAATCGGCACAATACCTAGACAGAAAAGATAGTACAGACATTTTCTCTCAAAAGCACTGGAAATACAAGTCATTCTTTGTCATTCAATCTTTTGCTGTCGCTTGGATATCGGGGAAACCGGTAACCCAGATCTAAGTTGTGGGTGTGGTCGTAGATACTCCCTGAAACTTAATCTCAGTGAAGTCCTGAAAGGTTACATGTACTCGCATCTTTATCCTTATATCTCCAAGAAGAAGTGTGTAGTATTTTCCCCTGTGTAATGTGGGCATAGATATCTAAACCCAGGGGTATTTTTTTTTAGAATTTATCACCCAGTTTACCGAGAGGGTAAACATAAGATAAAATATCATGAGATTTGAGATAACACTGTCCACAACACACAGAGGTGTTCGATTAGTTTTCTCACAGTATTTTGTAAAATAAGTTATTATCGTGAATTGTATGCTTTACTGATTCACCAATGCTTCATGATTTTTTTTCAAAATCGGTGATGCTATTCAATAATGGCAAAGTTACACAGTGTAAGTGATGACGCTTTCCGCTGTGAGTAGCTTTGTTACGGCATTACATGACCTATATTTACAGTATATATGTGTTAAGGTCTATCTGACCTATATATTAACAGTATATATGTGTTATGGTCTATCTGACCTATATATTTACAGTATATACCTATTATGGTCTATCTGACCTATATATTTACAGTATATACGTGTTATGGTCTATCTGACCTATATATTTACAGTATATATGTGTTATGGTCTATGTGACCTATATATTTAAAGTACATACGTGTTATGGACTATGTGACCTGTATATTTACAGTACATACGTATTATGGTCTATCTGACCTATATATTAACAGTATATATGTGTTATGGTCTATGTGACCTATATATTAACAGTATATATGTTATGGTCTATCTGACCTATATATTTACAGTATATACGTGTTATGGTCTATCTGACCTATATATTTACAGTATATATGTGTTATGGTCTATGTGACCTGTATATTTACAGTACATACGTATTATGGTCTATCTGACCTATATATTTACAGTATATATATGTAATGGTCTATCTGACCTATATATTTACAGTATATCTGAATTTAAATCTAAGTGACCTTTATATCTTAACTTGTTCCTCTTTTAATAAGACTTTTGGTTAAACAACCAAACTTTGAACCATTGAAAATAACACTACACTTAAAACGGTAATAAGCTTCGTGTGATTTACATATATATAGTGACTGTTTGACTCAGACACTTTACCCTCATTGTTCTGGATGGCATGCGACGGGTCTCCTGTATGTTGTTCAGTGAGGTAGCCACTCAGCTACCATCACTGATAAACAGTTGGCGCTACGCTATTACTACCTATGTGCTATGTTTTTTTTCCGTATAAATCAATATGGTTTGAGTGTAATTGGAACTTTCCCTTAACGAAGCCTGAAAATAGAATTTCATCACAGAGATAAAACGAGTTGATATTAATTAAAGGTGAGACCGTTTCTAGTTCATTCTAGGTAAATGCGATAGATTTTCATGATCCACTCACTTTACGAGAGATATTCACGGAAAATAGTTACGGTAAATTCATCCTCAGGTGAGCGTCAAGAACAGTCAATCATCTTTCGTATTTATACCACGGTATCTAATACCTGACTTTCAAAACCAAAAAAAAAACCATCAATAAATGAAAGGCTATATCATAAGTGATTACTAAGAGATTATCTCATAAACCGGTATACCTGGGTAGGAAACTAAGACAAAAACATTAAAAGCTGCACATTTAAATTTTCAGTTGACAAATCGACCACAAGAAACACATTGTCCATGCGTCACACACATACGTCATGTAGATATATTTTTCAGACTGTTGTGTACGCTTGCCTGTACATCGGAAGTTTATGAAGAGTTATAATAACAGTTTCACCGGATATCTGATTTTTTATGAAGGATGACACTGTAATTAACAAACATACCTTCACTCGGTGTCATGGAATGCATGTGTCGAATAAGGTCACGCTACAGATTCTGTAAAGTCGGTAACATGACCAATGTTGTCAAACTTGTTACAGATTCTGTAAAGTCGGTAACAAGGACCAATGTTGTCAAACTTGTTACAGATTCTGTAAAGTCGGTAATACTGACCAATGTTGTCAAACTTGTTACAGATTCTGTAAAGTCGGTAACAAGGACCAATGTTGTCAAACTTGTTACAGATTCTGTAAAGTCGGTAACAAGGACCAATGTTGTCAAACTTGTTACAGATTCTGTAAAGTCGGTAACAAGGACCAATGTTGTCAAACTTGTTACAGATTCTGTAAAGTCGGTAACAAGGACCAATGTTGTCAAACTTGTTACAGATTCTGTAAAGTCGGTAACAAGGACCAATGTTGTCAAACTTGTTACAGATTCTGTAAAGTCGGTAACAAGGACCAATGTTGTCAAACTTGTTACAGATTCTGTAAAGTCGGTAACAAGGACCAATGTTGTCAAAC
Source organism: Ylistrum balloti (assembly GCF_031769215.1). Lineage (NCBI taxonomy): Eukaryota > Metazoa > Mollusca > Bivalvia > Pectinida > Pectinidae > Ylistrum > Ylistrum balloti. Next base: position 441,618 of record NW_026782204.1, read on the forward strand.
TTGTTACAGATTCTGTAAAGTCGGTAACAAGGACCGATGTTGTCAAACTTGTTACAGATTCCAATGTTGTCAAACTTGTTACAGATTCTGTAAAGTCGGTAACAAGGACCAATGTTGTCAAACTTGTTACAGATTCTGTAAAGTCGGTAACAAGGACCAATGTTGTCAAACTTGTTACAGATTCTGTAAAGTCGGTAACAAGGACCAATGTTGTCAAACTTGTTACAGATTCTGTAAAGTCGGTAACAAGGACCAATGTTGTCAAACTTGTTACAGATTCTGTAAAGTCGGTAACAAGGACCAATGTTGTCAAACTTGTTACAGATTCTGTAAAGTCGGTAACAAGGACCAATGTTGTCAAACTTGTTACAGATTCTGTAAAGTCGGTAACAAGGACCAATGTTGTCAAACTTGTTACAGATTCTGTAAAGTCGGTAACAAGGACCAATGTTGTCAAACTTGTTACAGATTCTGTAAAGTCGGTAACAAGGACCAATGTTGTCAAACTTGTTACAGATTCTGTAAAGTCGGTAACAAGGACCAATGTTGTCAAACTTGTTACAGATTCTGTAAAGTCGGTAACAAGGACCAATGTTGTCAAACTTGTTACAGATTCTGTAAAGTCGGTAAAGGACCAATGTTGTCAAACTTGTTACAGATTCTGTAAAGTCGGTAACAAGGACCAATGTTGTCAAACTTGTTACAGATTCTGTAAAGTCGGTAACAAGGACCAATGTTGTCAAACTTGTTACAGATTCTGTAAAGTCGGTAACAAACAATGTTGTCAAACCAATGTTGTCAAACTTGTTACAGATTCTGTAAAGTCGGTAACAAGGACCAATGTTGTCAAACTTGTTACAGATTCAATGTTGTCAAACTTGTTACAGATTCTGTAAAGTCGGTAACAAGGACCAATGTTGTCAAACTTGTTACAGATTCTGTAAAGTCGGTAACAAGGACCAATGTTGTCAAACTTGTTACAGATTCTGTAAAGTCGGTAACAAGGACCAATGTTGTCAAACTTGTTACAGATTCTGTAAAGTCGGTAACAAGGACCAATGTTGTCAAACTTGTTACAGATTCTGTAAAGTCGGTAACAAGGACCAATGTTGTCAAACTTGTTACAGAGTAAAGTCGGTAACAAGGACCAATGTTGTCAAACTTGTTACAGATTCTGTAAAGTCGGTAACAAGGACCAATGTTGTCAAACTTGTTACAGATTCTGTAAAGTCGAGTTACCCAAACAATGCGTGATATATAGTATAACCTTAAACAGTATTGTAATCCAAGTATAAAGACGATACGGCTGAATTAGAAATCCTCAGTAATTTAACTGATGTGACATTACCTCTTCCCGAGGATACAAAAATATTAAATCACACGCAAAAATAGTACGTTATGTGCAGAAAGTTTTGTTGGTTTCAATTATTTTTTTTTAAATTATAACATTACCTATTTTACGAAATTGATCACCTCGTCATCACCCTGGGTCATTTTGAGGCGGGACCTCATTGCAGAAATTGCTAACTTAACTAAACAGTGTACCGGAGGCCCATCTCATGTTATTTACAATCATTGGCAAAATGTCTAAGAAAACAATCTCTACAGGTAAAAAATCTCCATTTCTCAGTTTTCAGAAAGTCACAAACTGCCATAGGATGGGAGCGAAGAACAACGCACACAGGATCTTTACCCAAGCTTGTGTACAGCAGCACCTTGTAATATTGCAAAGCTACTGTTATACAAATACTTCCAAAAAGGACTCGCGTTGGAATCCTTATTTGCCAGTACATTATCTTGTTTCAACTTTGTATTTAAATGTATTATTCAATGCTATACAGTGATAGTTGGACTCTAATGTCGATTAATGGATTATAATCAAATTTGTCAAAATTTCTGCGGGTTAATTTGAAACATAAAACGAAGAAATTTTCCATTTTGTAGTCGCATTAATTGCCTAAAAATTATGGTAGCCTGCAAAGTACTGTTAAGTGATAACCGTCACGTTAATTCATTTGTAGGTCTCGAATAATGTTTTATCTCAACATTTATTCGACATAACGAGATTTAATTTTATGCCTAGTGCTAAATTCGATAGCAAAGTACCACCCAATAAACAACATCAGCAGGCAAACGCTGTAGATTCATTTAGGAAAACACGAAAATCGATCTTTTTTGTGTCCTCCTAGATTTTATTTACAAATTTAAGTGTATTTTAAGACTTAAATAAATATTTACGCCGTCTAACAGCAGTCAGTGGATTGGATTTTAAAGTCTATCATTGTCTACCACTCCGCGTTCAGTTACAATACAGTTTGGTATATGTGTGACTATACAACTATAGGTAACACAGATCGCTGCTGGTTCTACAAGCGTGAAACAGATCCTACCATCTAATTTGTTTGACGTGTTTAGTAATTATTTGGTATCTATCAGAAATACGGCAGCGATTTATTTCTGAGAATAAATGCAATTTGAACATCCCGAAATTAAACTTTCCAAAGCACACATCTTTGAGTATCGCCTGAACGGTTTTAATATTGTTTGCGAAGATTTGAATAAAAGGCAAAAACTGAGAGAAGGAAAACAGTAATGAGACAGACAGACAGAACTTGTTTTCGTGAGAAGCATAAGCTGTCAGACAGAGAGATTATATAAAAGGAGTGATAGAGAACTTGGACAGAGAGAGAGAAAGCGAGAAAACGAGATAGAAAAAGACACTGAAATACAGAAACATCAGCGAGAAACGGCGCACTAACATCAATAAAGATAGAGAGACGGAATGAAATTCTATTAAAAAAGAGAGAGGACTCAGAGAGATAAAATTGACTGACTGACTGACTGACAGAAATATAGAACAGAGAAAGATGACGTAACGGGAGAGAAAAATTGCTGAAGCAAAGAGAGCAGAGCAATGCCGCACCGAGAACTTGTTACAATCACAAAGTTATCTATGTTTGCCAGTGAAGTGCCTGTTAAGAAATACTTTCTCGAATAAGGCAAGATAATGGAAGAAAGAACTCTTATTTTCAGTCCATCTATAGGAATCGTATGAATTTGAGAGTAACGTTTTGATGAAAGTAATATACCTCTTTAACTCTCTCTCTGCGATCAGTAATGTGTCCTCCGTCTCAGAATGGTCACGTTAACACAGTTCACATACGTTTTGTCCATCTGGAACTTTTTTGCACAATGTCTGAAACACAGATGGTAAATTCCGTGAAGTTTGATGCAATGAGTTTTTTTTAAAGCATACTTTAGCATTACTGTGAATCTAACTAATGAAGTCGTGATGGTATTGATATAAATCACGTGACCACTTTATGCCGTACAAACAAGCAAGCGAACTATCGGCTCTTTGGAGGTAGTGGTGTTATTAACGTGGGCTCCCCACAGGGAAATTACACAGATACTGAAAAAGAATCAAAGCATCGAAAAAAATAAGGAAATTTCCTCTCAAATGTTTTTGTAATAGATGAAATAAAAGTTTTGAATATTAACAAGACTGAGCAGCATCAATACTGTTTTAATTATAATCTATTTTCACTTTAACTCAATTTATTTCTGACTGGCCTTTTTGAAAGGATCTTTTATCGCTAATGTGTTAAGTATCGATTTTCCTTTGTGTCGCCTCAGAATTAGCAGTCGATAAGTCATATCGGCAATTCTACGATTTCGTACATAGGATCTTTAGTGTTTTTTCAACCTTTGATACAGGTCTTTATCTGCTCAGCGTTTACATACAATAAAAGAACAATCTACCGTTGGAATGGATTGGCGAAATCAACCAATGACAATACAGACAACATCAGAACAATAGAAAGTAAAAGTGAACTAAAAGGTGTCTCTTTATTAATTCTATATCGTGTATTTTACCTAATATCGACATTATTCAAAATATTATTTCAAACGGATTGTTTTATCGATTAATCTCTACAGCGCAAATTGTATCAGAATGTAAACAACTTTACATTATCAATTACAGAATATTAAGCTGCCATAGGGGAATACAATGTTTATCTGAAGGCCTAATTCTGTATTAAAATCACCAGGGTAGTATCAATTTGAATAGTTAAATGTGAGGTTCTCAAATAAAAAACCATAAGCAGTAATTGATGGTCTTGCGGTAACGCTTTCGTCTTTCGCCTAGACGTCCGCGGTTCGATTCCCGCAAAGGGCGTGAAAAGGTAACGGGTCACCTGCCTGTTCACGTGAGTTTTCCACGGGTACTCCTGTTTCCTCCCACAGTAAGACCCCTAGCTCTCTAACAGTCGGACCAACAACGATGATTGATTAATATCAGTTGGGAAAAACTTCATTCGCAATTGTTGTAAAATACAGGTAATATTCGAGAAACAATGTGTTACTTTACATAAATCATTATTGTTGGTCAGGAATGAAGCGTTCTATATGTCTGGATATTTTTTGTTACTCCAATAAAGAGTTAAACAAATGTTTAAACACCAGAATAACCCGATACTGCGAAACAAAAAGCTGATAACAATCATAAAATACATCAGTATCGCAGTATAGTCTAATTTTCAAATGTGGTAAGAGTGGGTTTTTTTTTTTAGTTTTTTTTAACAATACACGAGATATTTCCAGAAATTCAGATCGTAAATGGATAATTACAACATGGAAATATAGTGCAGAAGGGATATAAGTAAGCGAGAAGATATTTTTTTTTCCTGAAATAATTGAACAAGTGGATCTATAATTATTTACCAATGTTAAACACCCCCTTGGTAATTAACATGTTTATATAAAATATGTAAAAATATATATAAATGAAAGCTCTGCTTTTTTACATTGAGTCTTTTAGGAAAAACAATGGAGTTGATATTCCGTAATATAATTTCATAAAGAACATTTAACTTTTTTTTTTTTTTTTGTTTGTTTTTGTTTGTTTGTTTTTTCCTTTTTTTCTCCCTTATTACTTGTTTTTAAATTGTGCTTCCGGTCAGCATGAAGTGCGTAGTTAGCGGACTAATCTTCTGAAATGTTTGATGACAATTATTACTTTATTCAGCATGTTAAAATAAATAACAGTATAACATTTAACATAAAACAAAGTAAAACAATATTCGTCATTTTCAAGTTTTTACTTTCGTTTGTTTATTTGTTACTTTTATTCCAGTCTTATGTCATCCAACTATTTCTTCATGAAATATACTCTGAATACGGTTAATTTTGTTTCGTCTTCTAAGCGTGAAATAACTACGGTCCTATGAAAACGGTGTCAACAGATATCGCAACCACTGGCGGTCATTTAATAGTGTTATCACACTGAAATGTCATACATTAGACATGGTATAAGGGGAAATGAATCTGTCAGATTATACTGACAATAGACCTATATTTTCACGTCTGCTTGTTTAAAGATGAACGTTAAACGATCAAATGAACAGCGACATATACCAACTTTAAGGCATTGTCTGAAGGTACAGAGCCCTTAACCATAAGTTAAAGTTAAGAGGTCGACGTGTAACGCAATGGCTCATTTTGAAATAGGTCGATATCCATTCGAATGCATCAGAAAGTATAGAATGATTAAATACTGGTCAAAACTGATGTATTCAAATAACTGTATTTTGAACACTGCGTATTCCTTTTGAAGTAGTAGTAATGTAGGTAATTGTTTTAACTGCGTAAATCATGTTACACATTGTCTTTTTTCTCTCTACTTCGGAGATGTGTTGACAAACCACTATGCTTATGATTGTAAAAGTATTTTGTATTTGATAAAAAAAGAGTTTCTGACCAAAGTCAGCAACACCTGAGAGGATTACTGGAGTCCTTATCTAAATGTACTTAATATAAGCACATTTCAAATAATTTTACGCTACAACACTATTTGACGAAGTTTTTTCCCTATAAAATATCGAATTTGTTTATCTAAACTTCGTTTTTCCGCACATAATTTGGCTATTGTAATTGGTAGATATAATGATATACCGAGAGAGCAAAAACTTTGCGCGAGTTATGATTTAAATACAGAAGAAGAATATATTTTGATATGTAAGAATTACCGAAATTTAAGAATATGAAAACTTTTTACTGGCAAATTCCTTCCATGTTAAAATTTTTACCATTGCTTAGTGTCGATAACATGAACGACCTTCGTAAACTAGCTAAATATATATTTGAGGCCAATAAAGTTCGACCATAATTGACATAATAACTACTACAGCTCATAACTATCTTAACTCGCCTGTGTGTAAATTATAAGATTATGACGAATATATATTGTAGTCATTTCTTGTAATAACACCGTATTTGTTGTTGTTGGTGATGATGATGATGATGATGATGGTGATGCACTTAATATGTTTAGTCATTTGAAAACTATGTACACATTAGTTGACTATGGTGATGTATGCACGACTATTCTAGAATGCATGTTATGTAATATCATTTGTAAAATTGAATCTTTTCAACAAGTTGATGATGGTGATTAAAGCAGGACCGTTGAATGTATGTTATGTTATATGCCATTTGTAAAAAATTTATGTGTTCAGTAAGTTTACCGAATAAAATTGAATGGAATCTTCTTTTCTGGGACAGCTGTCTTGTCGTGCCAACAACAAGGTATCGTCAAGTTAGGCTTTGATAAGAGGAGGGATGGGCTTTTAAGGCAAAAGAAAATGAAAAAATAGCTTTACATTTGCCTTGTACTGTATGTATTTGAGTCAGTGATACACGTAGCTTAAGGAACATATTTTTGCCGATACATGGTTTTAAGAATTACACCAGGGAGTATTTTAAAGTGATCTTTTCCATCTATCAACTTATAATGATATAATTGGTGATATTTAGTATCAGGTTCAGGAAACTGACTTCTTTTGAAAATAAAATGATTCATATTTCACATCTAATAAAGCCGAGTATTACGGACTCCTGTTTGAAACAGCCATTCTAATATACTCCAGGAATAAACGACTGTTTACCTTCTTAAGCGGCCAGCTGGAACAAACATTCGACGGAATTCGTTTTATGAAGACCACCTCTAATTAGAGAGTTTACCAATAACGTATAGCGTATTTAACCGTTATGTTTGAAAAGCACGTGTAACCGTCTTCAAAGGCGTCATTACTAAAGGTCATATAGAAATTCTATCACAATAGTATGATTTCTACATAAAAATGCATAACTCTTACAACACTAAACAGTCATATACAGGGTTGTATTTCTCAAGAAGGTTAGAAACATGTCGCTCTGAACTATCATTGTTGTGTCCTCCGCCAAAACACTCAGCTACTTCCAAAAGACCACGCCTTCAATTACCCTTGACAAAGGGTGATAAACCCTTATATAGGGTAAAGTGTACAGAAAATATTCTTTGTCTTTTTTAAGGAAACAATATTATATTTCAGGTAGATAAGAAATGATAAAATGTCTTATTTCAAATCAAGCTCTGAGTTTATATTGTTTAACGTATTATCAACAACTATGGAAATTTAAGTATGAAGTTCCGGTTTATGCAATGTGAGTGTATTTGCTTGTGGGAAGACAGAAGACATGTCCAAAAGCCTTCCCCCACACAACCGAACACTTAACTAAATGTCAACAGTTAGGCAGTGTCAAGGAGGATATTAGGAAAAGTAGTTGTTTCGAAACAATATCCCTAATTCGGTCTTACAGTTGGAACACCAGACCATAACTGTAGGGTACGTTGTAAGTGTGATATAGAAGTTATTAGATTAAGTCATACAGTTGGAACACCAGACACGTTCCAAATATAGCAAGTGTGTCCACATAAGTCGCCTCCCACAACAGACTGTGGTGGGATACAGAAGGATTTTTTGTTTTCTGACTTACCTAAAGACGTCAAATTATTGTTCTTTTATCATGATTCCTTGTCACCTAATCGTCATCAATGCATTGGTTTTTAATAAAAAGTTTCTATCAGTTATGCCAAAATACATAGAACTTCGTCTTAATTTAGGGGCGGAGTCAGTCAAGCGTCGATTGGAAAGGCGAAGTAAATAATGTCACGCCTGAATGAGTGAACTACAGCGAAACCACATACTCCTGATCTGTTTGTTTGTTTATTTATTACACTGTCAACAGTCAGGGTAATTTTGTAGTGAGTCTCTTTGTAGTAGCTGGTAGACACCGCACTGAACAACATGCAGGAGGCCAACCACATGTCATCCGGAACAATAAGGATAAAGTGTCTTGCTCAAGGCTACAGCCATGCCAGCACCGACCGGTTCATTTCTCAGTTTCCCGAGAAACACAAACTGAAACAGGTAGAATTGTGGACACTTAAGTCTTCTGTGTGATAATGATTTTTCTAACTTTCAAATGTAGGTCAGAGATCACGGTCAAGGTCACATGGTCAAAAAATATTACAAGGGACACACATGCCAAATATGAAAGCCCTGCCTCTTACGGTGCAATAGTTACGGGCAAGGTTAAAGCTGACAACGGAAAAGTAGACACGAGAATGTAACGACAAACATTGTACATTGTATTACAGCAATAGACCAGTATTATGTGCTGTTTTAGATAGCGTTACTCGGAACTCAACAAGACATTCGTGATGTTTCTGCTCTGATTAATATCATACACTTACCATTAAATCGCGGCTCGGCCGGACGTAATGACGTTACGACGTTTGACTTCGTCGTCTATATGAGTGAGTACGCGATTTTTAGAGTAAGGCTTGTACACGATAAACAATGTAAATAAAACACTGACATACTCCTTTTGATGTTTAGCATTCTCATCTATATAAACGCCAGTCACTGCAGCGGAGTTGGACAAAACACTAGCACTCAACAAAAGAGAGAGAAAAAAATAAACAAATAAAAACATTAACTGGATCAGTACACAATTGATTTAACAGTCGATACTAAACACTGCCACTGTTACAAACTTGATATTGGATATCCCATGTTGTTTAGTGCCGCATAGGATAAGTGATTTTTTTTATGTCTGTGAGAGTTGTTGAACGCCGGTTAATCAAAGATGTTCTTCCCAGTATAATCGAGACAATCTCTACAGTCAGGTGAACTAAAGCATTATTTTGAAAACAGAGAAATAAATATCGATTTAAAGGGACTGTGGCAGAGTTTTTCTTTCAAATTTGAGAATAATTGAACATGCCTAGCAATAGCAAAGATGTTCCTCCTACCATGAATGGATGCCGCTGCTACATTGAGCATCAGGGTGAACTAGATGAACAATGTTGATGATTTAGTGTATTAAAGACTGAATTGACCCTCTATCCGGTTCGTCTTGTGTATAGAAAAATGTATAATTAATGTGTTTTTTTATTTTTTGAACTGTCTTCAAGATTGCAGATGTTAGCTACCGCTGGTTTAAATTTAGTCTTGGAGATTTGTCATTACCCGAACAACATGTGTAAATGCATTCAAACGATGGTACGGACGGGAATACACATAAACTTTCAAGTCATTCAATAGCAAATATTACGAAATATATTGACTTGTTGGGCCCAGTGCACCTCCATGCTGGTTTCTGATTCAACCGATATGATTTTGCCCTTAATCGCTTCTTTGGTTTCAACATTGTAGGCCCCTATTGCCACTGTCGAGGTCTACCATGACGAAACAATGATTCGGTTTAATTTGTGGCTAATTTATCAAAGTCTAAAATTAACTGTAAGATGTTAATTAGTTGTGTGTGTTTGGAACATGATAGTAGTACATTAAGTGTATATTTCCTAAGATATATAGGACGACGACGACGACGACGATGACGACGACGACGACGATGATGATGATGATGATGATGATGATGATGATGATGATGATGATGATGATGATGATGATGATGATGATGATGATGATGATGATGATTAAATTGTGTTTCCATAAAACATACTTTAATGACAATGAAATGTCGTCTATGTACTTAGTGACGTGACGTGACGTAATTCACAAACGTCATAGTTCCTGGACATCATTGTACCAGGATATGTTCGCCAGCGTTTATAAAATGTTAAGTGTACAGTTATTTGATTTATCAGTTAAAAAAACAAATATATTTGGAAACTTTTGAATTCTCAGAATGATGATTTGCTTCAGTAAAATGCCAACTGTTTAGACAAATAACGATACATGTGGTATAGAATCTATCAGTGGTGAGTTTATTGAATTAAGAGTGGTCTTCATTTGTCCAAAATTAAATTTAAAAAAAAAAATATGAATAAAGGCAAAAGTATTTGGAGCAAGCGTACTATTATAACTGTTTTATTGTGGTAAACAAACGAGACGAAATATTTGACGACAATAACCATTTAACCGAATATTTAAGGAAATCTTCCTCCCTTGAATATTGTTTTTATTTTGTTTTATTTGTGTTCATGGTGTTTTATTTTTCCTAGTTTATCACTTAGGAGGATTTCAGTATGTTTGCTGTGTAAGATACCAATCACGTAATCTTGTTCAGCCATACCCTTGTTGTCTGCGCGCACAATCAAACTTCTTGGTGAGTGAGACTATCTGTTGCTATGTCCGTCATGTTGCTATTCGCAATTGGCGCAAAACTTCAGTGTCATATCTTCTAGGCTGACTGCACGTGCGATTTTTTTAATTCTTTGCCTTTAGGCTGGCTTCTCAAGCGGCACATAACGGCTACGCTCGCTATAGTGAAAACCTGTTTGTTTTATATATATCCGAATTTGTTTTTTTCCCTTCTATTTCAAATATATCCTCTAATTTCATCCGCCCCTCTCCCCCCTTTTTTAAAATATTTTTTCTAATGTCTAATTGTATTCCATTTTCCTTTTTTAACCACATTTATTCATCTGAAGAACACATAGATAACGATCAAAGAACTCGTTTCATTACAGGAAGCAAAAAATCCAATCGTGAAAAAAACCAACAATTGTTTCTAATAACTGTAGGGTAATATGTTTCCACTTAATACGATGAGATTGCAGATATAGATTTTGTTTCGATTTTGCTCTCAGAGCATCGAGGTTTGTCATCAAAACCAGATTCCCGCTATCGTGGTCTGTGTTTGCCGAGTTGACACGGGATCTCATTGTGCTTTAAACAAACACCTGTTAACAGTCGTAATTAAGTGTTAGGTAATTTGTTACAAGTGTATAGCTGGACCTAGCAGCACAATTATAAGGTAACCTAAATCATTTACTATTCGTCTGGTTCAATTAATAGACACTAAAACCCAAGAGGGGTCTTTTACTGGTAGTACCATAGACCTCCAAGCTTAACGGTCATCATCTCCTAGCAGATCGATTGAGGCCCCCGGCAGGATAACTATTTGCAAGACATAAAATAAATTATTTGTTGCGCTTAAAAGGCTGCAACATAACAAGGTTTCAGGCTATACTTAAGAATCAACTTCGACATAATAAAACTTGATTTCAAGTATAGAATATCAACCTCAACATAATCAGATTCTGCCCCACAAGGACATTACTGTTAATATACTTCCGAACCGCGTTATCTCGAACTCGTGCAGCTCGAAGATCCCATTTAATTCGAAGTATGTCGTCTGGCCTGGCCAGACTTTTCATCAAACATTCGATCTCACTTATATCGAATGCAAGGATAACTCGAAGTGTTCTTTCAACTGCCCCACAATAACGAAGTTAGACTGCATATTGAGACTTGGTGGTAAAATGTAGTATGTCAACTTCGAAATATCCATGATACATTTTCTATTACAACATAAAGACTTCGACATATCAACACTGAATGATGTACTTTTATTTTTATTTCGACATCATCTGATGATTTTCTGTTTAATAAATTTCAAATATCGAGAATTAACTGTGTTAACATTGTTTCAAAATCGAAATGACTGTTTCGGCATATCGAGACCCGAAGTCACGCTTCTTTTCCAAAATCAAATTTGACATATTTTGACTCAACAGTGTACTACCTCCTTTGGTGCATCATCTCTGAAATATAGAGACTCGAAGGGTAGATCAGTTTCGACACAAAGGGTGTCAAATTTTATTTGTTTGTTTGGTTTTGGACCTAATGAACAATCATAGTTATTTCAGTTAGGGCGATAAACAGTGGAAAAATGTCTGTCTGAAGGACACAAGCACGAAAGCATACTTCGACATATCTAGTCAACAGCCAAATGGTACATAACAATTTCCAAATATCAAAGTTCAACTGTACATCGTAAAATCAACTTCTACATAGCGATTTCCGACGTTACAATGTAGTATCATCGACATATGTGGAGATTCTTTGGTCGATTAACTAATTCAACATACATTGTATTGAGACACGACACTTTACTGTAATATCAATTTCGACATATCGAGACCAATGTAAAATGCAATTGATCAACTTTTAGACATCGAGACCAAAGACGAGATGTATTACCAATGTCAGACTGATTTATACGTGGGAAATATTATACTCATATTGTACTTATTAAAATCATTTAGTTCTCCAGTTTTACATTATATTGAAATTAAGCACACAAATTACATTGAAATTATAAATAGATATAATAATCGCCAAAATTTATACAATTACAGCAATTTTACTAGATCCTGGGAGATCTATTTCTCCAAATCTCATTCATTAGGGCCAAATATAGCTGCGTCAACGAAATATGGACAGTGAAATATATTGTTTAGAAGTCGAGAAGCAATATTTGGTAACAACCTTGAAGGAATTAAAGCGTTCATTCAATTGATTGTCACATCAAAGTCACGTTTCTCGACTAATATCACTACGCCATGGCACGTGCTTTCGTCCCAGGCTCCTGGTAGCGACCCCTAGTGTGGGATAAAACCACGACTGGCCTACAGACATCATAAATCCAGAAATGGACGGAAGTTTGAGACTTTAAAATGTAAAATACCCATGACGACATTTCCACTGCATAGGCCACGATTTTTTTTTCAGGGTGAGAGATGAAATTCCATTATCATACTTCTGTTGTTTTCCATACTATATTTAGACTGAAAGCGTCATAAAATTTCTATTAAAGCGATTTCATATTACAAAAAAATGTTATTTCAGCAATCAAACGTTTTACGTCATTATGTCACGTTCATTTACATCAGCATCACGAATGTTCGTATGAAATGTACACTTCAGTGGAAAATGAGAAATTTATGAGAAGACTCGCAACGAGTTTTGAAACATACTTCCGGCAGAGTCAGTTACAAGAGACGACGGAAGAATGCATTGTTAAATGACGATTTGTATTATGGTTAACATACAGGAATACTTACACAGCATAATTACCAATCATAATCTATCAGTGTCTTGACTTTAGTTTTGTAATAGGTTTTTTTGTCAAATGTTAGTATTACAAGATATCCATAAGTTTCTACCAACGCTCTTACAACCTGTCACTTGTGAAATTGAGATCATATTCATGCACCTATGTGTTTCTTTAAAAAATTATCAAAGAATAAATGTATATATCCCATGTCCTTGAACGTCTTAAAGACCATATCTGTGTTATGGGAAGTGAATTTGCACATGCACACCTTGTTATTCAGCCCCAAGAACAGCCAGTGTCATTTTGTAGCAGCTTTTCCATGTAGTATCTGGTGGCTACCTCGCCAAACACCATGCGGGAGGTTTGTTGTATCCTGAGCAATACCAGTAAAGAGAAAATGTTAGATATGTTAAAGACGGTGATGTTCGTAAGCTTGGAATATCACGTGACGGACGACGGAAACCAAGGACTGACTTGGAATATCATGTGGGAGCTGAAGGAAACCAAGGGTTGGCAGATGGGGGAGACTAAGGATTAGCTTGGAATATCATGTGACAGCTTAGGGAGACTAAGGATTGGCTTGAAATATCATGTGACAGTTGAGGGAGATTAAGGACTGACTTGGAATATCATGTGACAGTTGAGGGATATTAAGGACTGACTTGGAATATCACGTGACAGTTGAGAGAGATCAAGGACTGACTTGGAATGTCATGTGACAGTTCAGAGAGATCAAGTACTGACTTGGAATATCAAGTGACAGTTGAGAGAGACGAATCGACTTGTGAAGTTGCCTTCCTAACTCAAAAGAAGTGACACATTAACAGCTCATATATTTTCTAATAACTGTAGAACATTTCAAATAAAAAAATACGAGGGACAACTCTAGCATAAAAAAAGAATATGTTTTAAGGGTGATGTTAAATTCGCCTGTAGCAATTGATGCAAGCGGCTGAGTTATGTTAAGTATAGATCTGTATAAACAGGAATCTCTCACGGTTCTAGTCCCATACAGTGAATGAATTTTATGTTTTCATTACGAACGTCTTGAGAGTAGCAAGATGTTAATAATAAATTAGCTTTATACACTGCTTTGTTAATTAGCATATTGACAGCTAAGACGAGATTTCTATTGCTAAACAGGTCACGCTTGATAATTTTGTGGTCTGTACACTACTCAATTGGGAAGCTAATATCTCGATTCCATAGTTACACAAAATTATGTCATCGACATCACACTTGTCATAAATACGCTTGTCCTTACAAGCCGTGCTCGTAAAACTGTCCACGGATTATGATTGCTGATATGGTTATCAGCGACAAAAGAAATAAACATACCCGACTATTGGAAAATGAATATTTATAAACGTAACTTACAGTAGTAAATTGGCATCACGTTCCATCTGATAACTTTAGATGTAATTCTAGTTTTATTCATGATAATCCATTTACACAATAATTGTCAATTATAGACTTGTGTGGAGGTACATATGCAGTTGTATGAACCTTTCGCCTCTGTTAATTTCTTTTTGATCTTTAATGACGATATATTCACCGACATGAAAATATCAACCATGTTACATTAGATATGGAATTGTGATTTTCATCAAGAAACTACGGAGGAAAATCGGTAAGAGAATTAACACATTTCTACTTTCCTGCTTCAAACATAAAATCGTCCACATAAAGTGAAATGAACTTATGAAATGAAAACATTAAATTTGAAAATGTGCTAAATTATGTCCTTTTATGTATGCGATGTGAATAAACACACTTGATAACTGCTGTCTTGAAAGCTTGTCTGATACATAAAACAACACTTGTAGCTTTGTTATTAGAACACTTTTCTAAAAATAAATAAAAAAATCGTTATGAGGTTTGTTTCGCGTGATATCAAGAAACAGGAAATGAGTCTGGCAGCCAGCCTGTGCCGATTTACTCAGATTATGAAATTGTATTCTTCCGCGAGTGTGAATTGTCTTTTTCAGTGTAAGAGGCTGGTTGTTGCTAAGTTGAATTGGTAGAAATTGCAAAATGAATTGATTGAACCATTTGATTTCCTGTCATCAGAAAATAATTTCCAGTCGACCACTTGAAAGACTGGGTGTTTATAAGATTAGTGAAAAACACTGAAATTTCGTTGCGTTGCAAAATATTCAACGTCGTTTCATGGAGATTCAACGTTACACCGACGGTCTTTCCAGTCTGTCTTTTCTTATGTCCGTTAGTATGTCCGTTTGGTATATTGAGTTAATAGAGAATGTCTGCCCGCCTCGAAACGACTCCTCTATTCCCTAACTCACAAAATATTTCTTTCCTTCTTATTGGCATGTTGTTCGAGTAAGACAATATTCGTGTTACATGTGGTTTTACCTATACATTGCTCATACTCAAAATATGTTTTAAATGAAAGTTATCAAAAGAAAGAAAGATTCGCCTGTAAAAGCAATATGTACGTTGTTCACCAGTTGAGACAAAAGCGTCACAGCTGACTTGTTTTCAGTATGAAGAAATAACAAAGACGTTTAACAATAAATGTCATTGGTTTGAATGACGGATCTTAGTCTGAACAATACCACAACATATATAAAACCTCACATAGTATCAGTAGTAACTAGGAGAGGCGCTTAGAAAACACCCCCAAGGACCCAATATTGTTCAATACAGTATAGCGGCCTTATTAATGTTATTGAAAACGACTAGAAAATACCAACATGAGAACAAATTCATAACCCAAACTGAAGTAAATAAAACCAGGACAAAATATGATAAAAAGAAATTATACGGAGACACCTGAAAAAGTAAAAGAGTAATAAAAACGGGTGTTCCGGAAGAGAAAGCCTCTTATGCTTTATCGACGACATCCGCCATGTAAATCTTGGTCAATTCAAGTAAGTAAAGTCACGTTCTCAAAATGAGAAGAAGATATGCAACAACCGATAAAGCTCAACTATATAAAACAATTATTTTGTCCAACTCCTCCTACTTTTAGAAAAAGGTATGAGACATTTCCCTTCGGCTACCATCCCCCAGCATATTCCTGTCCGTCAACCCTCCCCATCCAACCCCAGCTAAGTCATATCTCTTCCCATTCTACCTTCTCCCTCCCTTCCCTTCCCTTCCGAATAAGTCAGACTGAACTTGACGGATCGGTATGACGGATGCCGCCTGGTCAGCTGGTTGCCGCGTGTGACAATGCCTGAATGGACAATGACTGGATGGACACTGACCACAATCAGACATGTTATCTGTCGATTGCTATTTAATGTTCACGTTGACTCGGTATAATATATAGAAACATTACAAGACCAATACATGTTTTAGAATAGGAATAATAAAATTATTTTCTTTTCGAGATGTTAACAAATGTTTTCAAGCCATGTTACATAACTTTTAATCATAATTTTGAATTTTGTCATAAAATTACACATCCACAGCTTTAAATAAAATCGAAATTACGAAATTTAAGGAATTCGTTTTTAAGATAACCATGCTTGCATCAATTCGTTTCAGCTATGCATTGTAGTTTATTCACTAACTAGTCTGTATCCATTGGCCGGAAAACAGCATCCTCACGCTTCGAGAGGTTCCGTATTGATTTTGAAGATGTTCCGAATGCGACATCAGTACACTTTGTGCTTCCTGTTTTAACAAAATGGCTGAAACGATCGTACCGTCCACTGTTAAAAACTTGTATTTACTGTTTCTTAAAGTATAATAAGGTTTGTTTTTAACATATTGTTCAAATCTAAAACGAAAAGAAATCACGTTGATTTCAAATTCATAATCAGATAAAAAAAGTAATTTAGTTCCGTTATATCCAAACTTTTTCTTCAAAGAGCGCGCTTCCGTGATCTTAAGATAGAATTTGTAATAATATGCTTATGTTACGTTATAATAATGATTTAATGAAATAATTTCTTTCACAATTTAAACGAATAATAATTGAGACAAATTTTAACACGATCCATTTTCACGTTTCAAGCGTTTCTATTATATAGATCAGCCATCACATAAAAGCGTCTGAGTGATAGGGACGTCATCAATAATCTGGTCTTTTCATTAATTTTTCCTTGTATAGTAAATATATAAGATGAATCTGAAAGGTTTTATGGTTTTATGCCATAGAAACGAAAATGTAACATACGTTAGGTCGTGATCATGTTTTTTTTTTCAACATTCGTCTTCCAGGATTAACATTACCAAATAGAGTGAGCTCTATAGTATGTGTAGAATGCTTCATTTAGCATACTGTTCCCCTGAGGGATTTCCGCCAGACATGTTGGATGCTAAATCTTTCAATGCCTCTATTCACCGCAGCATATATGCGGAAGAAGGTCTGCGATCGAAATGGATTCCCCTTTTCAGATAAAGAAAATAAAATTCATAAAAAATATACCGAATTTATTTTTTAATGCCACTTTTTTTTAATTATACACTTAAAACACCATAATGTATTTCAATATTAATGATGTTAAACTTTGAGGAGAGCGTAAGAGAAATATTTGATATTAAGTAGAATTAGTGAGCTTTATAGTCGTGTGTAAAAAAATGGCATTCTTGAGAAAAAGATGATTGATTTCCTGTTACTATTTTTAAGTTATGGTTATGACGTAACATAGGAGCAATTTTAGTCATCGATGTCTGGTAATTTTCTAATCATCCTATTATATGCGTAACCTGAAACATAAATGATTCATTTATTACGAAAATATATCAAAATTTAACTGAATTCTGGACTTAAGTCGAAAAAAAGCATTGACCGAGACTAATCAGCTGCACAAATATGTAACGACATAATTAGGAAGCAACTATATAATATTCCGTCATGCTCCAATGGAAAAAACACAACGTTGGGCGTAAGAAATATTGTAAAAATCCCGCTATGTTTCATCAAGTGATGGCATGTAATCAATAATAACAACAACTTGTGTGTTTATACACGAGATGGCATAAACCGGTGTTACATGTATCGAGCTGACAATAAATTCCGGTGTTGTTGAGCTGCGATTTGCTTATTTGACCTAAACGATTCAATGTGTATGATAAATTGTTTTATAGTTTTCTTTGCGTGTCTGAAGTCGTTTGTGTTTAAAACGTAAATCTTGCTACCCCATTTTATTAGCGATGACAGAACGTTGACACTATTCCAGCTCTCTGGGCATGCGTGATGTGTCTCGTTATCTAGTGGCCATGTAATCTCGTTCTGTCACGCGATCTACGAGAATGATTTTGTCAACATACCGAAGTCTGCATCCGGTTGGGAAAAGATTCGATAGTTTCGTATAAAGCAATATAACTAATAAAAGAAGTGATATTAATCAAACCATTAAACTGTGTAATTCTATAATTTACAAACATATCAAACATCAAAAACAGAACTTATTTCGAGATTTTTTTTTAGGAAATAAAAATGTCTTACTACGTTTTAACCGTTTTCGGCATTTCCAGGTCAAGATGACGGTTCTTACAACTTACGAGTTCCACAACAAGTAAATTCTGAGTGGTATTTGCTTTAGAGTCCCGTGTGTTTTTATTGCGGTTTGTACCAGGACAAACTCGTGTCATGGTGATTTCACCTGATGTTTGTTAGAGGCAAGACAACAAAAATGTTATCTCATTTCTTGATTTTAATTTCGTGATGAGAAATGGGGCATACGGTCTGTCTACATAACTATGGAAACACTTGTCTACACTAAATTAAAATGTATGGAAGCCCGTTAGTGCAGGCACGCTTATTTGTATTGTTTTATTATTATTTCAATTTCAAGACAATGTTTCCGTATGGTAGACCCGAGCTTCTCTGAGCGTTCCCGTTACCTATATCGACACGTGATTTGTTTAATAAAAAATTACAGGGAAATCAAAAACCTGCATTAGGTAGAAAATGGCGGTCGTGATTGTAAACGAAAATTATTCTTGCACCCTGCCAATCATGTAATGGCATACTTATAAGTAAAACAATTAATTCACAGAATCATTTAACGTAAATCTAACGAAAACTTTAAATCATGAGAGACAGATATCTTTTTCGTGCGCTTACGTCTGGTCCTAGGTTACTTAACATATACCTCCCCACGTGGATGTTACCAGCATTTGGATTGCAGGGTAGCATTCCCTTTTATGGTTGGTTAGATGTTTCTATATTTAGATTAAACACCGCAGTACCTGCCATAGATAGTTATACTACTAATATACCACATTCCGGTTATCGGAGTGTTATGCGCAGGCGAAAACACCACTTCAACAGTATTGTCTTTTCAAGTAATGAATTTCTGAACCATTTTGATATTGTGAAAAAAAAACTATAATTTCGTCTGTAGAAAATTTATTTGCATATTTCACTTCTTGATATCTGTGCATCGCTATTTAATTTCAAATTGTCAACCTCGATGAAAAAAAATAACCATCAGCAGTGTAAACTCGTTAATCGATTATTCTGATAAGACATGTTAAATCGAAAAAAATGGCCGCAAATTATCGATTTTTCACTGCTTCGTTTTATTATTATTCAAATCGATGTAATTTGTACCAGGATCGTCCAGTAAGCGTCTGTTCAATGTTAAATTACGATGTTGCTAACAAGAGACACACGACAATGATGAAATAAATCTGGAAACGTATTCTAGGAATCAATTACATTTCCTGCTCAATATGAAACAGGTTATACAACAGCGCAAAAAAATACTTTAAAAAATCAGAATCGGACGCGTGACCGGAAGTAGTCACTACTGTGAAGTGGAAATTTAAACAATGGGAAATTATCTGATTCAAAATCAAGGAAATGAACTTAAAAATAATCATAAAAAAAAGAAACACCACAAGACAAACAAACAAAACTAAATCTAATAACAGAAAATGAAAAAATGACAAATATATCAATTAATTAATTTATTAACGTGTCAGTGATGTAAATGGGCTTAACTAAGCAATCATATAACGGCATGCTGGCTTCTTAATTCATGAAACAAAACCTCGAAAAACTATTTCCTGAAGAATTCAAATGAGTCTGTTTTTATTTGCAACAGGTGTCGAAACCTTAGACTTTATCGACAAACACGTGTCTGTTTTTCTTCCAATTTCAATGATCATTTTCCTATCTCTAAAATATAAGGTGAAAATTAGGTACTACGCGAAAAAAATCCCGCCAACAAACAAGCATTCTTAGGTATGATTAGGCGCGAGTATCAGACTTCCGTTTTTATGTACTACAATGTTCCAAGATGATAAGGAAGCTATATTGGTGCGAATGTCATCGACCCCTGGTTCTAAAACATTTTTTTTATTCGAAAAAGATAACTTCCCGCAAACCTTGTCCATCAGTTAACGTCACTTGTCTATTTTGCACGCGCTTTGAATTGTTTTCCAGATAACGCGTGACGTCACGGAGACCCATTTTTTATGCGTCGATAATTTACTCGCTCATGTAACAAAAAACAAGAAAAAAAAAACAAAAACAAAAACAAAAAACAAAAGCAAAAAACGCCGACCCGTAATTGTTCAGGTACAGATGCTTTCAGTGTACTAACTTGATAACAAAGTATATACAATGTGCAAACGGGAGTTTGAAACGTAAAGCATCATAAATCGAAAGACACGGGGACCTGGAACGTGAACGATAACGGTAAAGAATTCCTTTGAAACATAGGAATTTAAAAAATATTCAGAGAAAAACGTCATACATGTACATCTAACCTCACTGGGATCCATACCTGCTTATCTATAAACATATTAGTGTAGAAAACAATCCAAATTAGATTAAACATACTTCTATTGACGAAATCAAACAGGATAAAACACAAGTTTAAAAACTTACCAACATAATGATAAAAGTTCTCATATGTGACCTTTAAAATTAAGACGCAATCAGTATGTTTTTTCTCCTGGCGATAGCGATTATCAGCGTTCCAGGAGACAAAAAACGTTTATTTGAAAATGACAAATACACTTGAACCTCAAAGACAAATAAGAGAGGACTTTTTTTTATGAAAATGGTGATCGTTGAGCTTGGCATCACTGACGCGTCCTAGAAGGATTAAACAGCTGTATGGTGAAGCATCACTGACGCGTCCTAGCAGGACGAAACAGCTGTATGATGTAGCATCAATGACGCGTCCTAGCAGGACGAAACAGCTGCATGGTGTAGCATCACTGACCAGTCCTGAAAGGACGAAACAGCTGCATGGTGTAGCATCACTGACCAGTCCTAGAAGGACAGAACAGCTGTATGATGTAGCATCACTGACCAGTCCTAGAAGGACGAAACAGCTGTATGATGTAGCATCACTGACCAGTCCTAGAAGGACGAAACAGCTGTATGATGTAGCATCACTGACGCGTCCTAGCAGGACGAAACAGCTGTATGATGTAGCATCACTGACCAGTCCTAGAAGGACGAAACAGCTGTATGATGTAGCATCACTGACCAGTCCTAGAAGGACGAAACAGCTGTATGATGTAGCATCACTGACGCGTCCTAGCAGGACGAAACAGCTGTATGATGTAGCATCACTGACCAGTCCTAGAAGGACGAAACAGCTGTATGATGTAGCATCACTGACCAGTCCTAGAAGGACAAAACAGCTGTATGATGTAGCATCACTGACGCGTCCTAGAAGGACAGAACAGCTGTATGATGTAGCATCACTGACGCGTCCTAGAAGGACGAAACAGCTGTATGGTGTAGCATCACTGACCAGTCCTAGAAGGACGAAACAGCTGTATGATGTAGCATCACTGACCAGTCCTAGAAGGACTAAACAGCTGTATGGTGTAGCATCACTGACGCGTCCTAGCAGGACGAAACAGCTGTATGATGTAGCATCACTGACCAGTCCTAGAAGGACGAAACAGCTGTATGATGTAGCATCACTGACCAGTCCTAGAAGGACGAAACAGCTGTATGGTGTAGCATCACTGACGCGTCCTAGAAGTACGAAACAGCTGTCTGGTGTAGCATCACTGACCAGTCCTAGAAGGACGAAACAGCTGTATGGTGAAGCATCACTGACGCGTCCTAGAAGGACGAAGCAGCTGTATGGTGTAGCATCACTGACGCGTCCTAGAAGGACGAAACAGCTGTATGATGTCGCATCACTGACCAGTCCTAGAAGGACGAAACAGCTGTATGTTGTCTTAATTATTTAGCTCCACTCTGTCTGATAATTCTTAAAGTACAAGACGAGAAGTTTGATGGGAATGCCAGGTGTTACAAAACAAGTAGTTGGACGGGAACGACGGACGGAACAAAACGAAAAGATTTCTGTCGGGACAGTACAAGAAGTCAAACGAGGATGACGGACGGGACAGAACCAGGTATTAGAAAAGGGCCACGGACCTAGTTTCATCTAATTTTCAAATAACAGCCTGTTGGCATTATAATGTTTCCTTATGTTATTGGACGTAACGGGATAACAGTAATGAATAAAGAAAAAAGAAAGAACTATTGGATAGATACATATAATACGTTTCACCTGTAAAAGAAATGCCGACTATATCTTTATCTTTTTTCTTCAATAGCTACAAAGAACTTGCACTGAATCTGTTTGGCTAATACAGGTCAAATCGCGGCAGGGTAGCCGGCCAAACACATGCTTTCCTGTCACGCTTGTTTCTCCCGCTCTACGTTAAACACTACAACAGCTGTACCACCCTGATACCTTCACCTCAGATTTCCTAACGAGCCATTTCAAATTTCCTATTTATAAGGGATGTTATTTACATAATAAACTTATGATGCAACATATGTGGATAATTAGGGGGTCCCACCAAGGAAATGTTTTACCGGCCCGTTTGTTCTGTTTTTTTGTTTTTGCTCCAGTAGAAAACGTTTTGTTTGTTGGATTTATCATTCCATGAATAGCTATTGCCATTGTAGTGACTGATGTCTACCTCACTTAACACCATAAGGGAAGCCCGTCGCGTGCCATCCACAGCGGTCAGTGTCTGCTAAGTACGGGACATCTCGAACTAGAGTAACGCTCTAAGCGACTGAGCTATCGCGGCCCTCCCCTTTCCCCTTCCCCTTCCCCTTCACCACACACATTTTTTTAAATTGATGTTTATCATAACAACGTGCAGCAAAACAATACATTAATCAATTATCGATCCTGTAAGTATATGTTTGTACGCCTTTTTATAGTGTAAAAATGTAAATCATTCTTAAAGACAGAGCGGATTAGATTTTGAAAGAAATTAAAAGAAATTTTAAAAAATCGTGAAATTAAAACGAAATCAAAAAGAAATTAAAATGGAGAAACATATAAAAAAAATATGAAAAAATTGAAAATGTCATATTGAAATTTTTTTTTTTTAAATACATAAATAGTATGCTTGTAAAAACGATTCACATACTGATTTAAATCTGTTTTGCAATAAATGTAAATCCCCTTTCGAAGCCTCGAATGTTCATTCAACAAAACTTTATCACCTTACAACATTGTGGACCGATCTATTTCAGGGGCAAACTAAAAAACTTATCGCGCTAATATAAACACTCAAGAAGTTAATTTGATATTTATGGCATCTTGACCCCAGAACGAGGCAAGCACGTGAACAGTCATGCACTAGAAGAGGCAGATATATTTATATTAAAAGTTAAAAAATATACAGAATGGTTCGGAAATATTATCAAAGAAATTTTAAGAACATATGGTTTACGTATGTAACCGTAACGCGAAGAAACATAGCCACATGTCGCTGAGTTATAATTTGCAAATCATTAATAAATGTTTTTGTTTCCATTAAAATCTTAAATGTTTTTGCCACTTTGTCAATGATTTCACACTTGTATGTATAGAACTTCGTAACATTGTACCTATTGATTTCAAAATACAACGACGAGTTTAAGTTCGAAAACATGAAATGTGTCCAGGAAAAATATATACGTTCGCATACATTTATATCTTAACTGAATAAAGTTTACATTTCTTATGATTCAAATTCTTCAACCAAACCTCGATATCTTGTTTTGCTGTCATCGATTCCGTCGTTTCAATTTTTATGAATCTTTTGATACAAACTGTACAGTTTTGATGTGATATCTAAATTTAGGAACAATTGTTTAGCTTAAACGACAGAGAGATTTGAAAACAAGCTTGAAATATGTGCCATCTTAAATTTTTATAGGATTTTTTTTCAGGCGAATCCAGAACATCATTTCCAAAGTTTTTATGCGCCCTATCCTATAAAGTGAATCGTCAAAACTTGATTGGGTCCAACAGGAAAGTCAGGAGTCCAGAACTCAAGAACGCAAGTCCGAAAAATCACTGATAAACCAAATAGATTTTAATATAATATGTATAACTCACAAGAAGTTATAAATAAAATTGCAAATAAATATTTATTTGAATAAGCTGAAACTGTTACATAATGTCGTCAATTTTTGAAACAATTAAATAAGCTGCGTTTTTATTGTCAGTGAAAACAGAGAACCTGTTTTAAGTATGACTACCGTTGACAACTTTGTTTAATATCACGTGTGCTCTTTTTTTTTCGTTTTTGAAATCAAATTATAACGATTAATATATTTCACACATTCGTCTGTCGAAAATCAAAGTTTTAATATTTTATGCTACAGCTACCTTGGATATTGCAAAGACCACGTGGGGCTTAAATAGATAAACAACATATACACAGAAAAACGAAACAAAACGTTTCCGTGTCTAAAATGATAAAAAGTTTGCATTACAAATGATGCGGGTTTTATTTCGTATATAATAGTAATAGGTAGAAGTTTGTTTAATTATTCAGTACACGTGTCACATACATAAGGCAATTGATATGAATGATTATGATTGACAGGCGACTCGTACCAAATGAACCCATATCACGAAAATACAAAACATTTGCAAGACCAAGATACACCACGTGTTTAATTATCTACCATGAATAATTAATTCAATGTAGGAGTTTTGGTCAATCAGTATATTTTGACCAGAACAAGTATCAAGTATTCATACATCGCTTAATCTTCATCCAAAGATAGACCAAGGAGATATTGACATCAAAACATAACTTCTCGATAACTCGATGCTTCGAAATAAGCAGAGTAAAATCAATCAGATTTTTTAAAAGTGAATATTCAATAACAATATTAAAGTTAGACAATTTAATCAACAACAGTTCGAATATAGCAACACAACTGACATAGGAAGACAATTTTGACTTGTGCTTAACCGACCACACCCCCCGACCTCCCTAAAAAAGGATGTTTGGAAGCTTAAGTGATAGAAAGCTGGAAATTTTTGCCATGATCATAGTTGTAAATTATGTATTCTGTGATATGAACACGTGAATCGCAATGTATATATATACATATATGCACATGGATACGAATGGTACATAGATATGCATTAAACACGGGTACAATTCAAATCAGGGAATTTTGAATTAACATACACTTCTGTATATCTAACACCGTAACACAACTGACGAAGGAAGACAAGGCTTTGTCTCCTGCCCTAACCGAGCCTCGGACACGCGATCTACAGCACCAAATCGTCTAGCAAAGAAATTCGCCAACAGCCTAACCAACTACCCTACATATTTTTGTTGTTCGACCTCAGGCGATAAAACACAATGGGAATCGTGCACAATATGAACAATATTGAACATCAATCGTACATGTATAGCAGAGGCTTGTAAAACAAGCTAAAACATCCTGTTAGTCTGGCGTTCAAAGTCCAATTAATGTCACGTTTTAAAGGAAAAAAACATGGATAGTGGTATATATACTAACAAACGTGGAAATTTCCAATTTCATATTGCACAATATATTTTGACCTAATGAAGTCAGGAAATCTCTTTTTGACCACTGTTTGAGCAAATATCAGAAAACAGAAGACAACAATAAATAAAATGAACATTGTAAAAACATAATATATTGTAAAAAAGACCTTACCACAATATAATTTCGGTATTACCTTTTTCGACCTTAAAATCTAGTTTACTTTAAACTCTGTCAACGCTTCTTTAAATCCGGGTTTTCCGGCAGCAACAATATTCATCTGCAAATACCTTTCAGTTCTTTAGGCCAAGCATTGTTTGGTCTCGGAGAACTGTGATAATTACAAGCAGGTTGTGAAAATACAACTAAAAAAAGATCGCTCAAATTTGATAACAGTAATATATTTCCAGATAGCGTGAGGTTCAATAGTTAGTGTTAATCTACATTTCACTATGCAATTAACATCGGCGTCAATTTCAATTCCCGGAGACAATGTAATGTGTATTGGGATAAAATACAACACCGACCAGATTCATCATTTACGTTTCACATAGAAACAAGAGATTATTTCTAAACACAATAACTAAAGATCATAGGGATACCAAAATCTTCGAAATCTTGAAAACGAGATCGGAAACACTAAACGTTGACATGTGAATTTTGAACGAGGCGAATATAATTTCAAATGATTTAAATGATAAACGGGCTTCATAAAAAAAATTGTCAACCGATAACATGTTTGACACATTTATTATCACATTCGTGAACTATTTGTTATATCATTCAATACATAGTTTACACGTAACACACTGTCAAGGACTGCTGAGTCGATGTCCTCGTTCTGACAATGTCAACCAAATCGAGATATATAACAGGCTGGTGTATATTTTGTTTTCAATATTAAATGAAATATTAACTAAAACTGAGGTGAGAGATGGCCACAAACGTCATATATTAGACAGAAAATTACACAGGACAGTAAGTTTAATTGTTATGAAATGGAGAGCAGCAAACAGAAAAACAGACCACAAAGCTCGGAGGCGGTTTAACAAAATCTAAATACCGAAAAAAGCAGAACAGTTCGGAAGGTGTGAAACGAAACACAAGTCTACTGGAAATTGTCGTCGAGTCCAAAACAAACTCTAAAATATACTGAAAAAAACCCCATAAAGGACATTATTACTCAACCTTATTAATTCAAAAACCTTACTTTTTTCAGAGCATTACTTTAATGTTTTCTTCCGATTTCATCAACGCTGCTTCTTCAATTCCATATTTCTTTCTGTCGCAAAACTGATTACTCTCAGAAAGTCCAAAAGCGGTTGGATGGTTGCAGTGTATTTTTTCTTCTTTTAGAAGTATTTACATAATTGTAATATCAAATTTTCTAAACGCTACATGCTGCCAAGGAATTAAAAAAAGAGATGTTCCTTTTCCACCAAAAAGAAATCTGAAGATTTTCCAAATACCATTACTAGCCTCTACTTGTTTACGGCAGTGGATAAGAAAATATCTGACGAGACAGCTACCTTTACAAACACGAGAATAAGGATAGTGAAAAACATCCAGAATACAGACCTGAGCTTGAAGGAATGGAGATCTATAGGATAGAAAAGATGTGAAGCATAATATTGCTTTATATCCAATTCAAGGAAGACGAACGTATACATTGGACAGTTTCGTAGAACGGGAAACTTCCAAAATTGCGTAACAATTCGACTGATAAAGAATACCACTCTATGTTTGGACGATGTCCTAGAGTTGTCTTCATTTGGAAACAATTTACTTGAGTGACACCACAGTAAGTTTTGACGTGTGAACAGCATGTCATATTAAGAACATTAGCAAGAATTATATGACAGGTGTCCTCGATGAAGCAAAAGACGCATACACTTCTGAAACATCTGGGGTTTTTTCTCATATTTTGTTTTTGTTTTATTTTCTTTAAGAATAAAATATAACAAAATGATAATAAAACTGTTAAAACTCTGCATTGTTATGGAAAAATCATATAAAAAAATATATTAACGAGGGTGAAATGATTGCATGTACCAGTAAGACTCCGAAATGAGAAAGGGTAATCGATTTCACAAGCTTGTTTTAATAAGATATATTTCATTTTAACATACACATATGTGAAAATATCAAATCAATGATTGTAAATATTGCATTTTCTATTTTGCTAGAGATAACAGCTAACTCGTGATTGTTTTCATATCCAAATTCTCTAACCCCCTGCTGAAAAAAAACGGTTTTACTCGAAAGAGTTTTTCATTCCTCTGTTGGTTACCTGATAAGATTAGTTGTTTGTTTGTTTGTCGATTTTTTTTTTCTGTCTTTATCAACTTCCTCACAACGGCCAGCGCTATGTTCAAACTGTAAAATGACATCCGTAAAGAATTTCCGTCATTTTGGTATTGATAGCCCGCGTTTAATGAAGCAGAACGGCGATTAATACCGATATGGTATACCATTAGCTTTTCGTGAAAAAAAGCAAAGAAACAAGTTGAAGTAAAACAGACAAATAATTATATGAAATAGTAAAAATTAGATAAATAGACAATAAAACGTAACAAATATTGTAAACATCCACTGAACTTTGTTTAATACCCAAATACTGTATACAGGCATCAAACAAAATGATATAGAATTATTTGAATACTTCTAGATATATATTTTTTCGATCAAGTTTGAAATCATATGCGAATCTCATTAAAAGAGAGGGTTCATCCCCATGTACTGTTTCATCGGTCACATTTTGAAAGCTAAAATACAAAATTGGGGTATGAATCAAGTACAAATCTAAACCCTGTTCCAGCATTTTTCAGACGTTGCACCTTTGATATGTTTGATTGGCAAAGTTCCTGTGCTAATTTGAATGTTTTACAGTGTTTGTTGCAATGAAAGTAAACCTTCGATAGAAGGACAAAAATCAAGTTACAAAAAAAACCATCAAAATCACGCTTAATTTCATAAACATTGACAAGAACAGAGAAATCATGTCATATCATATGTTCCTGATTTGCATAAATGGGCGTAGCATGTGTCTATTTCGCGCGTGCTATACGTGAGAAAATGCGGGAAAATCTGAGATATCTGGCTATAATCTGAAGGACGATGCTGTGTTAGACAGACAAGACAGGGATAAAGTGCCGCCGAGGAACAAAATAGATTGACAACAGATAGTGTCATAGACACAGCGGTCACAAGAGATTGGACACAGACAATGTTGATATCCGCCAAAATGCAATGAAATTGACATGGCCTGAAATCAAGAACCGATTTAAGATTGTGTGACACCAGATTAATTGTAACGGCATTTCCGGCGTCTTGTGTTCAAACCATTTTGAAACTATATACAAATATAACTCTATGGCTTACGTGAGGCTGTGACCTGCTATTTTGGTGTGAATACCGTTTTCACGAAACACGCATGAGTGAATCCGAATAAGTCGTTATTTAATGAAGTACACTTTTACCTTAAATTTTTACGAATGATAGCTAGATTACGGCATATTCGAAATGCTATGTCTCCGCTCTCAATTTGGGACATGTCATGGCGAAAATGGACGTTTTGCACACGACACATTACTTTTGATACCAGCTGACGAGTCTGAAACTTGATGCTAAATATTTGATATAGACAAAAGGTACCACGTGTCAGCATAAAGATAAAACCAACCAGATTTTATTCAAACTTTGGAAATCATTTAAAGGGTTTCAATCTACCTACCAAAAGGTTGAGGTTTTCCCTCTTGAACTAAAAGCTGGGATCTCTTGATTCTGCCCATTCACAGGCTGCATGTCAAGACTGAAATCATTGAGTAAATTCGAAAGGAAAACTAATAGTTTACGTGATTTTTAAGAACAGTGCCTTCTGGATCAATTTCTGTAAATTGCTAGCGAAAAAGCACACTTGAGCATTCGAAAAGAAGGATTTCATAGTTTGTTTTAAAACGTAGAGCATATTTCAAAGAAATAGATTTATTTTCTGTCCGTGCCGTTTCTCCGCGAATCCTTTGATCGACATTCCAATCGGCCCGTTTGCTTTGATGTATTAGGAAAGGCGGTAAAATGTCTTT
Source organism: Ylistrum balloti (assembly GCF_031769215.1). NCBI lineage: Eukaryota > Metazoa > Mollusca > Bivalvia > Pectinida > Pectinidae > Ylistrum > Ylistrum balloti. The sequence goes on from NW_026782204.1 coordinate 471,621, forward strand.
ATAGAAATATTGTTATTAAATGTACGGATGTTTTCCTTGACTGGATAAGTTGATGTTTTTACTCTTAGTATGTAATCTCCAAGTAAATCCTCCTAACAACCATAGCACCAGTGATCTTCTGTTTGAATAATTAATATTTCATGAATGAAAGGAACTCAAGATTGTTGAATGTCTTGGATGCTTAAATGCTTCGCTAAATGAAAATAAATATCGCATTTCTAGTGTATCAAATCCGCTGACAAAGACTTTCTGAGATTTTCGATCTGTTCTACGGTCGTAAGACTCGGTCAAAGCAAATTGTTTCATTTCGCTACCGGAATTTTTTGATTTATAAATAATTGATATCTCTGGCTTGATTTTAAATGGTGTTTGATTAACTAATTGATATATTTTGAACGTATCTGTATATCAAAGTTAAACAGTCCGACCAAAAACAGAAATTATAAAGTGAAATCGTTTGATTGAATTATTATCAGTAACTATCATTCCAACACGCGTGACAAGATTACGGTTCATTCGGAGCACATCGAACCTTTTCATTCTTTCTTTATGAGAACAGTTTTTCTCTGCTAGACTGCGCTCGCTAAAACTAAGACAGATCTAGGTTATTTTTTTACGAAAACAACGGAGATTGTTATCTGGATTTGAGCCTTGGTTACCATTGCATGAGATGAAGCGTTGGTAACAAATAGGAAGTGTTCGTTATGGCAAATATATTAAACAAACTTTTTAAAAGTTTGATTTAAAACTAAACACTTGCTTAGTAGATACTTGAAAGTACCCCTTCAAATGACTGTTCTAAGTTGAACGGACACAACAATTAAATTCGAGTTCAAATGTCGATATACAAACAACTGTACCTGTGAATAAATCGGTAAAAAAAGTAATGACAGCCGGATTAACGAAAGTGGAGTATGAATACAGCGTATTGATAGCCGGATTAACGAGAGTGGAGTATGAATACAGCGTATTGATAGCCGGATTAACAAGAGTGGAGTATGAAATACATCGCAGTGATATCCGGATTAACGAGAGTGGAGTATGAATACAGCGTATTGATAGCCGGATTAACGAGAGTGGAGTATGAATACAGCGTATTGATAGCCGGATTAATATGAGTGGAGTATGAAATACAGCGCAGTGATATCCGGATTAACGAGAGTGGAGTATGAATACAGCGTATTGATAGCCGGATTAACGAGAGTGGAGTATGAAATACAGCGCAGTGATATCCGGATTAACGAGAGTGGAGTATGAATTACAACGCAGTAATAGCCGGATTAACGAGAGTGGAGTATGAATACAGCGTATTGATAGCAGGATAAACGAGAGTGGAGTATGAATACAGCGTATTGATAGCCGGATTAACAAGAGTGGAGTATGAAATACAACGCAGTGATAGCCGGATTAACGAGAGTGGAGTATGAATACAGCGTATTGATAGCCGGATTAACGAGAGTGGAGTATGAATATAGCGTATTGATAGCCGGATTAACGAGAGTGGAGTATGAAATACAGCGCAGTGATATCCGGATTAAGGAGAGTGGAGTATGAATTACAGCGCAGTGATATCCGGATTAACGAGAGTGGAGTATAAAATACAGCGCAGTGATATCCGGATTAACGAGAGTGGAGTATGAATTACAGCGTAGTGATAGCCGGATTAACAAGAGTGGAGTATGAATTACAGCGTATTGATAACCGGATTGACAGGAGTGGAGGATGAACTCGCAGAAATTGCGAATGCTGTCAGGGGGAAAAGTCAATATGACGTCAAAGGTTTTGTCCCATAATTTACAAATCACGTGGACATGTTACTGTAAATATTCCATTTGGAACGCGTGCAGCAGGTTACCTGCTACTGGACAAGGACGTCATCGTATGTGTGATGGGCATATCCTACACAAAGGTTTAGCATATAGAAGGGTTATTCTCAATCAGAATTTTGGCGAGCTACATTTAAAGAAAATACATTTACGCTGGACACCATTATGTGCAAGCAAAGTCATAATCTGAAACATCCTTAGTGAGTCTGTTAATCACGAGCACTCACACGTAATGAAAGGAAACACGTCTAAACATCTCGACCGCCTAAACAATCACGGGGCGGTCAAATTTCCAGAAATATGTCTGCTTCCCTCCCTATGACCGTAGTACTTAATATCCCGCCAAATATGCTATTATTTCTGTACATTACAAATTGAGTACCAGCGTGGTTTTTTTGTGGTAAACACTCGTTCAACACTCTATAAACAATTATAGTTGGATTATATAACGATTCAAAGCACATTCTCCTCATTCACTTAGAAAAAATGCTGTTTTCGTTACAGGAACGCTCGATTTTGCTTACAGTGAGCGAGACGTCCTATTTTGTCTACTATGCCAAACAAGTTGCCATCTTTTAATCATACTCCTGGTAACATTGCGCGCTTTGACACCCCTCCCCCACCCCTTCATTTTTCCCTTTCCCTTACCTCGGTCTTGCATCGTACTAAGTGCACGTGAAGTGCACGTGTCGTAAGTGGCACTATTATGAGATCTGACCGCTATAGAATGTACAGACGTGTTGCTAATCATAGATAATTGGGCTAAAACCATCTATATTACACAAACTATACACACTCCAGTAGTTCCGAACTCACGCGCGCTCGAGATATCCCGCAATCTGCATCATTGTCACGCTTATTCTCTGTAGGGCCAAATTCTCATCCTAGCTCATATTCCCTGCAATTCGATTCCCCTGTGTTTAGCGATCAATCATTCAATCGATTTATGTAAACATTGAACATTTTTTCAAACCGTTCTTTTTCCTGTCTATTCCGGATCAACACGTTGTTGTCAGTCCAGACAGGTTTCACCTTTATATGAAAATGCTCCAGAATTCGCTAATAATAATAACCCCCCCCCCCCCCACACACACACATACACACACAAACACAAATAAATCGCGATACTATTTCTGAAGGTGATTATCATAATTATTAGTGAAATTGTTGGTCTTATTTTTCTTTACTCTGCGTGCATATAGCATATAGTGTAATAACGTATATTGGGTATATAAAACACGTTATGAAGCTTAGATGGGTGATGGTAACTGGTTGTATATCTACAACACTGCCGCGAGTAATTTACGAGAATCTAGATGACCTTTAAGCACTCCACTCCACCCTAGCAATAATGTATCAGTAATGTACAGTATCACCACCAGTAATGATCAATGGGCGACATAACTTTATATAACCGTCCAATTATCAACTCGTACTTTGCTGCGAAGAGAATTTTCAACGCTGTAGTTATTTTAAGGGTGTATGCTACATTGTTGTGACCCGAATCTCTGTCAAAAAAAGTTCCATTAATATTACTCATTAACACTAGTGAAG